>NC_136953.1:9101735-9211735 GCF_949987615.1 Pollachius pollachius | reverse complement strand
ACACACACACACACACACACACCCCCTCCTAGCTTCTGCTTGGACTGTCCCTTATCCCTCCTCCCCCCTTTTTGGGTTTCCGCCACATTGCGGCGGTCTTACGATTTAAAAAAAGAGATAACCTGAAACATTTACACACACACAGACATCGAGACATGAGGCAGGTTTTGCACTGAACTGAGGTAAAGGTTAGGCATCGGGGACATATATATATGAATATTTAAATCTATACTTATGTCTGTTGGAGGTGGGCGGTGTTGTCAATGAGGGTGTCATGTTCAGAGATCATTTAGATTTTTCCGAATGTGTTTTAGAAAGGGATTTCGAACAGAATCTCGAACGCGGTTACCGAGCGAAGCCTTCTGCTCTGGCTCCCTGTCCTGCTCCCAGATGACATATTTTTTGTAGAAGGGTAATTAAAGAAAAACTAATGAAAAAAAAAAAGAGTTGGTTGGTTGGTTGTTGGTTGTGTAATTCGTGCAGACGCATGCATGCTGTGTGTTCCAGTCTTTAAATGCTGTCTTTGTGAGTCGACCGACTCGTTCCTTAAAAAGAAAGGTGCTTCACATGAAACAAACCCGTTTAAAACACAAGGGGCAACGCCACTTTTTACCCCAGACACCATCACACTTTTGGTCTGGGGGGGGAGGGGGGCGGCAGAGAGCTTATTTGAACACTGGCAAAGTTTCGGTGATGACAAGAGAAACTGAAAAAACTTAAATTGAAAGGAGGAATGCATTATGGAAAATTTCAACACTGAAGCAGGAATTGAATGCCTGGATGGGGGCAGGGGGAGAATGGGGGCTATAAGATCGACAAAAATACGATCGGACGGGAAATAACCCTTCTAACTCCCCAAAATTCTCTCTGCAAAAATGTGGGCGAGAGACATAGAGGCAGAGAGAGAGAGAGAGAGAGAGAGAGAGAGACGTGTCGAGGGGCACCAGGAAAGTTCTAGACTAGATTAAGACAAGGGATGGCTTCTAACGTGAGACCAAAGCCAAAGACTATGTCAGCCAGGAGCAATGTAAGGGGTTTGGTCCCCCTTAAGGAAAGGGGGCAGGTCAATGGGCCCTTAAATGTCCTATGACATGCCACCAGGTGTGAGTGTGATTAGCAATTAAATGCAGCTTTTTTAAAATCGGCCTCTTATGATATCAAAGGTGGGCGTGTCCACCTAGATGTGCGCTGGATAGATCAGTCTACCAGGCGATCCCGGTGGACTGTAGCAAACATTGCTCATCTATCCGTCATACATCTAGGTGGACACGCCCACTTGTGATGTCATAAGAGACCGATTTTCAAAACGGCTTGTAACGGCTAATCAACCCACACCTGGTGGCATGCCATGGGACCTTTAACACAGTGTCATAACGTAGGACAAACACAGGTGTGACTCATAATTAATCAACCTCTGTGTAAAGAGTCTAAAGACAGTGGACCCTAATATTATTAATAGTGCAAGTAGTGTGTGATGATGACTACTCTTCCTCTTCTTCACCCCTCTCCACCCCCCCCCCTCCCCAAGTCATTTATGTCCGAAAACATGTCCACTTTAAGGACAAAAGAAGGTGAATGCATTTCAAAGTTTAAAAAGGAAAAACGAAACGCACTTTTGGAATAAAAACAAAAGGAATATTATATGACTACATGACGGTTGTGCCTTGTCATCTTTCTTCGTGACAGTTGGTGATTGTGTGAAAATGAACAGTATTTATTGGATGTGTGTACTAATAGTGAGTGATGCCGCTGTCTCCCTGTATTTCACTGTGAACTTATCAGTCAAAAAATGATACCTGCTCGCTTCTCGCTACCGTACATCAAACAGCCATACTAAATAAAACCATTAAAAACAATTGTGATTGGAAACGTAATATTTGAAGAGGTTTAGTGGACAGCGTGCGTGGGTTTAGGGGCGCACACCCACATATCTGCACCCCCGAAATAGCGGACGCACACTGAAGGCCCACGTTTCTGTGTCACTGCACACACACGCCAAGAAGGACACAGCGCTTCTTAAGCTTCTTTGTTTTTATAGTAGTTCAAGACAAGCCACTTTCAAACCGAAAGGACCAAAAAAAGGATCTGCTGATATTGGGGGACTTCTTGCTGGCCGTGTCAGCAGGGACTGAAACCTGAACCTAGTGTTCACCAACAGCCCCTCTCACTGCGCCACAAACACGAACCAAACTTTTTTGGGGGAGGTTAAATTCTCTTGTTATTGGGGCGCCCCAGCGGCTGACCGGGTAGAGCGCGTGTTATATAACCCTGGACGCAGCGATCCGGTTACGAATCCTGCCTGTGGTCATGCCCTCTCCTATATCTTCCTCTCTATCTCATTCTATAACAAATACATCTTTAATAAAAGATTCACATGATATAGAAATAGGAGGCTTCAATTAAGGACTATCAGCGGGACTTTAACCCTGGTGTCCAGAGCTTTAGCCAACACCTCTATCAATTCCCCACAGAGGATTGGTATTTGATACTGTACAATGTACAACTACTAGACATGGTATAATTACGTTTAAAACTTACATTAGCGTCCAATTTAATCCAACATCAGCAGGAATTGAACCGTGGGTCTCCACATCGTTATCCAACATTGCACTCCACTGCACCACTGATGCAAGGGCAATCAGCCATCATCTAATCAACCAAGACGTTATACAAGACATTACAAGTAAATTTCTCATACTTAATTTGTTACCTCAAGGCAGAGACTGAGGTAGGGTGCTCGTCGCGTTGGTCCAGTGGAGATGCTTGCCTTTTGTAAACACTGCAGACCCGAGTTCTAATCCCTCCAAGGACATCCTCATAGGAACTGTCGAGTTACTTTCGTAACCAATGTAATGTCAATTGTAATTTGAGATGTAACTCAGAAAATTTGATAGGAAGCACCTCTGGGGTCTAGTGGAGTGTGCTGCTGTTAATAAGGACTGCCGTTCATAAGCGCTGCAGTCATGGGTTCGAGTCCCACCAACGACCACATCCATTTTTGAAACCATGCCATGTGAATTGTAAAGTCAATTATAACCTCTCACCAACTCAAGGTCAGTGCCAGGGTGGCGCAGGTGATTGAGCTGTTTGCTATTAGTTCTGGGGACATGGGTTTGATTCCTGCCTTGGCAGGTTTTGTGGGAATGACTGTATGGTGAATGGATGAGTGTGAATAACTGTCTGTGTGAATTGATTGCTGTGAATGACTTAATTCACAACAATTAATTTGCCCAGACAGTGATTCAGAATGGATGGGTGAGTGGGAATGACTGTCTGGGTGAATGGACAGCTGTGAATAAGTGCACTCATTCACAGCTGTCCATTCACCCAGACAGTCATTCGAAATGAATGTGTGAGAGAATGGATCCCTTCACTAGACAATTGTCCCCACAAACCTCCCATGGGAGGAATCGAACCCAAGTCCCCAGAGTAGATAGCAAACAGCTCCCTGGCGTAGGCACCTCTTATTTGCTAAAAGTTTCAAAAATTCTAATAGTGAATTTAGATTCCCTGGAGTGTTGTTGCCAGGACTTGAACCTAAGTCTCCGGATCTCAGATGAGATTTCCTTTCAAGACAGTGTACATCGCCCAACTCCGTTACGCCACCGAGGCGCACACTAAGAGACGCTCGGAGGTTCTACTAGTTGTTATTTACTTTACAATAGACATGAGCTAAGACGATGATAATTTTTATCACGATAATACCAACCTGACCAGGACTCGAAGTCCTTGACGCACGGGCCGCGTACACTCGTAACATGGTACATATCCGTTGTGCCATTGAGCTCAGCCGAAAACTCTGATCTGAAAAGTTACCCTTGTAGTTGACGTTAGACGTTAGCTACGTTTTCAGACAGAAAACATCCATTATCTCCATTGCGCCACAGAGACACACAGAGTGAGATACTCAGAAATTAAACATGTAGAATTCTTATACTTAATGTGTTTAATTGTTACTTCAAGGCCGAAAATGAGGCAGGGCGCTGAATTTTAACACACCTGTATATTATTTTTCCTTTGATTGCAACCAGAGTCCACCAGCAGGTGGCACCATTTAGTCGACCCCCTGCATGGCATGTCATTATCAGGTGTGAGTACCAAATGTGTTCGGCTGCCAGATCGGTTCGGGGTCCTGCGCTTACAGATGACGTATCGACACTTGACGTATCGACACAAGCCAACGGAAAAAACCCGGAAGGGTTGTTTATAAACGGTGCTCAATCAGTTTTGGTTTTGAATTCATTGAACGGAGCCCGTTCTCTCACAAAGCCATTGTAAATAAGTCTATAAGCGCTGATGAATGTATATTTTTATTTTCACATGTTAAAGTAAGGATTGCCATTGTTAAAGTTAGATATTAAGACAGTATTTTCTGTAATGACAAAAGTACATAATTAATATTTTCTATATAGATTTTCTAGTTTCTACTTACTGAAAATGAAGAGCTTGGACAGTCATATGATTGAGATTTTATTTGCTCATGCAAAACAGAATAAATAAGACAATACATACAACTGAGGAACAGCTAAATGTAAAATGTTTAAAATAGAAAAAGTGTAACGCATTTGTCATTGAGAAAGTTAATATTTTAAACATCTTTGAGCATTTCTACATTGTCGTGTTATTATGTCACACATACACAAGCAAAATAAAACAATAACATTCTGAGGAAAAACAAAAGAAATCAAATGGCAGTAAATAAGAAATATATTATCTTGGTGGCAAAAAAACAATTTGCTTTTTTTTTAGCACAGTTTAAAGTATCTGTTCGATGTGAAATTCCAACTCGCAACAATGCGCAAGTCGAATATGGTTTCATAAAACAAAATAAAATGCAAATGTTTTGGGCAGTACTTGGAAGAAAAAAGCAAAGGAATAGTGCCAATACAGAATACTTCCGATAAACTGGCTCAAATGTGCATTTGTGTTTGACACACTGTGACTTACCTTTCAGAAAGTAGGTCTTTGAGACCCTCCTAATGTTGGCCTTCCTGCTCTCTGGGTTTGGGGCGGTTGTTGTTAAACTGTGGTATGTTTTTAGATTGAGGTAATGCTTGACTTCAGTATAAAACCCTTCCATTTCTGTGAAAATAAATGAAATAAACAAAGACAAAGGTAGTTTTCAGAATTAAGGCCAGAAAACAATTAATTCAATGGTATTAGGTTAAGGGTAATTATCACCTACAAAAGCCCCCGACACACACACACAACTTCATACAAATTTAGTTCATTTTTAAAATTTCTATCTATTTTATTTATATTGTTTTTGCTTTATTATAAGTTGGCTGTAGTTATTTTGTTTTATTTCTCAAGTATGCTGCTTCGAATAGTTTGTGGAGTGTTTAGTCACATAAAAACGCCTCTTTTATTCATAGATTAGAAAAGAAAAGGAGATCGTTAATACAGTACTTACCTAAAGAGCGGAAAAACATGTCAGCGTTAGTATGCGCATGCGCATTTAATGACATCGTTTACAGGAAGTGCGTCATTATTGCGCATCTAGGACCCCCGAACCGATCTGGCAGCCGAACACATTTGGTACTCACACTGGCCCTGGCTTCTATTGCTCAACTTCCATTGTTTGGGATTCTGAGGGTTATCTGATTATTATGAAAGAGTGCACCGCACATACAATTTATAACAGCAATATGTTTGTTTGAACCGAAACATTCTCCAAGATGTCTACAATTTAGGATCAAGTATGCTTGTTCCTCTCTAGAATTGTATTTCTAGATGTTCATTCACTTGCCCACCGCTGGATTAAAAGGGCTCATTCACATCAGGCGATTAACCAAACTGCTGCGCCATTGTGGAAGCGTCACTTCCGGGCCCCATTTGTGTGACGTCATGTTGTGAACCACCCCCTCGTGGCAGGTTTGTCCAGCTGTTGAAAGAACACGGCGGCGATCAGCCTCTCTTAAGTAAACAGTGGGATGCTACAATGCTAACGCTACATGGTAAACAAAGTTCTTCTTCCCGTGGGCGACTTCCGCTGTGATCGCCGGTTTACGCGATTGGTTTACACAGAGTGACGTCGGGTTGCACCTCTCAAAAGTTGATTGTTTCATATTTATTTAAACTAACCTCAGTTAAATAAATGGTTGAACCGGCGTTTTCTGTCATTTTTTGGAATTTGGTAACGCCTGTGAAGGTGCCCTTGCTGCCCTAAAGTCAGCTTGATTGGATCAATGTTGGGTCTCCTGACAGAACACAGGTGTCAAATCACTCTTCCTAACAAGTAAGCAGCCACGGGAACCATGGTAACACAGCAGTCGTTTTTTATTACACTACAAAAGGATGGCAAATGGCAAGATTAGATCACCATTTAAAGCAGAACCACATTGTAGCTTTGGCCCTCTAAGAGCCAATCAGAGCAAAGAAAAATAACAAAAAAAGGCCTTTTGGCGACCCATCAGTATAACCTTAAATAAGGGTCTCAGGCTGTAATCACATGCAGAACTAACTGTATGCAGGACTGCAAAGCATCCTGGGAAAGCGAGTTCAGGCTCTGGTCGGTCCTAAGAGAAAAGTAAGACAGGGAGCTGACATACGTTTCTAGAGGGGCGCAAAGGAAATCAATGGTCTACAATGGAATATAAATCAACACAATTTAAAACACTGATGATTAAATTCAAAAAGCCGCTATCATTGTTTCTCCATTTCATCGTAACACAACTGTAAGACACTTTGTAAATAGTTGTTAATAATAATAATAATAATAATAATAATAATAATAATCATAAGGGCAACCACGGTTAAGTAGGAAGGTATGAATTTCGAGTGACCGAGTAAGAAATGATGTTGAATAATCTGCTGTTGTGTTTTACTATTTGCGCAGGTTGGCCTTATAACCATCGAACCCTGCGCATCCTAAGCTCTAAATTCAGGATGAAGTTAATTCCAGCGCATGCATTCCTTTTCTTTTTTTTTAAGCATTGAGCAACACGTTGTACATTGTACAGCAACAGTGGGTTTTCTGTAACAGCAGTTAAATACAATTTCTTCAACAACTCGTCATCGTCGGGGAAAAACAAAACATAGACAGCCTTCGGCCCCCGAGAGGCTTTCAAGGCATTCTCGTATAAAAATCTAGAGCCAAAGTGAAACTGAAAGACATCATCCTTGTGGGAAAACAACCGTAGTCCACGATGACCACAAGGACAGACACTATGACCCTTCACCTGTACTTTACATTGGTGTCATAACACTCTAACCCCCCCCCCCGACACTTTACATTCAAAACATAAAAGGTCAAACAAACAAGGGTCAAAGGACATATCAACATCGGCCCTCTAAAGGACATAGTATCTTAAAAGAGAGACCGTAACTAGAGTCACTCAGTGTGACGTGTATCCCGTAGCATCTTCCTCGTCCTCTTTAGCTTAGTTTCCTTTATTGATATTGTGGAAATGCATAGCAGGACAGCGTGACGCCACTGCTCCAGCGCCCGGGTCTGTTTGATTGCTTGTTTGATTGTTGCTTGCAGATCGGCTCCAGGTTTGTGTGGCTACCGGATTTTAAACGTGGCTCTCGTAGATCACCTGGCAGGCCGGGGCAGCACTTCGGACCTCCTTCTGCTCCGGCTCCGCCGCCGCCGGTACGGAGATCTTCTCCTCTCCCTCCTTCTCCTCCTCCTCCTCCTCTTCCTCCATCTCCATCTCCACCTCCTCCTCCTCCTCCTCCTCCTCCTCTCGCCTCCCTCTGCCTTCCTCGGAGTCTCCTCCTTCTTCTGCGGTTTCTCCCGCTTCCTCCGGCTCCTCCGACTCTCCCGTATCCTCTGTGTCCTCCGTCTCCTCCGTCTCCTGCGACTCCTCCGTCTCCTCCGTCACCTCCGACTCCTCCGTCTCCTCCGTCGCCTCCGACTCCTCCGTCTCCTCCGACTCCTCCTGCTCCTCGTCCCGCGGGGCGTCCGACGACGGCGGCGGCGAGGAGCACGACGGGCCCGCCTCGCTCTCCATGCTGCAGTACCCGCCGGCGGCCAGCGGGGGGTGCACCGACACCTGGATGGCGATGTGCTGCGGCTGGTCGTGGATGGACGAGTTGTCCGACTCGCCCGCCGGCGACGCGCTCCTCCCGCGCTCGTTCTCCCGCTCCGCCTGCTCCCGCTCCTGCAGGATGGAGAAGACGTCGCCGGCGCCGATCGACGCCAGCCCGGCGCCGCCAATGGCGCCCAGGTGGTGGTGGGGGCCGCCGGGGCCCTGGCGCAGGAAGGTGTGGCGCATCTCGTCCACGCCCACCACCTCCAGGATCTCCTCCATGAAGGTGCGGCAGTTCATGATGAGCGGCGGCAGCGGGATGCTCCTGGCCAGCTCCTCGATGTAGCGGGCAAACTCCATGGTTTTGAACTGCGTCACCTTGGCCAGCTCCAACGTCTTGGCCGACGTGATGATGGGGATGCGCTTGGCGATCTCGAAGGCCTTCTGCAGCTTCTCGGCGCCCTCCGTGCGGAAGAACTCGTTGATGGCCTTCTCCGTCTTCTTCAGGTGGCTGCTCATCATGCAGAGGCGCGTGATGTTCAGCGCCATGATGATGGTGAAGGTCACCAGGCACACCACCATGTAGTACACGCCCATGTCGCCGCGGGTGATGACCACGCGCAGCGTCACCGTGCAGTTGGCGTGCCCGTGGGAGTTCGACGCCATGCACGTGTACTTGCCGCGGTCGGCGAAGTCGATGGAGGTGATGTTGAGGACGCCACTGTCCAGCAGCCAGAACTTGCTTTCTGAGAGGGGGAGAGAGAGAGAGAGAGAGAGACAGAGACAGAGACAGAGACAGAGAGAGAGAGAGAGAGAGAGAGAGAGAGAGAGAGAGAGAGAGAGACATGTTTAATTGGTTGGTCTTTTGTCTGTTATTATTCTCATATTGGAAAGGACATAGCTATTTTTAGGTTCTCAGCGTTCTAAGAATGAAACCACAGTATTTGTACGAGTTCACTGCATTCTAAGAAACTGCATCGCTCTAACCTCCACCCCAAACATCCCATTTGGTGTATTCTAGATAAACAGGTCATGCTATTAAAATGGATAAACCAAATCTATTGTGAATAAGAGCACTTTCAGTTTTCTACTTGGTCAATTTAGCAAAAAGCCATTGTTCATTTTACCCACTCTTGGCCAACGCTGACCTTTAACACTGACCAGATTATCATTATAAAACACAAAGTATAATCTAAAATTACCTCTGTCAAATCCTTTTCAGGCGCTGTTCTATGTCCTAAAGCTACAGCACTGTGACACTCACTCACTCACTCACACACTCACACACACGCCATTTCTGCACCAGTGTACAAAGAGCATGTATTTATTGGAGTGTTCTTCTGTGAGATACTATTCATATCGACCACATGTTACCCTTGCCATGGCCCTGCTTTATTAATAGAATCGAATGTGGGATATGATTAGCGAGGTCCATTATCTCCTGGAACACAGCCAACATCCACAAAAATCCATATATAACAAACTGACTGGCCCACTTACTACAATGCATGAACTGGATCTGATGTTTCAGTGTGAACCATGTCCCAGACTACATAGGAAACGATGTTGTTGTGACGTATCCTCTATAACTAACTGTTCATCTGTTGTCTACCTCCTGCCTGCTTTTAACATCCCAAACTGCCCTCCATGAATCTTGAGACTCTTCACCTGAGCATATAATAATAAACAATAACAAAGGCAGAAGAAGTGCTAATTGCTAGTTATCCACAGCCTTACGTCGTGCCTTAGACCGTGACCTTATCCCTCCTGCCATGAGCCATCAATATTTAAACATGTGGCTGGTCATACCTGGATGCTGGTGACGCTAGGAGTAAGCATTTAGCGTGAGCCAAGGCCTATTCATTTTGGTGTGTAGGTAGAAGGCTAGGAGACCAACAGCTATGCAGACGACAGACTGCATGAACCCCACAATAGTCTTTGGGGGTTTTGTTTGAATCATTACCACAAGAGGTTGATGCTTTTTCTGTAAATTACAAAAGCCCCAGTTGTGGTTCTCACTCGGTAGAAGTAAAGACGCTTAACAACCCCTTTGGTCAACCAAAATCCCAGTATGCACCTGTGCTGAATCTCTTTCTCCTCAGTTTAACATCTGCCATCCTATGTAGTGACGGATTATATTTAAATTACATTTAATCATTGAGCAGATGCTTTTCTCCAAAGTAACTTAGTAACAAGTAAGGCTGAGGACAATCATGGCATATAATCAAAGTTGGGTTATCTAAGTAACCAAGTGCTGCAAAAGTGACTTTACCTCGAACAAACTAGACTTTGTACAGAATCTGAGCACAACAGGGAGAATGAGGTTATGAGTATGTACTTGGAGAAGAGAGGAAGGACCTAAGGCATCACAAGTGCTCAAACAAGGACTTACACAAGTCAGTCAATGATATGGTGTGATTTGATCTAATTTATTTTGTATTAGTAACTAATAACAGTATTACACTTAATCTAAATGATTCGAGAATACAACAGGAATGTTAAAAAAACAGTTTTGTTCAAAAACGTGGCTGTTGACTAAATCAACAAAATTAATAAATTACTTCCGAACCTTTTTTTGGAAAGAGGATAACTGAATCACATCCTCTGTGAGTCAAACGCAACAATGCTGCGATTATCTTCTCATTGAACCACTAGTCCTGTTTGTTGCACGGGAAGATAGACACAAACAAAAGCAAATGCTTGGAGATAAACATGGATGTGGGCCTAAGAACAGCTGCACATTAACCCTATAGTTCAAAGTCTGCTTGCATGGGTTTGTGTGTTTGTTATCTAATAGAGAAATTCCAAACCAGAATTAGGGTTTGAAAGAACAGGCTTGCATACGAGTTTCAACATGTTTAATGGCTCTTCCTCACCTGCACTAGCAACGTATTAAAATAAACCAGTGCTATGTTAAGAACCACTTTACTTATTCATATTATTAACTCTGTGATGTTACAAACCGTGATTAAATCAACCCACTATCAACACATTTTACTCCCTTCATGATCTTGTAGCGTTGTTAAGTGTGTGTGATGAATAATCAATTATTTTCAATGCATCGATCAATTTAAGGATTCTTGATTGTTGTGTGTGTGCGAGTGTTCTTTGACAAAACCGTTTCTCTGCATGTTGTGTCAAGTTTAAGCAGTTTGGTTCAAACTTGCAAACCCACACGAATACTTTCATGTTGTCCCTCCTGAGTTACTCCATGGCGAATTCTAATTGTTTGACACCACAGCCAACAAACAAGGCATTTTCACAAAGATATAAATAAATAATTTAGCGCAAACAACAACCATTTCCATGTGGAGACTCTATTTAAATCTTTTGAATCCTCATAACATTTTTTGTTTTTATATGAATACCTCACACGCACAAATGTAACCCGTTCAACAATTAAGAAAATAAATTTAAGTGACTGATGTTTTTAACTTGAAGAACCTCCAAGTGGGAGACAACTCGAGGGTCAAACTGTATCAATTTCTGTGCCAAACTTTGGCCCATTCACAGACCCTAGCCTGGTCCCTATTCAACACCAGCTGTGAATAGCAACTCTCTGGTCCCCTCCTGTGTAATAGACTGTTGTCCACCACTGATACCAACACGGTACAATACAACACAATGGAAACGTTTCTGCGCTACGGAAGAAAAGGTCAGACCAACTTTTCAACTTCACATTTCTTCAAGTTTCTAGTGTTTTAACATATATTTCTTACTGCCATTGAGTTATGCCTTGCATAAGGCACATTTGACCAATTCATTTGCTATTATTTTATGTGGGCCTTGTGTTTGTACTATACAAGGGCCATTGCAACAATTATCACATGAGCTCCCTATACTCTAAAGGGGGGCGGCCTCTTGCAATAAATAGACAATAAGTCCTTTGATGGACGAATTGAATACATTCTCTAAGTCAAGTGCCAAGACAGTTGGCTAGAGATGGAAGCTGGGTGTTCTGGGGGTGTCCTGGGAACGTTAAACATTCATTATTCAGAGGGGTTGTGCATAAGCCAACCCTCGTGGTTTCCAGTGACATGCTGTAGAGCCAGGGTTGTCTTACCGATGCTTACGGTGTCCAGGCGTTCTCCGTGCGAGTTGAACCACTGCACGTCCGGGTACGGGTCTCCGGTGACATTGCAATCAATCAGCGCGCAGTTCCCCTCGCGGGCGATAATCTGGTGTACTTTGGTGAACAACACGGGGACAAATCCTCCATCTGGCACGGTGGCGTTTTCCGTGTGGTTCCCGTCCAAATCCGTCCACAGGGCCCCGGTGGTGTGGACGAGGAGCATCATCACCGCGTATCCTCCAGCCCGATACATTTTATCCGATTGTCGGTGTGTCACCTAGAGAACTGAGGGTTCATGGTTCCAAAGGTTATCTCTGGTTAATGCAAGGCAATCCGGTATTCAGCTCCGATACTTTTAGAGTTCCACTAGAGTAGAAACACAGTAAACACACAACGCAATTCAGATACCCAGCATTGTCAACAAGGCAACACATCCCATCCAATGTGGCCATAACGCCGTCGGAATATCAATTAATATTTTCAGAAATAAAAATTGGGTTACAATTGTGGTATTATACAGTGGTATTTTGGGTTGCATTACAATAAAACAGTTATTTTAGGCTAAAAAGCAAACGCACAGGCCTCCATGTCCTAAGCCGACCGCTGTAGCCTGCATCCCATTTTAGATAAATATGGAAAGATGCAATCAAGGGGTGAAAAGTAGAACATGAAAGGGGATGGTGGTTTTATTCACATTGATTAGTCACGACTACTCAGCCTATTGACGTGGGCTAAACACCTCGCATCGAGAGCGCTGTTGACTTGACGTCCCAACATAACGGAGATCAATAGCGACTCTCACTGTGCCCTGAACACGTCATCCATCACCAGGACGCCCCAGCGTATATATGGGGGATCGGATATACAGCATGTCATGAGAAGAATAGATCAAGGGATGCAGCTATAGCCTGGAACATTATCACGGGACCTTCCTCAGCGCTACTGACCGTGAAGTGTTTATCGTTCCTAAGCCGTGACATTGGCGGAATAGACACACGCTTCGTCGGTACAGAAAAACACACGACCACCCAATGCATACGTCGACCTGATTGTCTGCGCGCAATACAGATGTTGAAGCTTTAGCATGTCCGTCGGCTGTTGTACCGCCCTCAAACCCACGCAACCTTACTAGACTACAAAACGATATGGCTAATGTAGCTCCGACGTTAGCTTCACCGCCCGCTAGGACACTCGACTCGTTTCAGACCCAGAGGAAAATTCGCTAGATTTTCTTCTTTCCATCGATTTCTGCATCAGAAGGCAACGAACGTACCTCACATCGTGATTATCCACACGTCATGACAGCGATAAACCAGCGGATTCAGATGCAGATGTGTTCCGCTGCCACCGTGCCCTGCCTCGACTCGTCCCGCTATGTGCGCGCTGCCGTGCGGACCAGAGCGTACGGACGGAGCGGCGCCGCGCACCAAAATGGATGAGGAAATCTCATACGCCTACGTCACAACCATAAGTTCACAGCGCTGTCCTGTATTTTAACCTATATCGATTCATATTCAGACTTTTTTTTTCTTCTTCTTCTTCTTCTGTTTACAATCAATGCGCTTAATGTGTGGGATTAGTTAATAGAGTCTTGTCAGGATGAAAATAGAAAACACACAAATGTATATTAAGGGAATATCCATGTAGAAAAAGTCCATACATCAAACACAATGTATGTGTGTAAACAACAAAAGTGTAGTAGCCCTGCCTACTATAAAATGATAACGGTGATCCCATTATGTTATGGTGATGTATGCCATCCATTAGTATAGAGCATCACTAGATAGGCATTCACTTGACAGTATAAACTCAATGTTTATTGTAAGTGTTCTAAGCAGTGTAGTCTTTCGAAAGTAAGCTGCTCAGTTTTTTCCCCCACTATCCAGGCAGCCCGCCAGCTAGACAGGCAACCTTTTATGGAGAGCATTAGGACACAGTCGTTACTGTGCGGATGGATAATGAAAAGTTACAGAAGACCTCTCGAGCTAATAGGCCTGCATTGACCAGTCAGTTTTATATGTTATGCTCTCACCCGTCAATACATCATGGTGTGAATTCAAAAAACGTTGTGTATGAGGTTAAACTTGTATTATCTCTGTTGCAATTAGCTCGAGATAAGAAATGCAGTGAACGCAGGCATTCTTAAAGAATGCACGCGAAGATAACTCATCAAAATTCACTTTTCTTTTTAATGAGGATATAACATTTTTATTCATCAGCTGTTTAAACCGGCATAATGAGACCCTCGTTGTTATTGGGTCATTCATGTGTTGTAGAGTGTTAGCGTTTCATCAGAATTTTAGAGGCTATGGTATCTTCCCTCTCAGCTGAGCAAGAGTATTTCAGGAGCTCCGTCATAAAAGGGTGAATGAAAGCACAAAGGACATGTCGTCCTGTGTAATCTGTCCACACTTTATGATCCCGATATGCAGGGTTTTTTGCAATATCTGTCGCCCGGTTGGATTCGCCCAGTAAACCTTCACACCGTTAGTAGTGATTAAAATGTGTTCGTTTTCCCCCAAGTTCATTTCAGAAACACACTGCTAAGATTGTCACACGCGGTCCGATTGTTATCAGAGGACAAGATGGATTCCTGAGTTATAAACAAACATGATACAACACTTGTTTACCTTTGTGACAGTGTAGTGCTCGAGAGGAAGCTTATTAGCTAAGATCTCGATTGATGTTATTTTTGTGTATGCAAACAACAATAAAAAAAAGACATCCCCAATCCGTATTCCCCAAATCCCGCCTCCTTACAGCTATCAATGACTGGTATTGGTCAATACGGTCTCCCGTACATAATGACCCTTACCACACAAATCACACAGGCACATTCATAATCAATGGCCTTCTGCCGTATCAATGCCACGCATTGTTTACTTTAAAATACCTTCAAGAAAATCCTGTGTAATAACAGCAAGACCCCAACAACAGTGAAAAGAACATCCCTTTCTCTTCTCCCACATGCTTTGGTGTCATTGTAGCGCTTTGCCCATGCTACATTACACCAAACATCAACAGCCAGAAATAGATCCCCACTCCCCCAGGGACTAGGGCTTCCTCTTCCAGTGGGCCTCGGTCGTCACTGAGCCTCTCTGATGAGCAGGGACAGCCTCCTGAAGGCCTGCACACACACAACGAGAGAGAGAGAGAGAGAGAGAGAGAGAGAGAGAGAGAGAGAGAGAGAGAGAGAGAGAGAGAGAGAGAGAGAGAGAGAGAGAGAGAGAGAGAGAGAGAGAGAGAGAGAGAGAGAGAGAGAGATAAGCGCTTGTTTTTTGAGGGAAAGTGCGAGGTCATGTGTGTATGAGAAAGAGAGCGAGAGAGAGTGAGAGAGACTAACTTCGTCTATCCGTTGTGGGCTGGAGAGGGAGAAGGCCGCTCGCACGTAGGGGCAGGGCTTGGAGCTGTCAATCATGAACTCGCAACCAGGAACCATTAGCACCTGTCAACCCATTACAAAGCATCGGACTGTACTTTATAACTTAGTGGTTGTTACCGTGGCGATGGCTGTACATCCGCCGTTGCTTCCAGTCGGTAACCTTAAGGACAATCTCTGCATCTAGCATTTATTAGTGCTGATAACCGTAGCGACGGCTATACTCCAACTACTCATCGTTGATAACCATGGGGTTGGCTGCACTCCGCCCATTACTAAAGTGTTGGTAGCCACAGCCATAGTACCAAGGGCAGTGCCATGCCTCCCTTTTTTAGAAATGTGTTAAGCTAATCAAGAGCGCATTGGTTTTCTGAATAGAGGCGTGTGAGCTGCAGAGTAAGTTAATTTGAGTTAACGCTGAAATAACTAATCTATTTAGTATAATGCTGGCCTTTCCTAAACCAGTGCACGCCCTATTCAGAACAGAAACCAGAGAGAGATAGACACCCACACAGAGTTAAAAGCGTTTCAAGATGCATCATGAGAAAGTTGCAAAAGCATCTTTCAACATTTAGAGCATGTAATTCCATAATTCCCTAAGTCGTCATTCATTCCAAACAACAAACACGTAGAAAATCATCCCAGTGACAACCAGATGAGACACAAATACACTCTCCCAGTGATAGATGGGGTCCTAGTTTATATGGATGTGTGTGTGTGTGTGTGTGTGTGTGTGTGTGTGTGTGTGTGTGTGTGTGTGTGTGTGTGTGTGTGTGTGTGTGTGTGTGTGTGTGTGTGTGTGTGTGTGTGTGTGTGTGTGTGTGTGGTCCCCACCTCTTTCTCCATGGCCTTCTCCACGATAAGCTGCTTGGTGTCGGCGATGCCCTTCAGCTTGATCCACAGGAACATGCCTGCAGAGGGGGCATGCCATTCCGCTACATCTACACACACACAGACAGACAGACACACATCAACCACAATAACTACCACCTTTCATCATCGAGTCACATCATTGCACTAGAGTCTTTCAGGTGTGTGTGTGTGTGTGTGTGTGTTGGGTAATTTGTGTGTGTGTGTGTGTGTGGCCAACCTTTCAGCCACTTGTCCGCTGAGGACAACATGGCGTCTCGCTGCTTGCTGTAGAACTCAATGACCCTGCGGCAGGAAGGAGAAAACCACGGCTAGGCATCACTCACACACATACACACACACACACACACAGATATATGGAGAATAACTCATGCACACACAAATGGACAAACACACACAGATATATAGGGACACACAAACACAGACACACACATGTATTGTGCGGATCGGGACGTACCCATCTATGTGCTTGAGGAAGCCCTCTTGGCCCCAGCTGTGCAGCAGCTCGAAGACCATGAGCTAGACAGAGAGACACCAGAGCTTAGTCGGAGCCCACTGCTATACGTTAGTCCCTTTTAGGGTGTGTACCAAGTTTGGGCATCCAACCAAGTCATATAACAACCACACATTTATACTGTAAGCAGCACACATTGTAAACCAGGAATTGAGCCAATCAAGCTACGACTGAACCACGTCAGGGCGACTCATATTGTTCTGTATCTGGCAAATAAGTAATAATAATCTCCCTAAAATGAAACTAAACAGCATGAGCACATTTTTGTGCTAGCAGCAAAAAACGATGGCCACAACTGCTATGAGTTATGTCTAGCTTAGCCGGACCACAGCTGATTTATTCACAATAACCAGTATTCTGTACATTGAGGGCTTTAAAACATCCTGTATCCGAGCTCGACGCCTTCCCTTTTGCGGACAGGGACAGGCCCAGGTGCTCCGCATTTGCATTGTGCAAATATTAGTGCATCGGCGCTGTGGTGAAGTGTGTTTGAATATGCTTGATAATGACGGATAACATGCAAACAGCTCAATGTGTTGTGATCTAATCCTCTTCACTGTGTGTGTGCATATGTGTGTGTTTGTGTGCGTTTGTTCCACTCGGTGAGGAAGTCGTCCAACCAAGGATACCATCACTCCTCTCCTCTACCGCTGTTTACCCTTACAACAAAGATTAAACATCAAAGAAGGTTATGACACCGCAAGCCCTGCTTTACGACCCGTATCGACACCGTTCGCATTACTTTTTAATCACTCTTGATAAGGTATCTGACTCTCTCGCTAGCTGCTACTACTCTCAAGCCAATCCAGCCCGACACGACCAGCCCCTATCAGCCGCGCTGGGGCCATTTCCTGTTATCCTGCTCCGACTGCAGCCACAGGAAGATGGAAACAATAACCATGAAAGGGTTTGAAACTGGACCTAAACAAACAAGGTACAAATCGCTGTGGTCTCTGCAGGTTATGAGAGTGAAACTGGGGCGAAGCCAGGAAGCACGTGCTTTCGGTTCTGCTCGTGTCCCCACACACACACACACACACACACACACACACACACACACACACACACACACAGGAGGAAGGTACCTGAGTGAAGGTGCTGGTGTGCATGGTGGAGGACTGGATGTGGAGCTCCACCCTTTGGACCAGAGGCGCGGGCCCGGTCAGGAAGCCTATCCTCAGGCTGAGGGGACAAGGGGAGCAGGGGGGTTATGGGGATAGGGCCCTGAGCTCCCCTGAGGTTAAGAGGGAGGTGGGGGATTGACTCACCCCGACGACAGGATCTTGGAGAAGGAGTCGGTGCGTATGATCCGCCCGTCCACGTCCATGGAGAGGAGGGAGGGCGCCCAGGGCTGATAATGGATCACAGAGAGAGATCACAGATAGACAGACAGAGAGAGAGAGATCACAGATAGACAGAGAGAGAGAGAGAGAGAGAGATCACAGACAGAGAGAGAGAGAAAGAGAGAGAGAGATCACAGAGAGAGAGAGAGAGATCACAGATAGACAGACAGAGAGAGAGAGAGATAACAGACAGAGAGAGAGAGAGAGATCACAGACAGAGAAAGAGAGAGAGAGAGAGAGAGAGAGATCACAGATAGACAGACAGAGAGAGAGGGAGAGAGATCACAGACAGAGAGAGAGAGAGAGAGAGAGAGAGAGAGAGAGAGAGATCACAGACAGAGAGAGAGAGAGAGAGAGAGAGATCACAGATAGACAGACAGAGAGAGAGAGAGATAACAGACAGAGAGAGAGAGAGAGAGAGAGCACAGACAGAGAGAGAGAGAGAGAGAGAGCAGAGAGAGAGAGAGAGAGAGAGAGAGAGAGAGATATCACAGACAGAGAGAGAGAGAGACAGAGAGAGAGAGATCACAGACAGAGAGAGAGAGAGATCACAGACAGAGAGAGAGAGAGAGAGAGAGAGAGAGAGAGAGAGAGAGAGATCACAGATAGACAGACAGAGAGAGAGAGATCACAGACAGAGAGAGAGAGAGAGATCACAGACAGAGAGAGAGAGAGAGAGAGAGACAGAGATCAGAGACAGAGAGAGAGAGATTACAGACAGAGAGAGAGAGAGAGAGAGAGAGAGAGAGATCACAGACAGACAGAGAGATCACAGACAGACAGAGAGAGAGAGAGAGAAAGAGAGATCACAGACAGACAGACAGACAGACAGACAGACAGACAGACAGACAGACAGACAGACAGACAGACAGACAGACAGAGAGAGCGATGAATAAAAGAGCCAGGGGTTGTACTTAAACAAAAACAGATGGGCTGGTTGCAACAGTATCTTCAAGCGTCGTCAAAGTGTTATAGGCCATGTGTTTACAAAGGGGTTAACATATTACTCAATCAAACCTAGTTTTTGCACCACACAAACTTGTTATTTACAGAGCGCTTAATAGTTCCTAATATGTACACCTACCCCTCAGCAGGTAGAAAATGTGTCAGTTAACACACAAAAATAAGGGGCATTATTAAAAAAGAATATAATTTTGGGATGTGTAGGCCTTGGCCTGTCTTATCCCGTGGCTCTCAGTGGTCATGGCGGCCCTCGCCCTATTGTCCTCTCTGGTCTTCTCAAGCACTTCCTTTTCTAGAACGTAGCTTGCTGTTGATTGGTTACAACTCAGTAGTCATGACGTAGAGGCGACAACGAACGGCTTCAGTTCGTTTTCCGTATTAATACATTATTGCTAGTAAGGACAATGCAATAGGCATTGGTGGTGCAAACTAATCGAGCCAACTGCTAGTTTGAAACCAACAAAGCCAGTCCAGGGCAAGGGAAGTAGACCCAACTAGCGAAGAGAGGGATACTACCGTGGCCCTGGTTCCCATTAAAGGAGCCCTCATCAGTGTAACGAGCCACACCTGTGAGGGTGCTACAACGACACCCGAGTGAAAAGCGTCGACCGTACCTTGTCGAACTGCAGGAAGAAGTAGGGGTCGTCCTCGATGATGAGCATGTCGTACAGCCTGGCCAGCTGTGAGGACAAGGGGGACAGGAAGTGGTCAGTGAATAGAATCCACCCCCCACCGACACTCCCCTCCCCTTTCTCTGTGCGTGTCCGTGAAGCCAGATATTTCATTAAATGTTTGATAAAAAATTGTTGATATTCTATTTTGTCCATGGCATTTTTTGTGTGCATTATATCTAAAAGTGTATTATTATTGTGCTTTTATTTTAGGTTTTTCTTAAGTTGTTGTTTTTCCTTTATTTAGTTTGGTAACAGCCTTGGCAGTGTAAATGTTCCTTGCTCATATAGCCCCTTTTGATTTGAATGCAGCGTTGTTAGTGGAGCCGTGGTGTGGCGGTATGTTCCTCAGATGTGGTGAAAGTGTCGGGTTTTCAAAGGAGGTTGGAGGCGGCGCTCTTTGGGCTCGCACGTGAGAGCGCTGCACGTGCACGCACGCAAACACTGTCTGCATATGGCTGTTTGAACGGACCAAGGCTGTGTGTACGGAAGTAGACACTGAAACCCATTGAGTGCAATGCCACGTGGGAAATTATTCCATATTACATAATCTCAGGAATATTTTCCATAAAAGGCACAGTCGTCTATCTCCAATACCTTTCCGTCTATCTCACTCTCATAAAGCATAAAAATGCAATAAGAAAAACATATAAATTTATAAATAATGAAAAACCCTCAGATGCAAAATGACCAACCAATCAAATAACATCTTGGGTCGGATCAACCTCAATTAAAGTTCGGAGGTTCATGATATTTTTTTTTTTTTCTCATTTTGCACCAAAAAGATGCATAAAAACATCCCCACCTAATCCTACATTTGAAACAACCTTTGACCAGATGAACCTTCACCTTCACCCCCCACGCATCGACAACCAGCGTCAACCCAACCCAGACCTGTATCGTCTTCCCCCTAGCGTCCCCTGGCCGTACCTCGTACACTTCCTGTTTGCGCTGCGTGGTCATGGAGGCGCCGGTGGGGTTCCCCCCGTTAGGGATGGTGTAGAGCAGCCGGGGTGCCGTGCTGCCCGGCTGATGCACCTCTGCGGGGTCCCAGCGGGAGAGCACCTCCCTCAGGGCCGCCGGCACCATGCCGTGCTCGTCGCTCGCCACGTTGATCAGGTTGCAGCCCAGCGGCTTGAGCTGAGGTCGAGCGAGCATTGGTTAGTGAAGGAGAGAGAGAGAGAGAGCTGGTATGAGCCGCTAAAGTCTGATGCTAATTGCTATGTCTCTTACTATTGTTTACATTTTTATTTATCTAATTGCTGTTTCTTTGTAATGACTTTTGTGTATCTTTGCACGGTGTCCTTGAGTGCAGAGAAAGGCGCCTTCAAATAAAATGTATCACTGTAATCAGGCAATCAACATTTCGGGTCATTAGTTTCCAAGAATCTCACTGCCAGGGCACAGTATGGCATTAAGGGGAACTTCTTCATTTACCATTTTTCCTTCATAATGAACTCTGTCATATTTATATTTCTTCCGTTAGTGTTCTTGACTACAAGTGTTTAATTTCCCCAGAATTTCAAAGATTTTTCAGGTATATGCTTTGAAGAAAGCCCTTAATAAGGCTGCAGTTCAGGTTTATAAGTGGAACATCTTTCCTTAAATATGACAATTATGTTATATTTATATATCTTCCATTAGTGTGTTCACTTATGAGGCATCTCTTGACTGCTTTGTATTCAACTCATCATTATGTTTGAGGAGCAGGATCTCAATCAGAACCCGACGACCAAAGAGGTTCCAGGGCCAGAGAGGTACCGTTTCATACACGGACCTCGGAAGGTACCCGTCTGCTGCATCGTGGAAAAAGGGTTTGAATGTCTCCCTGCTATTTACCCGTTTGGGCTGAGAGAATGAAAGGGAGGCCGAGAAGCAGATGTCAGCACGCATGTCGTTCCTAACACTCACTCACCGCGGTCAGCGTGCCTGAGTACGTGGGCGCGTCCAACAGCACGTTGTCCCCAGGGTTCACCAGCATCTCAAACACCTGCCAAAACAAAAGGAGAAATACATCTTCAGACCGGACCACATGAGGTCCAACAGAATGACTCAGAGACTGAACCCCATACAGTGCCGGTCACTTCAAAACACCACCAATCTCTAGACAATAAACCAAAAGCGCTTCATGTAACTTTGTAATTCAGCGATTGGTTGTTAAAGTGATAACACACCCGTAGTCATCAAAACAAGCTGAGAGGTTCCAGACTAAAACACATCCTGCCATGTCAGGCTACGACCTGTACTGCATGTGATTAAATAACTTGCAATAGAAATGAAACAGGGATCGCGTACTACTTCAGGGGAGCCATTTTATAATCCCTCTGCTGACATCCAACCGTTTGTTTAAAAGCCAGCTCCGCCTTAGTTAAAAACCACCACCACCAGCAGCACCACCACCACCAGCACCACCGCCGCCCTCGGCCTCTTCGCCTGCCGGCGGCTGGCTCACCTTGCAGAGGCCCTCCTGGCTGCCCGTGGTGACACACAGGTCCATCTGACCCCTCTCCGCGCTGTAGCTCGCGCTGGGCGGGTTGTGGAGGTCCCGCTGCAGCTTCTTCATCCAGGCCACCAGCTCTGGGATCCTGAGGACACACGCAGAACACACACTGAGAACAAGGACCGAACAAAGAACTAATGAAATATAGATAAATAGATAGATTCTTTTTTTTTATAATTTGTTATGTATATCATTTTGATCATGATGTTATATGCTATATGAAAAAGGACAAAGAGAAGACAAGGAGAAGCAGAAGAACTGAAACACAGCTCTCCGAAGTGGAAGGAGGAGATGGAGGTGCTTTGAACCGATGGGCGACACCGGCTCTGGAGAGAGAGATCCCCGGGGTGTTATCGCTGCACTTCTAACCACTTCACAGGCCCGCCGCGTGACGGATCAGCTCAGATCGCTGGGCTGTGTTTACTCAGAAGCCCATAAAGAGAGATAAGCGAGCCACGACGAGATAAGCTGTGGACGCCCCTGAGCGGCTAACACATTGATTCACAACAATGGGAGTCCCTAAAAGCAAATACACACGCGTGTTGCTCTAAGGATCATCCACTGAGTCGGTGGTTGACAGTACAAAAAATACATTTTTTTCCCAGTTATATTACAATTGCAATACAGAAATTATTATTTCGATGGCTCAGTCAAATAAAAAAAAGGAAATAGTTGGGTAGATAGACGCACAAAAACCTTTGATTGCGTATTCGTTGGATGCAATGATTGACCAGGCAATCAATGATGTGTGAAAACACTCCTCGTTTTAACTGGTGAGATTAGGAAATAAATGGCGGTAGTTGCTACAATTGTAATTATTGGCAATACAATGCAAACATCACCACCTATCTCTAATTTACAATGTACCACACTCAAAATAACAGCAAACAGTATGGATATAATTGTATACATCACAATGATTGCGTTTACTTACTTAAGTATGTGGTCGGACATACAGACCATTTAGGCCTGTGATGAAGTGGCTCTGAGTGAGTGAGTGAGTGAGTGAGTGAGTGAGTGAGTGAGTGAGTGAGTGAGACACAAACTGATGGGCAGGGAGTTTCGGTTTCTTAGCAACTAAACGTTAATATGTCCGGATAATCCCGAGTATACTGTATCTATCTATACGTTAGTGGTTGTCATGGGGACCGAGTTGAGCAGGACATGCATTGTACGATGCCTCAGGCCTGGTTAAACAAACTGACAAGGTGTTGCGTGACAGAGTGCCTGAGACACAGTAAGTGCCCGAACTGTGTGAGACAAAGTTTACATGCAAACCGTCCAACCAGTTCACATAACATTCACCCTGCCGTGATTGGACAGGACCCATTTCCAGGTCCAACAGGATACGAAGGAGGGATCATGGAGATAAGGACATTGATCCATTGGGATTTCATTCACAATAGAAAGCGTGCTTGGAGGACATTCCAATGAGGTCATCATATAAAATATAGCCTGTTATTGTGGAATGAACGCACACGAACAAACGACTTTATATGTCAACGTATTCGAGAAATCAAGTTCAATTTATCTATAGTGTTCATTCAGTTTCCGAATTATCAATCCATCTTTCAATGAATCTTATCAATCAATGATTCTTTCATTTACTTTTTTTTTTAAAAAGCAACTAACAGTGAATTTATTTTTTCCAGATGCATGTTATTTATGGTAGTTAGGCGAAAGATAGGCATCTTGCTCAAGGTATGCCTGGAATAAGGGGGGGGGGGGGGGGGAGGAAGGCTGCCTGTGGACATGGAAAAGTGTGGGTAGGGGGTTACCCTCTTGAGGCCGAATACTGCAAGGCCCTCTTCATCAGCGACTCGTCGAAGGAAAAAGTGGAGCCGTCGTTCATGGTGAAGGAGGCCGAGCGGAAGGGGAAGGTATTGGGGTTGGGGGCTCCACCGGCCAATGAGATCATTGAAGGGGGCGAGCGCTCCTGGATCTCGGCTTGAGGAAGGGGGGGGGGAGGAGAAGTAGCATGTGAGACGAAATACAATATTATATTGTGATGTAATACCTAATATATGAGGTATTGGGATAATAATGCATATGCAGGTGTGCAGTATCTACTATACACAGAAGTTTATTCGGATGTTTAATGCTGCAACGGGTTTAACACGTTAAGTGGTTAAGTGCACATTGCATGCATTTCTGCCCTTCTGAGTAAATTATTTAGAAGGCATATTATAAAGTGTGCAGTCACTTATACAAACAAGGGCTTTTCTTCTTAAATGCAGCTTCCAAACTTACTGAGCAATCGGATCGCGGAGGGCTTCCTAGCAGCGCTGACTGCTGTCAGAAACCGGGAGTAATTCATTGTTGTTCCTAAGAATGGAATGGAAATGAAAACTTTCATGCAAACTATTTTATTAATAATTATGATTTGACACCATGTGGTAATTATGAAACTGCGAAAATACCGACAAATTGACTACGTGTTAATTCACTGCTTCTCTGGATTGATACGGGCTACTGTATCAAAACAAGTTGGGACAGTAGCCACCCTGGAATGGCAGCATTACTACGATTTGAGAACAAATTACTCCGTAACGACCTGTTTACATGACTGACCTTGCGTATGGGCACTATCCTTAGCGGATTGGTGGTCAGTACATTTTCTCTACGTGATCATGAGTCAACCACACACCACACCGCGGCGTGGCCACTCCAGAAACTACATTTCCGGAGTCTTTATCGTTTTTAATCTAATGCTATAAAGCGTTCCTATTGATGTACAGTACAACAAAACATTTCCCTTCTTCGATGGATGATACAAAGCGATACTGATCTAATCGTTTGGGCATGCCAATAATAACCTATAATTTACCGAACAACCAATCAAATATTTAGATGAATTTACTGACACTGGTATCTAACCTCCGCTAGAGAGCAGCGGTTAGGGTCGCTTGCAAATGATCACAGGAAACAAGGAAGAAGAAGAAGAGTACCCAGCGTTGATCATCAGTTAGCTCTCAGATACTTCAAAACAATACAGTTCCGACCAGTTAATGCCGTTCACCTGCTTATGGTTTACTTCGCTGTGTATTAGGAAGCTTTACTTTACTTTAATGTAATCTGATGTTTAGCTACAATAGGTAACCGACAGCGTTTCGTTTTCTAATTCGTGGACGCTATCGTTAACTATATACTAGGATGTGCACCAGAGTGGACATCCATGCCATAGTGTGAAAGCCAAAAAGCAGGGACACTTGCTACAGCGGGCAAGGCTGATTATAGAATAAAATCACCGTACTTTACCTGAGGAAGACATTGACTTCACGGAAGATATCTGCTGAGATGTATCACTGACCAGCTGAAGCCCTTTGCACACTCCAAGTGTTAAATGGGGAAAAGGAAAGACATGATCCACCCCAGGTTCCTTGGTAAGTATATGCGTCATGGATGACCTTGTTCGGTTATGATGTGGTAAACATTAACTATGAGGATTGCTTCTACAAACAAAATGGGTACTCTATATCGTGAATATACTACTGCAAACTAGTCAGTGATGGACGGCATACTGAGCCAATGAATGGCGGAATTTATGAAGAGGTTAATACATTTTCCGTTACTACAATATATCTGATTAAAACAGAATGGCACTTGAGTAAAGCTGCATGAACATGCATTCTGTAGCCCTATATTGTACACTTTCAAAGTACAATTTCAATGTTCTTTAATGTGACACCCATTTTCTCTCTCTGTGCCCAGCAGCCGAAGGTGGACTGCATGCGCTCCACAAGAGGAAACACAAAAAACACAAGAAGCATAAGAAGAAGCATCACCGCGACGACGCCAGCGGCGGCCACGCCTTCCCCGAGCCCTTGGAGAAACACCCCCACCACCCCATGCCCATGCCCATGCCCAGACCCCCACCGCCACCACAGCTACGGCTCAAGATCAAACTGGGGGGCCAGACACTTGGCACTAAGAGGTAACGATGAGCCCCTCTACACCGCACATAAAGGCCACCCTCAGCATCTTTATCAAAAATCATTTTATAAAAATATAATAGATTTGTTGACGCTTAGTGTGTTCCTAGACTGTAAAATTTCAAGTGCTACATTCGAATAGTTACCAGAATGGGAATACTGTGCTGATGAATTGCATATTTGTATTAGTGATTGCCCGTCCAGTCTTAAACACGCACCGCTCAGTGTATATCGGTGAGGCTCCGGAAAGTACTATTTCTCCGCTAGTACTCCCGCTCAACGTTTGTTGTCGTTATCTGCGGCAGTGTGCCGACCTTCACCGTGCACCCTGGCGTCGCCTGTCCGCCCTCACCGCTGATGATCGTAAATAAACACAATGACTATGACGATGATGACGACGACGACGATGACGAAGACGATGACGACGAAGAGCCATCCGTGCCTCTGGAGCAGTACCGGGCCTGGTTAGGTGAGTCCGTCTGCGATGGCTTCCTTTCGTTGACACCCTGATGGGCTTTGGCAGTCCAGGACATGCTTAAATAAAGTTTTTTTGTAAGGTTTGGGTGATCATATTTTAAATCAGGGAATACATCGTACACCCTGTGTTAAAGCCAATGATCAGTTTCAGTCCTTAATGCTCATGGATTGCAGAAAATTAAGTTTTAAATCTTTTCATCCTCATCCCACTAATATGGACAGTAGGTCCCAATCCCTCTTCAAAGACACATGGTGAGAAAGAAATGCTACACGCTGCTTCTCTCGTGATTCTTACATCCAATGGTGTTGATAGATAGGCTGATTTCTCTCCTCCTCTCCCCCCCCCCCCCCCCCCCCCCCAAGATGAGGACAGCAACGTGGCTACCTCCCCGATGCCGGACGTGGACTCGGACTCGCTGCCCGCGGTCCCGGTAGACGAGGAGGAGCGGTGGCTGGACGCCCTGGAGAAAGGAGAGCTGGACGACAACGGGGAGCTGAAGAAGGAGGTCGACGAGTCGCTGCTCACGGCCCGACAGGTGCACGACTCACCGACCTATCACAGCGGGGGGGTCACAACGGGAGGGGAGGGTTCAGTGGCCGGACTCTTAAGCCCAAAGGCTCTGGGATCGAACCCTGATGTGTACAGCCCTACCCGTTAGGCGTCCTAGAGCGAGAGGCCAACAAAAAACTCACTGTTGGTTGCTTCAAACAAAACGATAAACAATTACAAACTCCGCTCTCAATGTTTAGCTTCATGGACGAGAGACACCAGCAGCACAAGAGGTAAGCGAGGGTCACAGCTGTGCTCACTGAACCGGTCTCTCTCTGTCCCTACAGAAAGCCCTGCTCCACAAGCAGCAGAGCCAGCCCCTGCTGGAGCTGCCCATGGGCTACAAGGAGAAGGAGATGACGGCCGAAATGATGCAGAAGCGGGAAGAGCGCGCCCGCAAGCGGCGCCTGCAGGCCGCCAAGAAGGCGGAGGACAGCAAGAACCAGACCATCGAGCGGCTGACCAAGACCAGCAAGGCCAAGATCAAGAGCATGCGGGAGAGGAAGTCCAAGCAGGCGCAGTGCCCCATGGTGCGCTACAGCGACTCGGCCGCCGGGGGCGTGGCCATCTCCTTCCCCGTGGGCGTGGCTCCGCCCACAGCGGCGCCGGCCCCGCCCCCGCCGGCGCCGGCGCCCTGCGGGGTGACGGGGTGCGACAACCGCAAGAAGTACTGCTGCTCCAGGACGGGTGTGCCGCTGTGTAGTCTGGCGTGCTACATGAAAAACCTGGCGCCGGTGCAGAGCGCCGCGTGAGGCCCGGCCGTCGAGCAAGGCACTAGACCGTCGAGGAAGGCACTAGACCGTCGAGCAAGGCACTAGAATGTCGAGGAAGGCGGCCCGTGAGGTACAAAACTCCATGGAAACAGGACTGGATTTGCATTCTTTTTTTCAATTTTTTTTCATTTTGTAAGTAAAGTATTTGTGTAACGTGTGTGTGCTGTGTCCAATCAGGTTCCCCCCCCCCCCCCCCCCCCCATTGATGGCATTATTTTGTTATAAACAAAAATCAGTGAACGAATTTAACCGAATTACCGGAACATTTATATATCGAAAGACGCTGCCTGCGGTTTTATTTTTGTTACAAACTGCTTCCCCTGTTAACTCTTTTTTTTTTTAATTCTTCAACATGATCATGACACTGGCTTACCAACCAATAGGAATCACTTACTTTAATTCTCTAAGAAATGTACATTGTTATAAAGCGTGATTTCCATACAAAAACAAATACTGTACATCTTAAATAACAAATTGTTTTCAGACACAATTCATGGAATACTTTTTCTTTCGGTAAATTACTGATGGTACTAGTAAGTAGTGCCTGTACAGGCAACTTCTCGTTTCAAGACTTCCTTTATGAAAATGAACACTTCGCTTGCTTTCTGAGGTATTTGTTTGAAGAAGCAGCAGTTCCTTGAAAGGCTACAGGAGCAGAATGATAGTAACGCACACCTCCTTGCTGTGTGCATCTTGTGTGACCCCAGAAGCCCTTGTTTTGAATCCTGAGTGTACGAGTCTGTGCATAAAGCTCCCTGCTGGCAGACGGCCTCACAGAGCCAGGCCAAAGGACAGCCTGAAGGCCAGCTCCACGGGAACCTCGGGAACCGAGTCATGGAAACACACGTAGAACTCCTGAGGAACCGGTTCCAGCAGCATCCGCCTGGAACACACATAAAAAAAAATACCAATACAAACTAGAAAATGCGGTGAGTGCTGTAGCACAAAGTGAGGTTGAAAATATTTTTTAATAAAGCCACATAGATTAAGACATAAAGAAACGTTAAATGGCTTAAATCAAGTGAAGGCATTTGAACAAAGTCTAAATGGAGTAAACAATGTAAACATGCACACCATTTGAGAAAAAGTAAATGGTTGGAAACAAAGTTACCGCTGAATGAACTAGAACTAGAACTAAGACGTGGCAAGAACCACAAATAACATGTATGATGGCCCGATCGTGGTGTGACATTATTTAACCATCAATCTACCGCAAATACGACCAGACAGATGTACATTGAACACATACACAAAGCACATCGTCCAACCCGGCGGATGCTGACAGACAGCCCACAACAAGCCAAACATCACCACGGCGGGTGTGCTCTCACTCTCGCACGCCCGTACACAATCACTCCAACTTATCCAACTCCAAGGCTAGGCTGCTTCACTAAGACCACAACTAACCAAAAGGCCTTCATAACCATGCAGTATGCCGAAGCTCATCTTATGCAAAACAATCCGTTTTATCATCAACATTCTCATTCATCAGAAATTATATATTATATTATACTGCTGTGGGCCATCATACATGTTATTTGTGGTTCTTGCCACCTCTTAGTTCTAGTACTAGGCTGAGGCTACCTTCCACCACGTCTCCCCAACGTGACATCATCGCCGAATGGCGTTAGAAAACACCCATTAATGCCAAAAACGACAAAAACTGGACTTTAACACACATATTTTGAGTGCTTTATGTACCCATTAATCAAAACTTCCGGTTAACCTGCACGTAGGCCTTTAAGTATCAGTAACAGTTGAAGTACGGCTCTGCCGTCCTCCCATTGACTCCTATGTTAAAAAATATATATTTTAAAAGTAGAATATCTTAAAAAGTATAAATTATTTAAAAATAAATTCTAGGTAAAAAATTGTGGAAGGAGATAAGTCCCAAAGAGAATAAGAAAGATAGAGAAAGAATAAAACTTATGAAGAACAATAGTTGAGCGCTGCATGCAGCACTCACCTAATAAAACTTTTAGGAAACAGGAAAACGTGTTTGAATAATTAAAAGGCAACTCTTAACATCTTAAAGTGGGGCAGGTTTGCTCTACACAGCAGTATTTTCAGTTTGGTTTGAAATAAATAAAGGGGATGCTATTATTCACTGTAGCTAGCAAGAGATTTGGGCTTGTGAATAAATGTTGTAAAACTGTCTGAAATATGATTTGTTACCCTTCAGGTCCCTACAGCACCCTTCATTTAAAAAACCCAGAAGTATTGGGAGTATTTCCAAGATGAAACATTCAGTTCAGTAGTGTGACTAATTATTGATATTGCAGACATGGGTCTCTGGGCTGGCCGTAGACCAGGGCATACCGAGTTTGATTTCCAGGGGTCCAGATTTCGCGAGAGTTGGAAGAGGATAAAATAATCGATGTGTAATGTGTTGTTTTGGCGTAAGGTAACACATAACTCATTTCTTAGATAGTAACTACAATTTTATAGCCTAATTAAATGACTGCCGTTACACTAAATGCTACGGCAAAAAGTGATATTATTACAGTCGGTCCCAACTCGGCCTACCCTATGACCCAGTAGGTCATGGTGGGGGCGGGTTTCTTCTGGTCCGTCCAGTTCTGGGGCTTGCACTGGAACAGCACCCCGTGCTCCTTCACGGGGCCCATACCCAGGGGCCCGCGCGCCCTCTCTGCGGCCCCCCTCGGCCCCTGGACCACAGGAATAACAAATAGATATATAACAAATAGGAAAACATTTCTCTCTCTGCTGGTGGGCTGGTTTGCGTTAGCAGGAGGACTTTGTTCACTAGGTCACTTATTCCTTTACCGAGAGCCTAATCCAAAACTAATCTGGTTGATCAATAATCAAATGGTTTTTTTAGCAATACAATTTTTTACAAAAGGAGAGCAAAGCTCACATGTTCACATGACCAAAACGATTTGGTAGAGAAAATTCTGGCGCAGAATACATTTAGCAAAAAACAACTCAAAGAGTGGGCAGATTTATTAGGGGGCTAGGCGTCTCACCCGGGGGGGCAGGCTCTGCTGGAAGGCGGCCCGTATGGAGAGGCAGCAGTGGTGGAAGTTGCGGATGAGCTGGGGGTGGATGGAGCCGCTGAGCTGCGCCACCTGGCGGTGGGTGGGGGCGATGAAGATGCCCTGCACCGACTCCATCAGGACGTAGTGGAACAGGGTGTTCTCCACCCCAGAGGTCAGCCTGCACAGACACGCACGGAGAATGGTTTCAACTGGTTGTGTTGTGTTCCGGCATTGTCGAGGTGCCTTTCTGCCCCCTGGTGGTCACTAATGAATTAAGACCTCTTTTTAAAATAAAAAATGTTTCATGCTCAGTAGATGTAGAAGAAGGCCTTCACTGCCCTGCTCAACATTAATTTAATCTTAAATATTTATCGCAATGTTTATTGTCCAGCTGTATACTTCTTTGAAACGTAAGCATTAATGGGTCGATGATATGTACCAGGCGTCACCCACTTGATGGAGTTGAACATGTCCTCCGTCTCCCTCTCAGTGAGGATCTTCTTCAGGGTGCCCAGGTAGAACGGGTTGGGGGTCTTCATCCTGGGAATCTGAGGGGCCGCCGCAGCAAACAAGAAAAAAAAAAAAAACCTCTCCAAAAATATTCCCCTCACACAAAAAAAAAAATGTAAATAGAAGAGGACACGCCCTCACCTTGAAGAGACTCCCGCTGCCGTCGGACCCCCCGGACCCCAGCGAGTCGCGGCGGGGCCCCGGGTCCTGCTGGGGCCCGTCGTTCCCGCTGTGCGACGGGTTCCTCCTGGGGCTGGGTCGCCTGGCCCTGTCCCCGAAGAGGCCGCGGCCCCGGGCCCCCGCCGAGGAGGGGCCCCTCATGGCCCCGGCCAGCTTGCTGAGGACCGGCGAGGAGGAGGAGGAGGAGGGGGAGGAGGGGACGGCGGCGTGGCGATCGCGGGCCGAGGCGGCGGCGGGGAGGAACCAGTCGGCGCAGGAGAGGCAGGGGGCGGCGGGGGCGCTGAGCCGGTCCTCCATGGCCCCCTCCAGCCCCTCCAGCTGCAGGAGGGTGGCCTTAACCTGGGGGTCGGCGGGGGGGGTACAGGTCATATACTGCTTTCTTTTTAAACAGTTAATAGTATCGGCTCAACTTAAATAGACTTTGCTTTTGGTACCCGTGTTCTACTGCAGATAATTCCAGCAAATAGCACCCCCTCAGTGATGATGTGAAGTGATGCTAAATAATACACAATAACTAGTAAAAAGTACCTTTATTGGGTCTTAAACCTGTTACACCTTCCCAGTGCTAATAAAAGAACCAAAACAAAACACGTGACTATACCTATAAACCTGCAGTGTATTATGAACTTCCCCTCCTCCGTGTGTAAAAGAGGAGAATTTTGATTGATTGTGTTTGATGAGCGTGTGTGTTCGTGTGTGTTCCTTACCTGGTCTATGTAAATGCAGTCGGGCCCCGGGGAGCCCAGGGCAGGGGAGGCGGCCCCACCGGCCTCCATCAACACACACTGCATCAGGTGCCTCTGGGGAACACACAGTTCTGTTAGTAGAACCAAACCCACTGACCCCATCTTTAAAAGTACCCCTTCCCTACCCCTCTCTCATCAAGGGACCCTAGCGACACCCGGAAACGGAAAGGCGGGCTGGCTGTAGTCTTTCCGCTCCGTTCTAGCCCTACTGTTGATACGGAGAACCGAGCGAAAAGACTACAACCAGCACCCCTGGATTCTGCTGCTGCTGTGATCTTCTCCTCGAGCAGGAAGAGGAAGTAAACATTTGCGCAGATTAATTTCGGGTTTAAAATGCATTGTGACGCGCGCTACTGAGATTTGTACTGAGGAAAATATTACCTTTTTTTTTTGTAATGCCTTACATTACCGCGTTACAGCAAAAAGTGATGCATTGGTGATGCATTGCTTTTGGAACGCGCGACTCCCAACACTGCCCAGCGATATACCCCCCCTCCCTCACTGACAGCATGGCGCTCCGCTCACCAGCCCCACGATGAGCAGGAAGTGGCGTGCGCGGGGCGGGGCGTAGCGGGCCTCGGCGGCGGCAGTGGCGCCCGGCGCCCTCTGCTGGCCGCGGTGCAGCGGGAACACCTCCCGCCACACCACCAGCTGGCCCACGCGCTGCTCCGACGCCAGCGGCAGCAGGCCGTAGTGCTGGCAGTACAGACACACGTCCAGCAGGTCCTCCCGAGGCAGGTGGTTGGCGATGAGGTAGCCCTGTGGAGGGGCGCGTGTGACACACACACACACACACACACACACACACACACACACACAATGTGTCTGTCTGTGTCTGTGTGTGTCTGTGTGTGTCTTTTAGTGTGTGTGTGTGTGTATTTTTGTGTTTGTTTGTGTGTGTTACCTTGTAGAACAGACAGGAACCAAGAATCATGTAGAGGCGCCTCAAGCCAAAGAAGTCCTCTGACTGTCCAATCAGGGCGGAGGCGCGGGAGAGAGGGGGCGGGTTGAGTGGACAGGAAGTCAAAATGAACGTGAATAATGGGCAGATTTACCGGTTCTCTTTGTTTGCCGATTAAAATGCACCTTTTTCACAGAGGTGTAATCGTACCACAAACACAGGTGCTGCTCATGCTACTTTTATGTACCATAGGTACGGGTAGTAGACTTACCTACACTAGTTTAGTATTCCGAGATACATTAAAGGTGACATATTATACCAGCAGGTGTGAGTGTGATTAGCCGTTTTGAAAATCAGCGACGGAGGGTGACGGAGAGATGTAACGTTTGCGACAGTCCACTGGGTAGGCTGGTAGACCAGCACACATCTAGCTGGACACACCCACTTGTGATGTCAGAAGAGGCAGATTTTCTTGTACGGCTTGTAACGGCTAATCACACTCACACCTGGTGGTGCAATATGTCCCCATTAAAGAAGCAGACCCTTAATTAGTAGTATCAACGACACCTGTGTCGGTCCTAAGAGGACGCCTCTGTGTGACGGGTCTATAGAAAGGCTGCTGCTCCTCACCAGCTCTCCAAAGTCAGACGACTCAAAGTCCGAGAGAACAGTGTCCACCCCCATCTGTGGACACACACACACACACCAACAGTCCCCCAGGGTGTTCAAGGCCCACCCCGAGACACCAGGGGGCGCTTAAGGTCTAGATAACATGAGTGTCACGCATTTATAGTAGCATTATACCAGTAGACGCAATTCATATTCTGTAATTGATGTGAACACAATTTATTAAACCAATTAATTCAATTAAATCCAACTGCAGCTCTTTGAGAGTTGTGATAAAAGGACTAGAGAAAATCTATTTAATAAGCTACTTATTTACTTTTGAAGATAAACAACGACAAGCGTTATGACACCTAAACCGATGATGCGCACACACACACACACACACACACACACACACACACACACACCTTGACCTCCGGGGGCAGGCTGAGCCATCGCACCGCGGGGAGCCCCTCCAGGAAGAGGCTCCCCGGGGCGTCGGGGGTCCGGGGGGCCGGCAGCGGGAGGGCCCCAGGGCCGGCGGCCGTCAGTCGGGACGGCTGGAGGAGCTGCTGGAAGAACAGGCAGAAGAAGTGGTCCAGACGGGGGCCGTGGTCCGCACGGCAGAACGCACTGGAGGGGGGGGACAGACACACACACACACACACACACACACACACACACATTGAAGCAAACTCTCTTTTCGTGTACGTATATATATGCTGTTCTGTGGCGCCAAATTAATATTACAGATCTTTTAATAATCCAATACTGAATGCTAACTCTTCGGTCTTCAGGAAGACCAGGCAGCTGTGCACCATAAGGGCCGACTGTTTTACCGCCTGCACCACGGCGACGTGCGCTGAGCGAACACAGAACACTGCTGGATGTAACGCTCCGTCCCTATTGGTCCGAGCCCACGCCCACCCACCTGTCCAAGGAGCCGTACATCACCTGGAGGGTCCGCACCACGCCGCCCAGCACGGTCTGCAGGTAGAGCAGGGGCACGCTGGGGGGAGGGGGGGGGGGGGGGGGGGGGGATAAGGGGGGGGATAAGGTCACATGGCACGCACGCTGGGTCAACGCCGTCGAAGCCACCCGCACTGGTGAGGGTGGGACTCCATGGCGACTCGTGTTCATGCGTGATCATAGTGAGCGCAGGACGCACAGATCGAGCGAGGTGTGTGTGTGCGTGTGCGCGCATGTGTGTGCGTACCTCTCGGCAGGTAGTCCCAGGACCAGCAGTCGGCTGCCTTCCTTCCAGTAGCCCACGTGCACCAGATGACTCCCCAGCAGCAGAGATGAACTGGAGGAGGAGACATACACACAGTGGTCACTGTGTGTATGTCTCCCCCCCCCCCCCCCCCCCCCCCCCCAACATCAACATCGGGCAGGCGTTTCATTTCCGCGTGTCAAAGCAGCATCAACAGCCAATGTGTGCCGTCGTCGCTAGTTTAGCCTCGACCCATATTGAGTGACACCTGTGTTTCTCCTCCGAGACCCCCCCTGTTAAGGGGGTCCGGTGAGAAGCCCAGAGCTCACTGGGCCTTCGGTCCCTTCCTGCTTTTGCAGGTAAGAACGACCTACTTACCTACTTACCAATATGTAATGGGACCTGTCTCCCCGGGTCCCATTACATATTGGACCCCCCCAGCCCAGAACGCACTGTGCCTCTCAAAGATTTAAATTGACATTAAGAGCATTAAGCAGACGCCTTTATCCAAAGTCACTTAAAATAAGTACATTTGTCATAAGAAAGTAAAAATATATATTGTTGTCGCTGCAGTAAGGATGGTCATCGAACCACATGCAAAGTACTATCACTAGGTTAACCCATGCACCGTATGCAACAAAGATAGATAGGATAAGACGCTGCATAACTAAGTACTATAACTAAATAAGGCATACAACAAGTGCGTACATTAAGTGCCAGGACGTACAACAAGTAGACAAAGTGTGACGGGGTGGCTTTGCAGAGTCTAGGTGAACTCTGAACAGCTGAGTCTTGAGTCTTAGAGAGTCAATATGTTAACATATATTGATTTAGTACATGCTACACGTGAACCTCCTCAGATGGCGCAATTTGATTGGTTCGCTATCTCGGGATATTGGGCAATATCTCCTGATTGAGATCTCAAACTTGGGATATTGTTTTCATCGCAAAATGTCGGACTCGTCACGCTAATAAAAACAAATAAATACCGGAAAAAACGTATCTTGTTTATTTTTGGAGTGTTCTCGTGTAGTATATACTGTTAAATAGAGATAGTTCAATAGATAATGGGGGTACGAGGGGTACCTGACGATGTGGCCCCCGGTGACGTTCTCCAGCATGTCACACAGCGTGAGGAAGACCCCCCGCACCCCCTTCAGCTGGCTGGACGCGTCCGACACCGGGTACTGGTACAGGATCTCCTGCTGCACACACACACACACACACACACACTTAAAACACTTATCTTAATAAAAAAAACGACACAAAAATGTTGTTAGATTTTGTTCATTTTTGTGTAGTCTTGGGTTCCCATCAATAAACACGTCAGTGTGAAGTAGAACACACACACACACACACACACACACACACAATTTAAAATTAAGTGAGACGTTATTATCAAATCCCACGTCACACAGTTGCACATTGAAACACAGCGGATGCCAAAGGCGCATGGTGCATTGTTCACGGTATTAGCATTCCTCCCAGCATGCAGTGGGGCTTTAAAGGCTGCTTGCATGAGGGTAGGCAAGAGCCATTGAGTCAAAGTCTTTACCTTGCCTTGGCAACCTGAACAAAATACCACAACAGCACGACCCTAATGTGGAAGACGTTCAGCTTTGGGGTCACCAACATGTTTTGATCCCCCTCAAGGCCAGGCTCATGAACAGCAACCCTACTACCCCCTTTGACTCCTGCACCGTGGTGTTTGTGGTGAAAATACCACAACCACAAACTACATAAAGAGAGACGGTTTAAACTCCAGAATACCTCCGCCAACGCTCTCCAGTTGCCTCAACCCTGCAATCACGGGGAGGACATTCTGGACAAATCAAAAGCCCTTGCGTGGCGTGCGGCCCCAGACTGTCGTTTAGAGACTAATGCGGTTCCGGAGAAGCCAGACTCCATCCGTTGCTCCGGCCGGGTGGGGGGAGAGCAAAGGATGGCTTCCAGAAAACGTGGAAACTGCAGCCACAGAGCCACGGAGCGCATCCCTCAAACGAAAACAACCAACCCTGTACTTGAGTCCACGCACATACACATATGATCCCCAGTGAGAATGTGCACTGCTGGCTCCCTGCTGAGTGTACGTACACACACACACACACACACACACACACACACACACACACACACACACACACACACACACACACACACACACACACACACACCAACCCACCCTTGGGTGAGCACTTTACTACTGAACAGAGCAAGAGCCAAATAGAAAGAGCGAGCCAGAGAGAGCCAGAGAGAGCGAGAGAGAGCTGACCTCCTCAACTGAGTCCCACCCTTAGGGAAGGATAAATATATATTCTTACACACACACCATACACGCCCACGTATAAGAGCCCCCGAAATACTTCAATCCCATACTTTTGGCCTCCAGGCTGAACAGTCCTATCTGTTCCTTCTTGTTTCCAGAAATTAAGTTAGCGTCTTTATATACAATGTCCGTTACTACGTTTTCTCATTCTGTGTGGTTTTGGTTAGGTTTCCCCGCGGGCAACCGTCCAGAACAGCAGTTCTACAAACATGGGTCAGACTCCTGTTTGTCTAACGGCCACACCGGACAGAAAACAGACGTGGAAAGAGAGACGGGGAGTTATTACCCCGAGGCTTGGGATTTCCTAAACACAACTGAAATTGAGTTTTCTTTTCGGTCAATCAGCCACAGAAATGAAAGGAATGGACGCAGTACGACTTAGTTTGTCACAGACTAATGTAACACATGTCTCTGCGATCATTTAAATAAAAGGTTGGTTTTAGAGGCCGGCGATTGGCGGCCAACCTCTATGCCTTGGGACCCCAGAAAGGCTACAGAGTCTGGGGTACGTTCCACAAGACAGTAGAGAACAAAAGTTCAGCGTTCCAAACGTGGCCACAAGAATGCATAAAACCGAGACGCAAAGTGGATTTAAAAGTTTGGGTAGCAGTGTATCAACGAAGCATTAAGTGCGTTTCTTCCATCAGGACACAAGCATGGAGAGAAGTTTAAAAAGGACCAATGTAGTTTTGTCGCCAGTGATCTGCTATGACATCAGGGCGTGGTGGCAGCTTTGGGTTTAAACCATGCAGGCCCCATGACGCTCCTCTCCCTTTGTTTTCTCTCTCACTGACAGCTCTCCCATGACAATTCTCGGTGTGTAGAATCGGAGGCACCAAACAACTTGTGTACGGCCCGTGGTAAATGGTAAAAGGACTGCATTTATACATCGCTTTACAATATTGCCTCACATTCACCCAATTCATTCACACATTCACACACCGACGGCGGAGTCAACCGTGCAAGGCGACAGCCAGCTCGTCCGGCGCAGCCAGGGTGAGGCGCCTCGCTCAGGGACACCTCGACACTCAGCTAGGAGGAGCCGGGGGTCGGACTAGCAACCATGCGATCACCAGCCTAGCCGCTCTACCTCCTGAGCCACTGGCGCCCGCACGCGCACACCGAACCTTGTTCAGGCGAGCGGGGCTGAGGAAAGGCAGTGTGTTCAGGCTCCACCGGGGACCCACCCACCTCCTCCTGCAGGGTCTCTGAGTCCAGCTGGAGGGACAGGTACATGGCCACGTGGGGGACGTGACCCAGGGCCATCTGGAGCTCCGCCGTGTCCTCCCCCCACAGCAGGCGCACCAGCTGGCTGACGGGCTCGGGGGGCGCCTCGGCCCCGGGCTGGGGGGCCACCGTCGCCTCCACTGCAGTCGGAGGCCCCTGGGTCGGCGACGACAGGGGCCCCTCGGCTGGGGCCGACGTCTCCAGGGTCAGCCTCACCTGGGAGGAGGGGGGGGGGGGGGGGGGCAGGGGAGGGGAAGTGTGGGGGGAGATGGGAGACGGATTGAGTTCCACCCATCTGACTGCTTTTGTGTTGGATTCATTCCATCTCTTGGTTAAACACGTGCTATTGCATGCATGACCTCTGAGTGGCTGATGCTGTGCAGCATTGCTTCAACTCTGAACCGGGACACCTCCACCGCGTAAAGCACCGACCAGTAGGTTTGATTGATTTTGTGTGTGTTTGAGAACGCCTGCCGTAACGGCACGTGCGTTGTCCCCACCGCATCTCCAGTGGCTGCACCTTGATGCCACACGCCTGTCCTCCCCCGCCTTTTAGAAGCACAACATGAAGGTGGGGGACGATTGTGTCCTGTCCTCCATCTTTAGGTCTCCGCTCTTAAAACCCAAAACCTGGTGGCGCCCCGGGTAGTGCTCGTACCACTCAGGCTCAGTCCTGATCGCAGCGACCCGGGTTCGACTCCTGCCCGTGGTCCTTTGCTCCACGTCCCCCCCTCTACCTCCCATACCTTCCCATCTATCTCACTCTACAATAAAGCATAAAAGTGCAAAATAAATAAACATGGAAGCGGAGGCAAGTGTGTCCTGTCCACTGCCTTCAGGTCTCCGCTTTTAAAACCCAAACCTGAAAGCTTTCCTTCGAAGATGGGGTCAGGGGGGGTTTGAGGCTCCTTTGAAAAACAGAAATGAGAGCAGAGAAAACAGAGAGAAACAAAAGGGAAAGCGGGGAGGGTGTAGCGCAGAAAGAGGGCGGAGAGCAACAGAGCGGTAAGAAAGGCTGAAGAGAGCTCTGAACGTCGCGCCGGTGGTTGGCGGAGTGGAGAGGAACAGGCAGGACGGTGTCTGGCTCCGTGTCACCGCCGACGGTCTCCGCTCCCCTTCTCTTTAAAACACGTTGGCTCTGGAGCGAACGGAGGCCCTTGAGGTTTTGGCCCTGAGGAACACCCAGTCTGGGCGGGCTGTGAGTCTTTGGGTGAGTGCACCTGGCAGTGGACCGCAGCGGGTAAACGGCCAGCATGTGCAGAGGAGCCCATTAAGGCACGCTATTCCAGACAACGAGCGGAGCGCTACACCCAGTAAATTCTCTCTCCTCCTCCTCCTCGTTTGGGATAGGAGACAGCAGTAATCCTGGGGTGTGTAAATCTCCCCTTATAGCAGTTTGAAAGCGAGTGAGAGTGAGAGAGACTGGGCTGGTTAAAGATTTTATGACCGAATTACGACTTTCTGTGGGGGAAATTGCGTGAGTGTGTTCGCGCTTGAGCGTTTTCCTAAATCAGAGCCAAAGCCGGCTTCAAAAACGTCAGCAGGACAATAGGAAGCCAGTCTTCTGTCATTCTCTCAGGGTCATTATCCATCATAACCCAGCCATGCCTGTGCACACCATCTCTCTCGGGGTGTGTGTGTGTGTGTGTGTGTGTGTGTGTGTGTGTGTGTGTGTGTGTGTGTGTGTGTGTGTGTGTGTGTGTGTGTGTGTGTGTGTGTGTGTGTAACCTACTCACACCAACATGTTTATAGAAGGGGAGGCGAGGATGTGCAGTGTCGACTTATATGTACACACTACACGTTCAAAATTAATACAATTTGAACAAAAACAAAACAGGCGCTCTATGCAAAAGCGGGGCCGGGGCTTCAGGCCTCGGCAGAGACAGACTCCGGCACGTCTTCTACTACGTTGGCCACTCCCCAACACATGCCGCGGTTCATCGCCAGTGGTCCACAAACCGTTCATTCGATCGACTTCACGCTTTGCGGGTGTAACAGTAAGGAGCCCAGAACTGCATCGTTAAGTGGGAAGTTGTTTGGATGAGCGGTTCTAGAAACAGCTGAAACAATCGGCACATTCTGAACAGGCACTGCAACGGGCCGCTGAGTTGCTGAGGACCCCAAGGAACCAGTGCAGTTATTTGAATGAGGCTGGTAGCAGCAATAAGGGAGGCCGAACGATCGGCACGTTTTGGAAAGGCCCTATTTGAACGGGCACTGCAATAGTACAAAACAACGCTCGGAAGATTTGTATAAAGGGCACATGCAATTCAAACATGTACACACACACACACATACACACACCGATGAAGGAGCCATTGACAACCAAATATAGATGGAAAGACGTATCTTCACAGTTAAAAAGAAAAGAGAGTTGAGATTTCTCTCTGTAATTTTGTAATCCAGAAATGGCTGCCAGACTTCACCGTGGGTCTGTCAGCGGCAGGGACCACAGCTCATGAGCCTCTGCCCCCAGGCGCCGAACCCCAGACCACCAGCCACTCTTTGCCATACCACTCAACTCAAAGGATGGTTATTATTAGGAAGAAGGCGTGGTCGACCAGTGAAACACACACACACACACAACTGGAGCTGTCCTTCAAACCTCCAAAAACACAGACTTAGGCCTCGCACTTGAGATGCTGATTTAGTGTGTGTGTGTGTGTGTGTGTGTGTGTGTGTGTGTGTGTGTGTGTGTGTGTGTGTGTGTATGTGTGTGTGAGAGAGAGTTGCTGAGTGAGTGAGCAAGTGAGCAAGCCAGCCAGCCAGCGAGCGAGTGTGCGTGTGTACATGAGTGAGAGAATGGCTGAGTGAGTGAGTGAGTGAGTGACTCTTCATCTCAAGTACACAGATCCATAATACTTTGCTTTGGAGTGTCACCACCAGACGTGACATTCAATCTTACGAGGCAGCAAAAAAATAAAGTCTGCCGAAATGGCGAATCGTCTGAATGGAAGAAAACAGTGAAAAACTAAAACGCTGCCAAGCGAACTGCTGGTGATTCGTTCTTCTTCTTCTTCTTCTTATATAACGAGGATGTGGTGGCAAGACGCCGTGAGGGCTCTTACTAGAATTCCACTCACTTGACATCAGCTATGTGGCACCCGTCTGCACGAACACACACACACACACACACACACACACACACGCAAACAAATGCACACACACTTGCACAGAAGAAACAGGCACATAAAAGCAAATTGGATAAAAATACATGGTAAAACCAATGGAAATAAACCCAGGCTGAATGCAGTGGACGACAATCCTGGTATAGGAAACACAAACACACACATGTAGTAGTAGTAGTGGGGATTGGACCATTAAAAACACAGTATAGCAGCACGTTCACACTCCAAACACACTGCCTTCTCAATTGCAACAGGACAGTATTTGAGAGTATGTACACCTCATCCAAAAAGTGAGAGAAGGCCAACTCCTCCGCTAGTCAATCCAGAAGGAAGACACAGCAGTTGGATGCATCAGTTCAACAGTGCGAACTTACCCTAACCTCCAATTTCCATGGAGGGGAATTTAGTTCATATCCTGGATTTAAATGAGCAATCCATCTTCACATGTCATGTTCATCTTCCGCAAAACGTGATTCAAGCGACCGACATCTTCATCATCATCGGTCTCACCTGACCACAGGGTCATTTAGCAATTCTTGACTTTATTTTGTTGTTCCAAATGAACATCAATTAGGGGAAAGAGTCTGGATATTGTGGCGCCTCTAATCAGAGCATCACTGGTTGGTGAGCTGATGTCTTTTTCCAATGCGTAGGGATGCTGATGCTACTGATTTATCGTATTCATCTTAACGTCTGCAGCACCCAAGACAAACGCAGAAAAAATTTGACGTAAAAGTGTACATTTAGAAAAGCAAACTACTTCAAACTGTGGAGTTCATTACATAGATAATGTGGTAGTAAAGAATACATCAAGCTACCACTTACTCACGTTTACAGCCAGTAACCCATTTAAAACGTTAACTCCTTCTACACCTAACTCCCACATGTTCTCAGGTCTTCAATTGCATGCATCAATACTGTATGTTTTAATGCGTAAAACGTAATGCAATGTATTAGTTAGTTGTGAAAAGGTTTGTTTCCAGTTTCAGCACTAACTTTCTCCTGATCATAAACCCTTATCACTTGATGGGTGTGTACACATGGATGTGTAGGGCGTGTACACATGGATGTGTAGGGTGTGCATGGGGGGGGGGGGGGTGTAGCCAGCCTACCTGTGTGGGTCCGGGGATACAGGACAGGACTCTCTCGATGCTCTCCGTGGTCACCTCCACGTCGTCCACCGCCACGAGCACGTCCCCTGGAAGCACCACACTGGGTGAGACCCTCTCATGGATACTTCACACTTTGGCTCCCCTCACTTCGTTTTCATTCAACCGTGTTTCCGTCATGTCTCACGGTTTCCGTGCGTTCTCCACTTTATTTTATGGTCCCAAATGAACACAAATCAGGGGAAAGAGTCTGGATATTGTGGCGTCTATAATCAGAGCATCACTGGTTGGGCAGCTGATGTCTTTTTCTGATGCTGCGGCTTTCGCTGCCAGTCCCAGCAGATGATGCTGAACAATTTATCCCAATCATCTTAACGTCTGCACCGCCCAAGTCAAATGCACTATAGATATTGAACATAACAGACATAATCCTGTGCGTTTTGCCCGCCTAGAGCAATGTCCACTGGTCGAAATAATACAGGAGAACCATGAGACCAATTCAAAACACACTTCAAACCAAAACAAAGTGGGCTGAGCCACAATTGCACGAGCTGGTCCAAACCCTCTTGACCCAGTGGGACGTAATACTAGGTTAGCATAGAACCCATCCCATCAGAGGCTGAATTAAAGGGCCCCTATATTTTACCACCAGGTGTGATGTGGTGTTTGGCCATTAACAAGAGGTTTAAAATGTACCGTAGATTGACCTCACGCTTTGGAATGTCCTCCCAGGTGTATGATGGATAAAACAACATACACATTGGTACAATCTACTGGGTGGGCTGGTGGGTAGAAATCACATTTAATATTTAATTTTTTTAAACGTCAAATTCATTAAGAGTATGTTGACCAGTCAAACCTTTTTGAGAAATAAACATTTCTTAACTTTTATTTTAAAAAAACCTTCAACGTTGAAGACATTGCGAATCTGTTGACCAGTCAGACCTTTTTGCCGAATAAACATTTCCCATGCACGTTTCAAACACAGGCTTATTTGCTGATTTTAACTGGTGTGTGTGTGTGGGGGGGGGGGGGGTAAATATAGACAAATCCATCCATCCATGCTGTCTAGTCTGTATTCCCCCAAATAAGGGCTTCATCTGGAATGTACTCCAGTGATTACCATCTCTGCCTCCCTACCGTCTCTGCAACAATGCAAACTGCTGTAATTGTCTGCACATGTTAAAATAGGTACTAGTTTGTGGTCTCACACACACACGCACACGCACACACACACACACACACACACACACACACACCTCTATCTGCTGGCAACAACTGCCCAAGTCATTAGCCAGGATAAAAAAGCACTTCAGTGCCGAGCTGCTTGCTGTGAATGCTTTGAGGCCTTTTACTCGTCGTTAAATGCATTACCTGTGCACTACACTATAAAAGCACCCAATCCTGTCATCAGTGAACATGAGGAAGTACTTTCTCCAAACCTTACCTATTAATATCTGGCCTCCTCTGATGGCAGGGCTGTTGGGAACCAGCCCATGTACGGTCAGCGTTTCCCCTTCCCCTGCCGCCGCGGGGTTTCCCGGGCCTCTGCCGGAGCAGGGGCGATGCACCAGCCCCAGCAGGGACGCCAGCAGCCCTCCTCCCCCTTCGGGGAGGGGGGCGAGGCGCTTGGGGTTGACGTAGACGCACACCTCCTTCACCCGCCGCACGGCCCCCTCCTGTCTCTGAGCCGCAGCCTGGGTCTTCAAGATGGAGGCCGGCAGGGCGCCGCCGTCTTTGGCCTCGTTTTCCCGCCCTCTGCGCTTCGAGGATCGTTTCCTCCGCAGGAGCCTGGCAAGCTTCTTCAGCTTAGGCTCTGCCTTCGTCGGCGAATCAGAGCGCTGCTTCCGGTCCGCCCCCGTGATGACCTCCGCCTCCTTGTCGCTGAAACGCACGTGATTGGTGGACAGGCCGCAGTTGCCGTGGGCGCGGGCCAGCGCCACCTCCTCCTCACCCTCGCTGAGCTCCAGGTAGAAGAGCTCGCCGTTCTTCTGGACGTTGTCCAGCCATTCTGGCTCCAGGTCGCTGGGGGGGAACGGAGGGACGTGATTGGACGGTGTCATGGGATATGAGGAAGTGTTTCACTGAAGAGCTTGTCTATATTCTACAACGGCAAATATGAATCATTACCAATAAACAAAGAACATGGAAAAACCCAACCACTTGGGGGACATAAAGCTTTGTTTTGTATGATTTAATACAAATTAAAACACATAAAATTAGATCATAAAAATAGTTTTTTCTTCTTTTGATCGTCCTAAAATGCATTTTTGCCAAACTTGAAGCCAGCCACTTGGAAACCACATCTATGAACTCACTGAGAATGGAAACACACTATTATTGAAAAAGGTTAACTCCTCATATGGAAAACACATGCCAACTCCATTAAACGCACAAGGAGAAAGTGGAAAGAGTGGTTATTCTGCTTAGCTTTTAACTGCAATCAGGGTGAAAACTAAGTTCATAAAAAGGCATAAAAATGAGGAACACACAGTCAGCAATACACAAATCTAAAAACAATACAAATACTATAGGAGGTGAGATGAGTGCAGAGCTGGGCAGACTCTTTTAAACATAAAATAAAAAGACATACCTACTCCACGCTTAGTTATCATAAAAGTTCAAAACTTTCCCATTATTTGTTTTCATTGTCAAATCACCTCATTACCTTAAATGCACAGTGGCCTAGGCTAGTTAAAGTTGAACTTATATTGTATATATCCATGTCTTCAATACAGATGTTTCCATCTTTTCAAAGGAAATTGCGTCCATGTTCACTATGCTTGTATAGGTAAAAAGCATTGTATTTTGACAACGGTATTTGGCAATTCTATAGACACAGTAAAAATGTAAGATTACTGTTAGCATACATCATACATGGACTACCAAATTGCAGCTACACTCACTGTGGCCAGGCGCTCTCCGTCTGTACATAAAGAACAAGACAGGGACGTACATTTCTTTTTTCATTGCGTTCTTGGGAACGTTTCATTTTGGCAGACATAAAGAGAAGGGTATCCTAAGTAGAGGAGTATGGACACAGCAGTGGAGTGAATCTGGTCACTTACACGGAGTAGTCAGAGTTGTAACTCGATGATGTAGACTCCCCATCGATCTCATTGATTAGCTCGAGTCGCCCTCCCTGCTGCGTTTCGCTTTCGCGGCTAAACGCCATGATGGCGCGCTGCAGTGCCGCAAATCAATAGCGCCACACATCGATACAGGGCCAAGTTAATCACTTGGGAAGTTTACGAAGATGTGCAATATTTTACCGCCATGTTTGTCACATACGGGTAACAGATGTGGCCACGTGACGCACACATGCGCAACGTGATAGGCCAGTCGTGGCGTTGCCCCTGGCAACATGGATGCTTTGGTATCCACGCACTCCGAGAGCGTTCTAGCGCGGGCCCGTCAGTAACTCAGTACGTGCACGTGCAATGCACTGGCAGGCTGGTTAATCGGGCCACCAGCACGGTTTCATCGCCCTTAATAATGTAGAGGGAGGGCAGCACGACTGGCTATCAGCAAGGAGACGTCAACAAAGCACAATGTATTGGTCTTAATTGTATCAACAATTATGGAAGTGTCATTGTTTTTTCCTCTGGTATTCAATACCCGCCAGAAACAATTTAATTTTTTGGTCAACCATATGAAGATGACTCGTATCGACGAGTGACATAACATGCCTGTACCTACCTGTATAGGAGAACACTTCGGATAGAGTCGAAGTCCTCTAAATTCTTCGAGAAAGGTCCGCTTTCGATAGCAATGTTGAACATTATTTAAGACTTCATGACTTCTTTAGATTCAACCTACATTTCTGCGAATTAATTCCAATCAATGAAATCCAATAGGAGACCCGAATGTCTTGACTCGAGACATGGGATAATATTATTCACAACACGGATTAAGTCCTGGCTGGGAAATTCCAATTCCCCACGTCGATTTCTGCCACATAGTCCATGTAGTAGTTACCCTAGAGGAGGACTGATAAAGAGAGACAGAGTGCTCGGTAGACTTTCTTCGGAGCACTTCTCCAGACCAATGCTTCGATTCTGACTGAAAGGCTGTTTGCTTGTTGGCAGGTGGGCGAACCCTAGCAGCCCGCCTACTTTAGTAGTAGGCTGGATGGTCCTGCGTCCCAGGGCTTTCAACACTGTCGCCGTCGCTGTACCTACACAGACATAATTTAACTATTGTATGGCTTTGATAATAATAAATATATTTGGTGCGTCTACATTTTTCCGGTCTTTGTATTCAGACAGTTGGTTGTAAACAGAGCTGATTTTAAATTAATTAACTTTCCAACATCCACGAATCAGAAGTAGCCTACCACATCTCTTCATTGTGGATTGGGTGACCTACACTTTTGTTAATTTTCTCAATCATACTAATTAGAAGAAATCATATACCATTGCTCTCATCATCCGGCTTTCCTGGTATTGAGGCCTCTTCCTCCCTTAATGTACGGATGTAAATCTGTACAAGTACATGAGGAACCATCGGTACATGGGAAAATCTGTAGGCCTACTATGTAAATAACTCATGAGCAGCCTCTAGTGGCTCAAATCGAAGCTACAGCTATATCATATACAGACGACGTTAACTGTCGTCTTGAGACTGATATCAAGATACTAGGGTCCTTCAATAACATTAAAAATGCAATCTCGTCCACTCTAACATTAAAATATGCTATTTGAATAATTCTAAAGCGTGTACTTGCAATGTAGTAATTCGCCTATACCTTATCTGTGCTTTAGGCAAGCTGGAATCTACTGTTTTGATAAATTTAATATTAATTACATAATCTAGCTGGTAGCTTTGCAACACATACTTTCCAGGTGTTATGTACTTCCAAAACATAATATAATAATATAATGGAGGGATCAAGACATCGACAAAAAGTCTACCAAGATGCTAATTTTATTAACACAAAGTCTCTAATCTCTAATCGGTTTAATTATGAGTAATAACATTATTTAATTTCACCTGAACAAGCCATTCCCTTTGTTCTGAGATGTGATCCACGAGGTGTATAGAATTACCAATCAGTCCACATTACAAGGAAGTAGAACAGCTTCACCTCTAAACCATTAGTATCATAATATATCTTCTCATAATATAAATTTGATACAGCAGAAGCCACCTTTTTTTAAGTCCCCTGTTAAAAAAAAACTCGATTAGCAACACATATAGGTCACACTATCATCAGGTTCCCCCAGGTTTATATGATATAAACCTGGGGGCACACAACTGAAGGGAACAGGAACATTATCACCCTGATGTTATCAAGTGATTCAGGCGGCAATTAGCAAAAACTGTTATCCAAAAGGACTTGCATTGAATGTGTTGATGCAGTAACATTGAGGATAAAGTGGGGGGAAAAGGCCACTAGTCGGGAACAGGCCTCAAGTTAGAAACCGCAAACCGAAGGAATCAAACCCAGTACCTTTGACTGGGGGTCCGCCTGACCCCCTGCTATAACCATATCCTATTTGATCAATTGGTTTTATTTGACTGTTTCGCTTCAAAATATGAAGAGCATGACTTTTGAGAAACAGCCCATAAATAAAAAGGATTGCATACTTTTGCCTGGATAAGTTAAACACCATCACTGGAGGTTTTAATTGGTATATGACATGATTATTTTTGTTATTTGGATGCACACCAGTAAGTTCTAGCTTCCCCACACTAAAAGGCATACGGTATATACAGCTACTGAAACGGGAAGACAGAATAAAGCACAAACAGATCCCTAAGTGCGTCAAACACATTCTTTTTCTCAGAGACCACCCCAACGAAAAGGCTGTTCAGTAATATCTGTACATCTGGGTACAGACCGAGAGGTCAAGCATTGGTGTAGCGTGGGGGGGGGGGGGGGGGGGGGGTATCAGAGACATATTTACACTTTCTCTGTCCTGAACAACAAACGGTCTACGCTACATCCCCGGTCTCCTTCAGACATTCAGCGCTGTGCGACGGTCGAGGAGCTGGGTCGATGATTTAAAGTGGTTCAGTCCAGCCTCAGATGGGCCGGGCTGCAGTTTACCCCCCTCAACCAGCCCTTGTTTGTTTGTGTGTCTCTCCTTTCATGTTATGTTTAAATTGTACAAAACAAAAGCATAAAATAAAATCCGATCCGCCATCCGATTGGTTCTTGGAGCCAATCAATCAGCGGGAAGAAACAAAAAACGGGACCAAGAATGGCGTTAGGCCGGTGGGGGCATGATGTTAGGGGGCGGGGCTTAGAAGCCCAGCGGGTGAGGGGAGACCACGCCCCCGTTCTCCACCACGGCGGCGGAGATGGCGCGCAGGTTCTTGAAGAGCTGCTTGGATTGGCTGGAGCTCAGGAGGCGGAGGTCCTGCGTGATGCGGTCGTGAGCCTGGGGGGGGGAGGCGGGACCAGGGGGAGAGAGAGAGGGGGGGGGGTGAGAGAGGTAGGAGAACACATGGAAGCCGTCAAGCTTGTGAACAGCCATGGCTCAATGTGTTGGTGACGGACGGAAAGTGAGTTGTGCTTTATTTAGAGCGGCTATACAAAGTACTTAATGGGGAGAGTGCGAAATCGGAGTAAATAAACATACAAATGGTTGAAAAACAATGGCGGTTCGTTAAAACATATCAAGGTTATCAAGAAAACTAAACTTTGATCAACTAAAATGAGATTATAGAGGAGTCTTGCTTTGAAATGACTATTGAAGGATGAACAAAACGACATTGTAAAAAAAGAAAAAAAAGATTTCCTTCACCAAAGACGAGGATTGTATTATGTACTTTTTTGTACATTACTGTAACGTACTTATTGTAAGTCGCGTTGGATAAAAGTGTCTGCTAAATAGGGTTGGGTATTGTTTGGGTTTTATTTGATACCGGTTCCTACTCCGTACTTTTTAAACGGTTCCGATGCTAAAACGGTTCTCGAACATTAAGCAGAAAGTCAGCGGACACTGAGTTGAAGTTGAGGACATAGCACACGTTGTCACACACGCTGTTGAATGGCAACAGTGTTTGCTAGCCTACTTGATATGCAAGATTTACGGTTGGCATTAAATTACTCGACTTACCCGAAGAGGAAAGGCTGCTGTGAGTGCTGTGACTGATAAATATATATTTTTTAAATAGAAAATAATAATAATTACTCGCTGAAAGCAGGCAGGCACGCAGCTATGCTGCTGGCGTTTACAATTGCGTGCATGACGCAACATTACTGCCAAAGTCATAACGCAGGTTCGCATGGCAGCCACAGGAGTCGCCAACATTGTTTCAACTGCTCGGTACCTCGCCGTATTAATTCCCAAGTTTTGCAAAGAAAATAAAGTATTTGAAGCGAATAAGCGACTCTGTTTTTGATTTGTTTATTTGGTTTTGAACAGATAGTTTTGGATGCATGCATCAGCTTTGAGTTTGTTTGTTTGTTAATTTGAAATCACATACGCTCATAACACAAACACACCCACACACACACACACACACACACACGTTCATTCATTCACGCATGCACCCACTACAACCTGCCGATATTCAATCAAAACAAGTAAGTGATGCCGCAGCGCGTTGACATGTCCGTCCCGAGGCGCCCATAGGCTTTATGGTTTATGTTTGAAAGCCGTGACACACTCTTTTGCCAGTTGGCCTGAAATACCATGCCTCACAGTCATTGACCTAGAAAGAAAGTCGCAGTCGTACCATGCTTGTTTAGAAGCACAACATTGAAAAGTTTCCCGTCTGAAACAGTGTCGCGCGGCGCAGCGTTCTGAACGTTGTGTAATCAAATACACCGGTATGGCGCAATATAAAAAATTCATATCCTAACGAAAATACACCCCGTTAATCGGTGTGAACCGGTATACCGTAACGCAAGTTGACGCCGCAACACCATGGGGGCGGGGCAGGGGGCGTTAAAAAAAGTCAGGCACCGTTATGAGGCACCGAAATGTGCGTTCTTCTTCGATCTCGGTACTACCGCTTACGTTGGAACCGGTGGCCCACTGGAACCGAGTTTCGGTGCTCAACCCTAGTGCTAAATGCCCTAAATGTAGTAATGACGATTGAATGTAGTGTGAGATTGGGATGAAACGTTGTGTTGCCGTGGTAACAATGGGGTGAGATCTTACCTCCACACACCAGGTCTCACACAGCATCTTCTCATGCTGGGCCGAGGGGAGGCCCTGACTCAGAGAACGGGACGCCCTACAAGCACACACACGCATTAGCTTACAGTAGAGAGAGAGAGAGAGAGAGAGAGAGAGAGAGAGAGAGAGAGAGAGAGAGAGAGAGAGAGAGAGAGAGAGAGAGAGAGAGAGAGAGAGAGAGAGAGAGAGAGAGAGAGAGAGAGAGAGAGAGAGAGAGAGAGAGAGAGAGAGAGAGAGAGAGAGAGAGAGAGAGCGATCCTAGGGGTGTTGTGTTGGCCTACCTCGACAGGACGACCCCCATGGCGTACAGGTCAATGGCGGCGTCCGCCACGCGCTTCAACACAAACTGCTCATCTGCAAACCAAACACACACACTGTTGGACCGACATCTAGACAACCATTGTGCAACTGAAAATAACGACAGTCGCAATAATGATGTTAGCAACCCTAAACCTATGGTAAGATCCAAAATGATCATTTTCTTTCTCAATCTGCCAACAATACTGATTCACTCGGCCGCATGCCCACAGACACACACAAAAAAAATCGCACTCAAACACATCTGTTCATACACTCATCCAAACACACACAAAAACCCTCACTTGAACAGACAAAATCCTAGACTGCGTTGCCCCGCCCATTCTGCCCGGCGATTTGATTTGCCCTGCAGAAGGGTCTGGAGAAGAGCAATACATTTCTTTCTGCTTCCGATACGTTTTTGTGGGAGCCAATCACCAAGCTGGCTTCTCCCCCTGGCGCGCTATTGGCTGGTTTAACACAATGACACCAGGGAAGCGACGGCAAGCAGCCAATTGCGTACAGAGTCATTTGAACCCATTGATCACGCCTCTTGTGCTATAGAAAATGACAGCAGCTTCCCCAGACCAACGTGCAATCTATGATTGAGCTTGGTCGAGCAATAGCCAGGCTAACAAAAACCCTCACTGGAACACACTTTCACCCAAAACATACAAAACCCCTCACTGGGACACACTATCATCCAAACACACACAAAAACTCATTCAACCACACCTATTCATACACTCCCCCAAACACACACACAAAAACCCTCACTGGAACACACTATCACCCAAACACACACACACAGACTCACCGATGATCTTCTTTCCGTGTTTGATCAGCATTTCCTCCACAACGACACCAAACTGTTCGATGGCCTTGACCATCTGGAGAGCAAACAAAGAAGAGGATGTAGCGAACACTAACCGGCCACGGGTTCGATTCCAAGGGGGTGCAATGACCCCTTTGTTCATTTTGTGATGACATGCATATTAAATAATGATAAGCGGTTCTCCCCTATGATCCAGACGTAGCACATAAACATACAGTATGTCCACCCCGGGACCAGGACACACACTGTAAACAACGAGCTCTGGCCAGCGGTCCTTTGGGTGGGCTGCACGGCTCTGACTCAGGTGTGTAAAGGAACTCAATGAGCAGAACACACTCACCAGGTCCCCGCTCTGAGAGAGTTCAGGGTGCACCGTCCCCTGCAGGCTCACCCCACTGCTCAGACCCGCCTTCCTGTGAGGGGGGGGGGGGGGAAGAGAGAGAGAGAGAGAGAGAGAGAGAGAGAGAGAGAGAGAGAGAGAAGAGAGAGAGAGAGAGAGAGAGAGAGAGAGAGAGAGAGAGGAGAGAGAGAGAGAGAGAGAGAGAGAGAGAGAGAGAGAGAGAGAGAGAGATGCATTAGGAGGAGACAAGGACCGGGCTGGTGGACATCATGATACACCTGTGTGTGTGTGTGTGTGTGTGTGTGTGTGTGTGTGTGTGTGTGTGTGTGTGTGTGTGTGTGTGTGTGTGTGTGTGTGTGTGTGCGTGCGTGCGTGCGCCGACCTCTTGGCTCTCTTGGTGAGTTCCTCGGCCAGCATGCCAGCGTTGCCCAAGGGGCTCTTGAGGGCCCTCTGCAGGCCCTTGAGCTGGTTCCCAGCGCTCTGAGGGGAGACCACACAAACACACATTGATCACACAAAAAAAAAAACGATTGATACAGAAAAAATAAATAAAAAAGGTAAATACCTGCAACATTCTGTTTTAAAACAAAAGGATGAAGCCAATCCCGACAAACAGGATTTGTTTATTTATACTGGTTCAACTGGGTCGAACGAGAAAAACTGATAAAACCACTAAAAAATGCTACGTCGTCTTTTCCAGTTAAAAAGCAGTGCTAGAAGCAACACTATCAGACCGAAACTCGAGTCATCGACCAAAACATGAACTGACGGAATGAACGTGCAAGCAAAACATTTCTCAGGGGCGCGAGTCGTATTCACGACAACAGCGCAACATTTGAATCCCGCTGGTCACCTGGAAGCCGTTGAGCGCAACGAACAGTCGGAGGATGTCGTTGGTTCCCTCAAAGATCCGGAAGATTCTCAGGTCCCGCATCACCCTCTCAACACCAGAGTCCTGTAGGGAGACAGTCCCACCGTGAGGGGACGTCTTCGCTATGGCATAGGAACCATCACATCTATACAAATGGATCCCACAGCCTGTCATGGTTCATGGTATCCATGCACATTATAGTTCACTAGCACATGCACTAGGGATGTGCAATTAATCGGATTTCAATCGTCATTTTGATTTTTGGGTAGATATTTGTGCATTATTTTCGATATGAACTTTTTCTATTTTAACATTTTGGGGGGATTTTTCAAAGTTCTCAGTTAAATAGTGTTTTTTTGGAGAGAATAAATAAATGCATTGTGTTTTCAAACTCAAAAATAATCGTTTGAATGTTCGGGATTTCAACATTGACCGAAATAATTGTGATTATGATTTTTTCCATAATCGAAGATTTACCCATAGCATCATGTAAATCAGATATAACTTCAGAATGGTTGATCTTACACAATTTGACTGGATTGGTAGAAGGTGGCTTTTTTTTGCAATCCTTTGAATTTCTGATTGAGATGGAAGTTAACACACATATTTCATGGTTACGTTTAGCCTTTCAGAAAGTGCAACTGATCTACTACTACAATCAAGCAACTACGTCACAAACAGATGCCATGTTTTGATGACAATCGGATCAATTAACCAGTCAAGCAACAATTGAGTGTGCAGGCTCGTCACTGACCACAACTCACAGCTAGCCTCCATCAGAAGAAGAACCACGACAAACTAAGAATGCATGCAAATCTAGCTGGAAAACAACCCCACCACTAAAAGCAATTTCCTGCTGTTATTCTCAAGTGTGTGTTTGGAGAAAACCACAGATTGTGGCATGTCACTGGTATTCTCTACATAAGTGTTCAGAAATGCTGCTTGGTACGCAGGAAATCAAAGGCTCACCTTCATGAAGCCCATGCCGCCCATGATCTGAACGCACTCGTCAGTCACAGTCCACGCCGCTTCCTGTAACACACACACACACACACACACACACACACACACACACACACACACACACACACACACACACACACACACACACACACACACACACACACACACACACACACAAACACACACACACACACACACACACACACACACACACACACACACACACATGGTTTGGTTTAAAGACTCTGTAGTAGGGCTGTGCAATTAATCAATCTTGATTTTGATCGCTATTTTGATATTTGGGTCAAATGATCCCCAAACAATTTTTATTTTTCTAGATATATTAGTTTTATTTAGCTGGATACATTCTTATACATTATTTTTCTAATGGGACATTTCAATGTTCTCAGTTACAAAGTCTTTTTTCGGAGAGAAGTGATGTACAAACGCATCATGTTTTCAAACTCAAAAGTAACAGAAAGTAAACCGTCAGTGGGTTCCCACGCCAACCACCAGTTACCCAGCGACCGCCCCCCTTGGGTACTTACAGACGCAAAGATCTTGCTGATGGCCGCCTCGATCTGGAACTCTGAGGCTCCGCTGTCCATGTTGCCGCTGATCATGTAGGCCATGGACTGTGAGGACACATCACAGACGCACGTTAACAACACGTGGTCCTACCCGTCCCCCCGGCTCATCATACAGAGCGCGTCTGGGCCCACCTCCGTGACGTAGTGCAGCATGGTCATGCGGGCCAGCTTCTCCTGGATGGCGCCGTACGTGTGGATCTTGCTGCCGAACTGGGTTCTGTTGGCAGCCCAGTCCACCTAAATACACACACACACACACACACACACACACACAGTTATGAATACAGCTTAAAGACCAAAAACATTGAGCAGCACACACACACACACACACAAATGTGATTATGAAGACCAAAAACATTGAGCAACATGTACCCATATATGCGCACACGCACACACACGCACACGGCACACACACATAGGCACTTCGTACCCATGCAGCACACACACACACACACACACACACACACACACACACGTGTCCCCGTCCCGTACTCACGGCCTGAGCGAGCGAGGCCCTCATGGTGCCTGAGAGCGCGGCGGCCATGCCGAAGCGCCCGTTGTTCAGGATGTTCATGGCCACCTTGAAGCCGCCGCCCACCTCGCCCAGCACGCAGTCGGCCGGCACGCGCACGTTCTCAAAGTACACCTCGGCCGTGTTGGACGCCTTGATGCCCATCTTCTTCTCCGGGGGGCCACTGGGGGGGAGAGGAGAGGATGGCGGTGGTTGTTACTACTACTACTATGGTAAGACTGACACTGATTGGTGGATAAAGGAAGGATTTAATGTAGTGGCTAGTAGGGAGAGGGACCTTTAAGGTTTAAGTCAATAGTGGTCGTACGTCTTTACATGGAAACAAAAATTGAAGTTAGGTGAAAAAATAATTAAATATTCAATGGATTCTTTTATTTTTTTCCAAAATAAAAGCTCAACGGCGTCTTCGTTTGAACGGAACAGTCCCAGTCACAAAGCTGCTGCTCGTAACATCCAATAGAAGCAGAAACAAGACAGGCCGCTGCTGTCTATAGCCTCATATCACTACCCTCAAATCCGTCTCCACTCACTGCGTGACTCCTCCGAAGCTCCTCTCCACTACGAACGCTGTGATCTTGTCCTTCATCTCCCCCGTCTTGGGGTCTTTCATGGGGGTCTTGGCGAACACGGTGAAGATCTCCGCCAGGCCCCCGTTGCTGCAGACAGAGATTCAGAAGAGCTCTGTCAGAACTCATGTGCAAAGTACTGCCCTCTTGTGGCTAGAAGGGGGATTTCACCTGGGTCTCACCGGTTCCCCTTTGGTACACGTTTTTGTTTGTGGGTTTGGGAATGTTTGGGTTGATCTAAGTGATTCTGAGAGAGAGTGCATAGAGTGCGCATGTTGGTCTCAGTTAATATTCAGTGTATGTTCCTATATGTCTGAATGTCTATGGGCAGCCTTACACTTTGGTGGTCACGTCTGTGCATGAATGTGTGTGTGTGTGTGTCTGTTTGTGTATGCACGTGCATACGTGTGTGTGTATGCGTACGTGCCTTTGTGTGCACGCCTGCGTGTGCGTGTGTGTAAGTACGTGTGTACGTGTGTGTGTGTGTGTGTGTGTGTGTGTGCGTGCGTGCGTGCGTGCATCCCTCCTCACCTGATCCAGATCTTGCCTCCATTCATGGTGAAGTACTCCCCGCACTCGGACTGCACCGCCGTGGTCTTAATGGAGGCCGCGTCCGAGCCGCTGGCCGGCTCCGTCAGGCAGAACGCAGCCAGGTTCTCTCCTGCAACACACACACACACACACACACATACACACACACAAACAGTTGAACAACACTTTTGTCTGCATTCGCTGCCTCTCGATGCGATACTAGAGTGAATATAGTCGCCTCATCAGAAGGACAAACATTACATGTTTTACAGCCTAGATCCAAAATGTATTTACATTTACGATCATTTATGAATCTAACAGATATTGTATTTTCTCTCTGTATCCTTTAGCGAACCTGGCTGTAAACGACATTCCCCCTAGTGGGACGATAAAGGTCCCACTGAGGGTCGGGGAGGGGAGGGGAGGGGTCGTACCGGTGGCCAGCTTGGGCAGGTACTTCTCCTTCTGGGCTGGGTTGCCGAAGAGCAGGATGCCCTTGAAGCCGATGGACTGGTGGGCGCCCAGCGTGATGCCCACCCCCAGGTCGTGACTGCCCACGATCTCCACCAGCCTGGCGTACTGCAAGGGAGGGGGGGTCAAAGGCTTAGTGATGGCTACACGTTGACGCAACGCAATGTCCACGCAGTCCTGAACCCGTTTGGGTTTTCTGCGTCCGGTCTACGTCTGTGGACCAATCACAGCCCTCGCTGCTGCGTCGCCTGGACGCAAAGTTAACATTTTGGGAGATCCACCTCAGGCCCGGAAGGAGGTGGATGGAGGTAGAACCATACACAATTACAATTACAATTACGGCATTTAGCAAATGCTTTTATCCAAAGCGACTTACATCGGTTAATACACTCATTGTCACACCGACGGCAGAGTCAACCATGCAAGGCGACAGCCAGCTCGTCAGGAGCAGTTAGGGTTAAGTGTCTTGCTCAGGGACACATCAACACTCAGCTAGGAGGAGCTGGGGATCGAACTAGCAATCTTTCGGTTACAAGACAACTGCTCTGACTCCTGAGCTAAGCCAACCCGTACACAAACACCCTTAAAGTTGTGTGTGTGTGTGTGTGTGCGTGCGTGCGTGCGTGCGTGCGTGTGTGTGTGAGATTCTGAACTGCTATGCTGCATAGCACTCCCTCACTTTCAATCCATTGTTCATAAAAACACAAAGAAAGACATAAAAAAAATGTGATTAAAAGCCCATTTAAAAACTGTGTTTGCGTCTACGCTTTTAAAATCGGATTGGTTATTTCTAATCTAGCCGGGCCGTCAGACTCGTCACCAGGTGGTAAATGAATGGGTGGTGAGTTCATGCCTGTACTGTATGGGTGTGTTCAGCCACACCTACATCACCTGGGATCATGGTCTACGCCACACAGGAGTGGGTGTTCTGCCTAAGGGGCTTTGAAGGGTTCATTGCCCTTGTGATTCTGTGCAAGCCAAACCCTGTAGTGTTGCCAGTGCCATTTCCCATGTACTTTGTACGGCCTAATAATAGTCATATGACGAAATGGCAAGAATCTATTGGCCCAGGCCAACACCTGCAGACCAAGGCCACATTGTGTGAACACCCAGTATCCCCGTGTTTGCACATGTCGCGGTCCTGGCACCTCAAACTGCGGTGTGGACATTCACACAGACACTGGCAGTTTACCATGGTTTACTTTAACTAGACTGTGTTAGTTACAAAACGCAGTTACACACTCAACCACACACACACACACACACACACACACACACACACACACACACACACACACACACACACACACACACGTGGGGCCCCTACCTGCGTGTTGCAGAGGCCCAGGCCCCCGAGCTCTGCGGGCACCTGGAGCCCGAAGGCCCCCATCTCCTTGAGGCCCTGCATGGTGTGGTCCTCCACCTTCTCCAGGGAGTCGTTCTTGGCCGGGTCGTTCACCTCCTGGAGACACGCCCACCACGGCAACACCAGACACCCAGGGTGAGAGACAGTCCAGGGGACAGAGAGACACGCCCACCACGGCAACACCAGACACCCAGGGTGAGAGACAGTCCAGGGGACAGAGAGACACGCCCACCACGGCAACACCAGACACCCAGGGTGAGAGACAGTCCAGGAGACAGAGAGACACGCCCACCACGGCAACACCAGACACCCAGGGAGAGACAGGGACCAGGAGACAGAGAGACAAGGGTGAGTGAGGGACAAGGAGAGAGGGACCAGGGGAGACACAAGTGACAAGGAGAGACGAGCAGCGTGAGATACAAGGAGGGAGAGACCAGGAGAGACACAAGTGACAGTGAGTGACAAGGAGAAACAATCAGAGTGAGAGATAAGGAGAGAGAGACAAGTGACATTGATTGACAAGGAGTGACAAGCAGAGTAAGAGACAAGGACAGAGACGCAAGTGACAGTGAGTGACAAGGAGAGACGAGCAGAGTGAGAGATAGGGAGAGAGACCCGTGAGATTTACCTCAAAGAATTTAGCGACCGGCCCAACTAGCTCTCTAAGGAACTGGTCCTGCTCTTCATTCAGCACTGGGAAAGAGGGAGCAGACATCACACAAACATTGAAATAATACAGCCACGTCCAACGTCTGTTCTACCACAGACAGACAGACACACTTCCAGCCTTACCTGAGGGGAAGGGGAACACCTGAGCGGTGGTGATCTGCCCTTTGAAGATGTTGGCAGCAAACGACTTGGATTCCTGTGGAGGATTGTGGGAAATGGAGTTCAGCTGGTGCCATCACAATGAGATTATAAACCACTTTGAACTAGACTATGTTACTTTTCCCCCCTCTACACCGTTGTTGAGGATGATGAGGATGTGTCAAAGGGATACGTTCCATTCATCGGTCGGATGGGATTTATTTTGGGTGGATGCATTTCATAGTTTAAACTCAGGTTAATTCATCTGTTGATCCATTTGCTCCGTCAAGTAAATATGTAATTTGAACAATAGAGTTGTTTCAGTACCTCTAGTACATTAATTAAAGGATAACAAATGTCCATGCCCCCCCCCCTCAGATTGAGTGATCAGGATTACAATAATGAGTTAACGTACGACAGGGGCCATCTTCTTCTCCACCTTGGAACCAGCTGTGCCGACCTCAGACTTATCCAACACCGCCTGACGAGAGACACAGAGGGAGAGAGAGACAGAGGGAGAGAGAAGGAGAGAGACAGAGGGAGAGAGAGACACAGAGGGAGAGAGAGACACAGAGGGAGAGAGAGGGAGAGAGACAGAGGGAGAGAGAGACACAGAGGGAGCGAGAGGGAGAGAAACAGAGGGAGAGAGAGACACAGAGGGAGAGAGACACACAGAGGGAGAGACAGAGAGAGAGACAGAGAGAGAGAGAGAGAGACACAGAGGGAAAGAGAGACAGAGAGAGGGAGAGAGAGACACAGAGTGAGAGAGAGACAGAGGGAGAGAGACAGAGCGAGGGAGAGGGAGAGAGACACAGAGATGGAGAAAGAGAGAGACACACAGAGAGGGGAAGAGAGGCAGACAGACAGAGACACAGACACACAGACAGAGAGAGACACAGAAAGCCAGACAGACAGAGAGAGAAAAACAGAGGGTTAGACAGAAAAGCAAGATACAAAACCACACCCACACAGATTGAGGATCAAGTAATATTTTTTCTTAGCACCATCTAAGGTTAGGTAAGCAATACTACTGATAGAGAAGGCTGCCAAATATAAAGATATTTGCATAATAGAAGTAAGCTTGTTTGTTACATCCATGGAGCCCAATCTCACCACGTAACAACATTCTCAAGTCTTTTAGCATAATGTAATAACACTAAATTCCGTAAAGTTGGGCTATTATACATGTATAGTGAAAATATAACGTTGCATATCAGTTATTATCCTCAGACGGTGTATTATATAACCCAAGGTGAACCTTTATGAAACCTGTCACGTGACCACTGAACTTTCCCCTACTTTGAGATACGCCGGAGGGAGGTGGCGGAATGGGGGGTTAAGGACGTGCAGGACACCCTTCTTATGAGTGTATCACTTGATCTGAACCAAAATAGAATTGAATACACTAAAGTTATAAGGGTAATTCAACGAACAAAAACATTTTAGCAAACCAACCTCTGCCGCTTGGCTTGCGTAACGCGCATTCTTGACAGCAAGCACCACGCCAGCTCGACTGGGTGTCCTGGTCGGAAGCAGAATTTACAGATGTTTATAATTTATTCGCCAAAGAAGTTCAAGTTCAAGTTGAACAAAAGAACAACGGTATTACCATGTAAATACAACCATTGGTTGGAGGTGAACTTACCCGGACAATGCAGGCGGGATGTGGCGAATGGTGCCACAGAGGACGGAGGACTGGCTCACTTTACGAAGCAGCATGTTTATACACTGTAAACACCGGGAAACGACGTTGACACTAGGCTAAAACCAACCTTAACGTTATATATAATCAACGTATGTACCAAATACAAATGATTAAGTCAAATCAATACGGTTTAACTGAGAGAAAAGCAATCGTAAAGGCTCACATCGATTTGTTGTGTAAGGGGGCCAAAACGTCTTTAAACCTTACAATTTCCTAAACAGATTACATTATTCCGACGAATTCAACTTAAATGTAGTTTAAAATGTTTATGATACGTACCCTGTAAGGACAATCAGAGGTTCTGCAGAGAATAACCTAGTAACCCTGTTCTTGCCTTCGACAGAAACTGATATGAGGGGCGCCGCTTCCTCTGACGTAGACACTCCACAGCGGCGCCTCGACCAATATGAAACTGTGGTCCGAAATTAATTATTTATAGACAATAAGTAATACTATTAATAACACGTGTATGCGGACACTATAGTGACATTTATAAAAAATGTGGGGATTCTTTAATTTTATTTTTCTTAAAGCTAACACGTCCCTTTCGGTTTTCCACCAGGAGATGGCGCTTAACTACAGGCAATACCATGATTACCAATGTTTTAGGTCAGCTCGTCTGTCGTCATACAAAACATTGAAAAATAAGCAATTATTATTTTCAGAACATGTACTCTGGAAATTAACTGTACAGCCTTTTAAAAGGTCCCTGCCATTTATTCAATGTAAAGAATATCTTCCCCTATATTTCAACATTGTCATGGTGTGTGAGATAACATGACTCTTGATCATCACATGACACTCAATAATTGCAGCTTGTAAATACAGCTTGCAACAATAACGATTTTGTCAACCAAAAACAAGTGTGGGGGTTCCAGTTATTAGTGTTATATGTATCAAATTTATTCTCAAATACACAAGTATGGGTGACAATATCAAATCCAAAACACTACGACCGCACTGCCGTTCTCTCTGAAATGTTAACGTCTTCAAGTTGCACCTTTATGCTTTGATTACACATGATCTATATAGCCACGCATACAAAAGACAATGAAACGGTTGAATATTGTTGTCAGTAACATACACACTATGTATAGGAAGCTTGGGCACTTGGATCACAGCAAGTTGAGGATATACATTCTAGGAATTTCTATAGTACCGATTTTTTTCTTTTGTAAGTGAGTGTGTATGTTGTCTCTTCATTCAAGTACCTCATCAAATAGCCCAGCACAGAATAATGTTATTCTTCACAACAGCGTTTCAACAACTTCATCAACTAGACAGCGATTAATAAAAACACACCAAAGTTCACTCAATATTTTTTTGGACCTACTGTCTTTGCATTTACATGGGAGTAGTAGTAGATGTGTATATATACAATGATGGTTCCTTGGAAGACATAGGAAGAGTGACCTGTGTACCCTTGTGTAGTGTAACAGTCTCTAGTAGAATATATATATATATATAACAAATAAGGCACTCGTTTCAATTCCTCTGGTCTCAGACTAGAAATGGATGCCACGGCGGGCGTGTCTGTTCCACCTCCCACCGGGAACACTCCACATCGTCTAAATGGCTCCGGCTATGTTAAGTACAGACGCTCGCTCTCACAACCTTGGCATCCGCTCTAGTTTTAGTGTTTAGCAACGTTTAGCATTAGGATCACTACATATTGGTTGGGAGCGGGTAAGCAAAATGGGGGGGGGGGGGGGGAGCCTAAATACTGTTCCCCCCCTGACCTACCTCTCTTTTGGGAGAAAACGCACGCACACACACACACACACACACACATACACGAGCACACAAACACCCAGTGCTTACATGTCATTGAGTTTTAAAAACCCAACAGAGAAGTATGCGTTAGGGAGGGAGGGCGCCCGACATGACACTTTCTTTGATATGGTCGGTCTTCTTTGTAGTGTTTATACAATTCTTTCGATAAAAAAGGCAACACGTTGAATGTCATTTGGTTGTGGGGGGGGGGAAAAGGGGACAACTAGAAATGTGGCTAAACCGTAACTACGCTTTTTTTTTTAGTTTTTTCAAACCCTGTTCTCACCAAAATATCTTTCTTCAATCAAAGCGACAACCTTCCCATCCAGCGCGCCCTCAACCAAAGCAGCCAGCAGGGCTCGCCCGAGAGGGTGCACGGCGCGGTAGCCATCCCCCCCCCCCCCCATCCCCGTTTAGACGTCCTCCCATCACGCGGCGAGACAGCGCCTCCGTCGCTTCCCCTCCACCCCGGCCACGGCCCCGGCTACATCACGTCCACAAAGAACTCGCTGGGGTTGCCCATGGCCAGGTGGAAGGACTGGCGCGAGGCGGTCAGCTCCGGGGGCACCGAGCCCAGGTCGCGGGTGGGCGGGGCCCCGGGGGGCCCGCCGGGGACGCTGGAGGGCAGCTGGGCCATGCCGGGGTGCATGGTGCCCGGGGGCATCTGCTGGGGGTGGGAGAGCGGGTGCGGGCCCATGGCCGGGTGCGCGTGCTGCGGCACCATCATCACCATCATGGGGTTGTAGGGCAGCGGCATGCCCGGCGGGTAGGGCGACATGTGGGCCGGCGGCGGCAGGCGGTGGTGGTGGTGGTGCGAGCGCTGCGTGGAGGCGTGGCTGTGCTCGCTGGGCGTGGCCGAGCCGTGGCCCCGCCGCAGGCTGCTGCGGGTGGAGTACTCCGACTCGCTGCCGCTGCCCGAGCGCGAGTCCCCGCCCCCGCCCCCGCCGCCGCCGCCGCCGTCCGGCCCGGCGCCGGGGGACTTCTCGCTGCCGCCCAGCGTGCTGCCGGGGCCCTTGCTGCTGCCGCCGCCGCCGCCGCGGCGCCGCTCGCCCTCGCTGCGCGTGGAGCCGCTGCTCCGGCTCCCTGGGGGGGGGGCACAACGCAGACGTCAACAGGAAGCACTGGGGCCGTGGGCCGTGACCGACGTAAACAAGGGACTAACCAAGTAGCAGACCAGGAGGTTACAGTGGGAGATATGCATTGAATGACAGTAAATCAACGATAGTGTGTGTGTGTGTGTGTGTGTGTGTGTGTGTGTGTGTGTGTGTGTGTGTGTGTGTGTGTGTGTGTGTGTGTGTGTGTGTGTGTGTGTGTGTGTGTGTGTTTGTGACGAACCCCTGCACCCCTTTTGGTGCTAGCTGCCAGCACAAGGGCAGGGCTCAGTATCCTACCAACCTAATTGACCACACCTGATGTCTAACCCCACTGGGGCGGGGGTTATACTCCAGTGTTTCCCCCAGAAAATGTCTTAGTCAAGGTGGTCAAGGAGCGGGGGGGGGGGGTGTTTCTCATGGCCCTGCAGTCTTCGGTGGGGGTTTCAGTTCGCCATAGTATATACAACCAACTGGTGCCGCCGTTTCAATTCCTTTCAAAAACGACTTGTTTTGAACAGTATTACCGATGCATTATTTATCTTTATTTTTTGTACTTGATGGAAGCATGTTTTCTTTCCCTACGGGGGTTTTGTACTTTGTTAATGCATAATAATTAAAAAAATATATATATAAAAACTACCTTGACTACCAATGTATACATTGGTAGTCAAGGCGGGGCCCTATTGTTGTCAAGGCCTTAACCATACAGTGCTGGGGGAGACACTGCACTCCCTCATGAGGGCACCCTTTCGGTTGATGCGGGCACTCTTCTGCTTCACTCTTTCACACGGGCACTTTGCTTCTCCTTATTCTCTCCCCACATATCCTTGCATTTATACCAATTAACCCTAGACAGTTGTTTCACCTTATTTTGTACCGTTTCAAACAAATGACCTTTTTGATTTGAAATCGAATTCTGTTCGACTCCCTTTAGAGCGCGGCGGTGTGCGGGCCCACCGTTACGGTGGGAGTGCATTTCAACGTGCGCTCACCCTCGCTGTGCTGGCTACCCGTGCTGCCCGGGCCGTAGCTGTAGCTGGTGAGCTCGTGGTAGGGCGGGGGCTGGCTGGAGTAGGGGTGGGCGGCGTACGGCTGGTAGGCGAAGGTGTGCATCATGGGCCACGGCGAGGCCCCCGGGAGGGGCAGCGGGGCCAGCGTGTCCTGGTCCGAGGCCCCGCTGGAGCCGTCGTTGTCGTTCAGGGAGAGGTTGGCCATGTCTGGGGGGGGGGTGGGGGGGGAGGCAAGGATTTGTACCGGAAAGGTGTAATTTACATCAAAGATATGAGTAAATGTACTTATATAACATGGCATTAGGTTAATTACAGTAAGATAATTTAACAATGAAGAATGCCTCCAAATGCTGAAAGAATCGTTGCACACAAATTTAAAAAAAGATCCTAATATCTTGAGGCAACAGAGCGAAAGCTAGAGATAATAATAGTGATCCACTTTCTTTCTACTTCTATTTTAGAATGAGAATATACCACACCGATGGACATTTTAATAGTTCCTTTACATGAGTAATAAGGGTATTCATCTTCTTTCGAACTGCCACTGTACATCTGATATGCAGAAATGTACAACATGCCAGCACTAGGTGGCGACAGTGCTCCCTGTCTACGTGTATCTTCAAACCGACTCACTTGACTCTCCCGTATCAGTAAACAGACGTAAAGCACGATGCCGTGAGCGTGTAACGGTGCCCCGCCCCAAAAAAAAAAACCCTCAGTTTATCAAGGGCTAAGCCTTCCAATCCCTTAACTCAGGCTTCCTACGTGGCATCTGTCATACGGATCCACCACAGCGGAAAAGAGCACCTCAAACGGCATGGAGATACACATCAGACTTACAGCACAATCAAATGTTCAATTAGCTCTGGAGTCAGCCTGTTATCCACATATACAATACAAATCAGAGGTTGTTTTATCCTGGTTTTGCCTTTTGAATATCTGACAGGGGACAACAGATGTAAACTAACCTCTTAGGCTAGCTCACTTACAGTTTGATTGCTGATCAAACTAAGTGAGCTAGCGTGTGCAATATCCCTAAAATAAACCAATAAATAAACAAATCGTGAGGTATACAGTGTTTCTCCCGAATCGTTCTGGCCATCGTTAAAATATCATTGGATCGAAAACGTTGCCTTATTAACCACTTATGTTAAATCTTACCTGAATTATTTTTTTTTGCATATACACATTTTACAGATGCACGCCATCAATGTGCAGATGGGGGCTAGGCTCAAGGGATGCCTACAGGGAGGCATTCCATGGCTTGGAGACCCAGTAGCCTTCGACCAGGGGTCCTACCCCGCCCCCTACCCCCCCTTCCCTGGCGGCCCACTCACAGTTTTCACAGTCGCTGAAGTCCCCGAAGATGTAGTAGCACTGCTCTGAGAAGGTGATCTTGTTGACTGTGTGGCGGATGAAGCCGGCCTTCAGCAGGTTGCTGGCGTACTTGCGGGCCTCGCGGCGGTCCTGGAAGCCCTCGATGTGGTGGAAGAGCCACTCGACCACGTCCGAGCCTGGAGGGACAGGGGGAAGCGGGGTGCCATGCACCGGTGAGCTAGAGGGCGGCCATTGCTTATTCAACCCGCGAGCCTGCGCTCACCAAAATGGTTGCGGTGTTTTTGGTGTGTAGGGATGCCTCGTGGGTACTGTGGGTCACAAGCCTTTCTAACTTAAATGGAGGACGTTTTAGCACGTTACAGGTTAACACTTTCCCTAACCTTTCCCCTGAAGTTATCAAAATCTTCAGTTTTCCTAACAAAAGTGTGGTTTGCTCACTCTGCTTGTACTGCCTGTTTTTTTTTTTTGGGCTGTGCGGGCGTGTTGATGCAAAATTATACAGGTGAAAAATGACCACTTACAATCAAGACTTTTGAATATATGTGAAAAGGGTAGGTCAATAAACACCTTCAAGAATCGATGAGCAAATATAACATGCAATCATATAGAACAGAGTGCTTTCTGGGAAAACAAGCCGCAACCTGGACGCAGAACCATATCCTATGTGAGAATAGAGTGCCACAAAGCATTGCTTGTAATTCTTAAATGCAAATAAAGTTATTCAAAGATGAATCTAAAGCATTGATATTAGGCCTCTACTTAAAGTGAAGTACACAGAAGTACAAGGTTGAAATTCCTGAATCATTAATGGGAGTTATGCAGCCTGCTACCATTCTGAAATACACCCGACTGTCAGCTATATATTATATTACAACAGGAATGCATGTTCAACTCAAAATGTGTGGCGTGTGAGAAGCCAGACCCAGGAGGAAAAAAAACCAGGGGGCATGCCGTCATTAATAGACCATGTGATTCACTTCCAGGTGATTTCAATTAAATAGACAACTCTTTTCTTTTTTTTCTACTCAGCACTAGCATTTATAGAGAGAATAGCTTTTGTCCCCTCAGGAGTCACACGCCTTTAATTCAGGGGGAATAATGTATCCGTCCGCTGGCTGGCTGGGTTAGTGGGCGGGTGTTTGTGTAAGTGTGTGTCAGCGAAAGCACACAACCATTCATGCCGCTTTGCGGTAATGGAAAATATCAATGTACCGCAAATTGGGATGAACGGCTCTTAAATAAGTAGTTAATAGCAGACGTCCATCGGCAGGATTTAATAAAGTTCAGTGAATTTTCTTAGTAATGTTACTGCCTGTAACCCTTGCATTCTGAATAAGCTTAGAGAAGATAAGCAGTTTTCATGGCCGACATTTATCAGATAAAACCCCATGTTGACAGTCAAGCGACACTCGGTTGCTAGGTGACGGATGGTGTACTTGTTACTGACAGCGACTATGGCATTCACCTGATAAGAAAAACCCTGTACGCGCGTGAGTGGAAAGGTGGCTAAATAATGACCCACCAGTGGCACCCACACTCCCATGCTATTTGTAGAGTGAATACAAAAGAAACAAATGACATGATCCCATCAGCATACGCGACAAACACATTCAACACACACACTTCCTGTTTAAGGAGGAAACCCATGGGCTGCATTCCAATAGTTGTTGTAGTGTAGCTATCCCGACACACCTCGTTTCCTAAATCTTCAGAATATCCCGTCGAGCTGCCATTTTACGTAATATGTGTAATAAAAGGTAGTAATCAGTGTGTCCTACACAGAAGCGCTTTGGAGCTCTTACGACCACGTCATCAGAAAAAGCACCCATAGATCAAGCGCTCAGGTTCTGACCGGCCCAGGACATCAGAACTCTGCATTGACTTTCCTCTCGCCTGAACCCCTGGAGCCTTCACTTCCTCACTGCGTCTCTACGGAGGCGCAGGCCGGTCTTACCGAGGAAGGCGTTCGGGATGGTGATCTTCAGCCACATGCGGTCCCGGACCTCCAGCCCAGACTCCGGGGACGCCATCGCCTTGGCGACCGACGCCATGTCGGAGTGCAGCGAGAGGTTGAAGTCGTCGAAGCCTGCGGTTTGGATGAAAGAATAATAAGTGGAGATAAGAAGAAGAAGGAGAAGGAGAAGAAGAAGAAGAAGAAGAAGAAGGGGAAACCACTAAGGTTAAAATAAAAAGAGAGCAGAGATAGGAGAAGGACACAGGAGCAGAGCAGAGCCAGTCTCTTAGGGGACCCACCGCTGAGATCAGACAGCGGCAGGAGTCATCCGTCACTTGATAAGAGAAAGGGACGGGACAAAAGCAGAGGCAGACCGGGGTGTGAAAAAGGGAGAGTGGTGCCAGCGCCGCACTACCTGGCGGACTGAGCACAATGGGAAGGGGAGACGCGCCGGCGAGCGAATGACGACACACCAGACAAAGACGGGGACTGAATCAAGGATGGGAAAGGATATGGCCGCTTTGTGAGGAGACAGTGCTCTACCGCGCTGAAAGAAGAGCACGATCGAGACGGACACAGAGAGGCCATTGTGGGACTGTGTGTTGCTCGTGCGTGTGTAAGTGTGTGCGTTGATTTGAACGTGTGTATGTGTGTGGTTTTTGCAGCCAGTCCTGAAGACCAAGACGGTGGTGTCTTTGCATGCTTGCTTGATCCTGTGGGTTAATGTGATTGTGTGCACGTGCGTGCGCAAGGGTTCCAGTGCGTTTGGCGCGTCGGCGGAGTGCGTGCGGCCCTTACGTTCGGTCTCGGTGACGGAGGAGGACGAGGTGATGGTACTCAGGGAGGAGCTGCCTGGGTAGGGGGGGTAGGCCCCGGTCAGAGCCACCGAGTGGCTGACCCACGCCGCGGGGTCGATGGGCCGGATCGGCTCGTCTGCACAGACGCCAGTAAGGTGGGGCAGAGAGGAAGGGCCACGTTACATCAGCCATACGGACATATACTGGACAGCCTGTTTCTAGGAGACGCACCATCACATCATAGAGCACCAACACAACGTCTTACATGCCATGCACTTCAGGGTGTCTGTTCTCCAATTTGAACAGATCTCCTTCTCAGAATCCACTACTTCTTAAATAATAGTAGTACTTCTATAAATGACAAATCTTCTACAAGACATCACTTAACTAAAAGACATGTACTACATCGATACATCCTTCTGCAATACCTCTACCATGACTAAAAGACATGTACTGCTTCCAAATGACACCTACTCGGACTAAAAGACACTTCTACTCCTAGTACATGTCTTCTAAGAAGACATGTACTAATTCTAAAAGACATCTACCATGACTAAAAGACTTGGACTACTCCTAAAAGACATGTACTACTCCTAAAAGACATGTACTAGGACTAGAAGACATGTACTAGGACTAGAAGACATGTACTAGGACTAGAAGACATGTACTAGGACTAGAAGACATATACTAGGACTAGAAGACATATACTAGGACTAGAAGACATGTACTAGGACTAGAAGACATCTACTCGGACTAGAAGACATGTACTAGGACTAGAAGACATGTACTAGGACTAGAAGACATGTACTAGGACTAGAAGACATGTACTAGGACCAGAAGACATGTACTAGGCCTAGAAGACATGTACTAGGACTAGAAGACATATACTAGGACTAGAAGACATGTACTAGGACTAGAAGACATATACTAGGACTAGAAGACATATACTAGGACTAGAAGACATGTACTAGGACTAGAAGACATGTACTAGGACTAGAAGACATCTACTCGGACTAGAAGACATGTACTAGGACTAGAAGACATGTACTAGGACTAGAAGACATATACTAGGACTAAAAGACATGTACTAGGACTAGAAGACATGCACTAGGACTAGAAGACATGTACTAGGACTAGAAGACATGTACTAGGACTAGAAGACATATACTAGGACTAAAAGACATGTACTAGGACTAGAAGACATGCACTAGGACTAGAAGACATATACTAGGACTAGAAGACATATACTAGGACTAGAAGACATATACTAGGACTAGAAGACATGTACTAGGACTAGAAGACATGTACTAGGACTAGAAGACATCTACTCGGACTAGAAGACATGTACTAGGACTAGAAGACATGTACTAGGACTAGAAGACATATACTAGGACTAAAAGACATGTACTAGGACTAGAAGACATGCACTAGGACTAGAAGACATGTACTAGGACTAGAAGACATGTACTAGGACTAGAAGACATGTACTAGGACTAGAAGACATGTACTAGGACTAGAAGACATATACTAGGACTAGAAGACATGTACTAGGACTAGAAGACATGTACTCGGACTAAAAGACATGGACTACTTCTAGAAGATATTCTCCTAAAGTACATGTACTACTCCTGTAGTGACCCGGGGGTCTGTGTGTGGCAGCACTCACTGCGGGGCAGCGTGAAGTACCCCTGAGGGGAGGGGTCCCAGCACTTGGCCACGGTCAGGATGATGGGCCTGCAGAGGAACACACCACACAGATCGCTGTCAGAAACCACCCGACACCGTGTCCCCGCCCCCGCCCGGTCTGGCCTCCCTCTCTAGCTCCCTCGCTCACCCCGGCTTGTGCACGATCTCCCGGAGCACACGCACCGCGTCGTCGTTGCTCATGTTCTCAAAGTTGATGTCGTTGACCTGCCCAGGACCAATCAGAAAAGAGGCAAAGTTAAAAACACAATGAAAATTAAATGGAAGTAGTACTTTATTTATATGGCACCTTTCATTCAGGAATTGCAGCTCAGCTCAAGTGCTTTACATAAAATCATAAAAAAGGAAATAATGAAGTTAAAAGGACACCTAACAAAAAAACAAAAAAAAAAACAATCGAACCTAACAATCTAGATTACAGTAAGAACTAAAGACGAGTAAAAAACAAGTAGTACAAAACAGTAAAAACAAGCAGTAAACTGCAATAATCTTGAAACCAAAGCAAAAGGTTTGCTGTTTAACAGGCTAACTAGCCACCCATCCATCCATCCATCCATCCATCCATCCATCCATCCATCCGGGGGCCAATCAGTCCTCCTGTTCCCCACCTGCAGCAGCATGTCTCCGGGCTCGATGCGGCCGTCGGCGGCCACCGCCCCGCCCTTCATGATGGAGCCGATGTAGATGCCCCCGTCGCCCCGCTCGTTGCTCTGGCCCACGATGCTGATGCCCAGGAAGTTGTACTTCTCTGTGGTGGTGGTGGTGGGGAGGGTGGTACCACAGAAGAAGACAAGAGTTAGAAAGACGCAGGGAGTTCGATGCTCTGATTATTTCTGTCCTATAAAAGGTCTATAGGATTAATACTATACACTAAGTATACTATCCTCATGGGCAAACATTGTTCCAACTATTTGCTCATTCGGAAACCATCATTTGTCGGTTATATGTTACATGGGTTAATCGCAGGGGCATAGAGACAGCTGCAGCCGGGCATGAGCTCACAAACAAGGCATTGAGGGGGCGGGACTGACCCATGTTGAGCGTGACGGTGATGATGTTGAGAGACATGGTGGAATCCGTCACACTGCTGAAGGACGAGGCCTGGGGGGGTCAAGCAGAGAACGAACACACACACACACACACACACACACACACACACACACACACAATATAATTCATAAGAAATTAAGATTGACACAGTGTCCCCATTGTGGGAGGGTAATAAGCATTACTAAAATAAACATCACTGTGTGGCCCGGCCTGGGTTTGCTGTGTTTACCCTCTCTAGCCGCGGGGGGCGCTGTTTCCTCCGTCTGCGGTGGCGCTTTAGCAGCCTGGAGGCAGTGCTCTGCTCTGTTGTGCTGCTGAACCTGGGGGGGGGGGGTCACAAGTCACCAAGAGTTGAGAGGTCAGCTCCCCCCGTTTAAAAACCCTGCAGCCCCGCCCTCCCTCCCTCCCTCTGAACCCCTGTAACTGAACCGGAGGGCGCTCCCTCGGAAAGGTCCATAGGTCCTGCCCCCCCTCTCGCCGAGAATGCCCATTTGAAGCCCCCCACATACGGCCGCACGTCATGGGCGAGAGCGCTTGGTGGTGAGGGATCCCCAAAAGGGAAACCGTTTGAAAACCTTCCAGTCGGCTTGAAACTGGGATGATGAAAGAAATGAACAAAACTAATTCCTCCACGGTTTAGGCAGAGACGTTGGCTTTCTATCCACGACCCCACACACACACACACACACACACACACACACACACACACACACACACACACACACACACACACACACACACACACACACACACACACACACACACACACACACACACACACACACACACCTCGACCCTAGTTGTCCTTCCCCAATCGTTTATGGCGCAGTTCAACTGTTCACAATCACACCTCTCCGACGATCCAACAAAGCTTTTTAAAAGATCCATTTAAATGAAAACAGACCCTGGCCTTCAGAGAAAGGCTTTGTTTTGCTCTCCAGTCCTTCCCAGACTCCCAGGGAGGCACACCTCATTAAGGAGCAGGTACCGGCTGAGGCCACCTTATGGGCTGAAGGCCCTCTGCGTGTGTACCGGAGACATCGGGCTCAAACCCAGAACAGCCCCCTGAATCGAACACCCCCTTGACCCCTTCCAGTATCCGGCCTACTCCGTCCCCTGGGAACGTCCCCCTCACGACTCCTCACCTGCTCATGGTGTCGTCGTCCTCCGAGTCACAGAAGCTGGTGGTGTCCAGCTCGCTGCTCATCACCGTGGTAGAGCTCTCGTAGCCGGCCAGGTGGCGCTCCAGGCGGCTCTGGCCGTTCATACGGGGCCCTGCGGCACCACAGAAGAAGAGGAAGACCAGGGGATATTAGAGAGAGAGGCGAGAGGGAAGTGTGGGGGGGGGGGGAGAATGTTTGCAGTGGACGTTCAAGTTTAATCATGTCGGCAAGGATGTTTTTGCGGGAAACAGACGAAAACAAACATTCTGCTGGCCCCGTTCACGGTACTCCATTCCACAACTATTATCAGCAGGGGATCATCGAGATCATAGCAACGGGAGGAGCCTGCCAGGTCTTGATGGTCGAGAGACTTTTGAAGACGAGACACGAGACAGAGAGAGGTGGAGACAGAGGTGGAGACAGAGAGAGAGGAGGAGAGAGAGGTGGAGACAGAGAGAGAGGTGGAGACAAAGAGAGAGGTGGAGACAGAGAGAGAGGTGGAGACAGAGAGACAGACAGAGAGAGGTGGAGACAGAGAGGTGGAGACAGAGAGAGGTGGAGACAGAGAGGGGTGGAGACAGAGAGAGGTGGAGACAGAGAGAGGTGGAGACAGAGAGAGGTGGAGACAGAGAGAGGTGGAGACAGAGAGACAGACAGAGAGAGACAGACAGACAGAGATGGTGAGGCACAGGGAGAGACGGTAAAAGAGATGGCGCTAAAGGCAGGGATAGAGACATAAGGAGAGGAGGAAGAGATACTGAGAGAAAAGAGGGAGAAAGAAGGAAGGAGATTGTTGGTGGTGCGCCTCCACCAGGGTGCTGGGGGGTCTCACCGTGGGGCTCCAGCAGGGGGTCTCTGTGGCGGGGGCGCTCCCGTCGGAAGGACACCACGGACTCCGTCTCCGTCTGGTCGTCCAGGGTCTCCACACTGCCTGCGGCGTTCGGGCTGCCCCGCCAAAAACACAAACGCAGGGTTAGTGGGGGTTACACATCGGTGAGGAACCAGACAAGGGTCATCCTACATGCATTCATTGTGGGATTCGAGCGTTTCACAATGGCCTAATAATCTCACTCTCTCAGTGACGATCTGATGTTTTGTGAACCTCTTAAGCTCCAGCCTATTTTTAATTGTCTAATTTGTCTAATTAATGTGCTTGGTGTTTGGTGTGTGTAAAAATGACTTATATGTGCTTGTAGCGGAGTTCCTCATGTTCAATTCGATATGACTATTTCTACATAATAAGGGCAGTGTTGTATGCCTTTTGCTGCGAGAGTGATCACGGTCTTCCCAAATCGGGGGAACCTCGAGTTTAAGAGGTTAACTTCCACTTAGATTACACCCCGGCTCATACCATAAGCAAACTCCCGCCGCACACCTGGTACTAAATCATGACACTAGACCGCAAACGACAAAGATACAGCACCAGGACAAGGAAAATGTGGTTAGTGTGGGACTTTGAGGACGGTACAGTACTGAGGGAAACTCCCTACGAAAACACTTGGGGCTACTTTTTAGCCGTTTAGCAGGCACTGTACTCATACTTCGAGTAAATTGAGACACATGTTTTTAAGGAGCAGGCAGGGGCTCGGCACCTCGCTCGATATGCCTACGGATAAGACTTGAGACTGGGACTCGAACCCAGTAGCTTTTATTACGTTAATAAACAATCTGTGTCCACGTCTACTACCCCGGTGAAAGCGGGGGCTGCGGTACACATGAGGGAGGCGTAGCGTGGCGCAAATCCCTCCTCTTGACAACTAAATAGGCGTGGCGCGCGTGATGTCATGTTACTAATGGCCTGGGCGGCGTTTATCGGACCCCGGTGCAGATTGTCTCCGGTTCTGTTCCTGGTTAACAGTTTGAAACAAGAAACCCTGAGGCCAGCGGAGGTATTCCAATAGAGATACTGTACCTGCAGTTTCCATGACAATGGGATGGGTGTGGGCCGAGTGTGTGTGCACTCATGCGTGTTTGTGTTTCCGCGAAATGGGGCTGTGAGACGCGCTGCGTTTCAATGTCCTTTCATGGAAGTCGGAGCCACATATCTTGGGACTGTGAGGTGTATAAGTATAGGCTGTAACGCTCAACTACCTGCTACCTCAGCCTCAAGACAGACTCTGAGAGGTAAACACGGTGTCAAAGTGTCCTGGGGAAGATGTACTTGTTATTCTTCGGGTGACGCAGTGAGGTGGAAAGTGTCTCAAACGTTGAGACACTTTTTTTTCAGCTCTGGATAAAGGTCCCCGCATAACATACATTAAGAAAGAGAGTGTGTGTGTGTGTGTGTGTGTGTGTGTGTGTGTGTGTGTGTGTGTGTGTGTGTGTGTGTGTGTGTGTGTGTGTGTGTGTGTGTCTCTCACTGGAAGGACGGGGGCCGGGAGTCTCCGATGCCGCCGGTCCTCTCGGCGGGCGGGGGAGGCAGGGGCGGGGGTGGGGGCGAGGGCGGGGGCGGGGTCTCGGCGGGGGGTGCCACCGCCGCCGGGGGCTCCGCCGCTGGGGTGTCTGAAGATACCAACTGGCAGCGAGAGAGAGATAGGACGTCAGCGAGAGAGTGGGAGAGAGAGACGGGAGCGGGACGGTGGGAGAGACGGAGAGGGTGAGACAGAGAGAGTGAGACAGAGAGAGAGAGGGGGGGAGAGAGAGTGAGAGGACATCAGTGAGCAGGCCTCAGACTGACCGAGAGAGACGAAGTTCAAGAGAGCGAAGGTTAAGCAACTAGAAAAAAAAGAAAAGAAAAGAAGGGTGAGAAAGGGAGAAAAGAGGGGGAGGAGAGGAAAGAGGAAGGCAAGAAGGGGTGGGGCAAAGGACCTTAAAAAACAAAACAAAGAGAAGGCAGAGGTACAGTTGGAGGGAGTGGGACCAAAAGGGTGAGAAACAAAGGAGGAGAGAAAAGAGGAGAAATGGAGGAGGGGGCCAGTGAGCAAATGGGAGAAGATGTCAATTACTTTGACATACAAACATCGTATTCTTTTCATGTGGACGTCTCAGGGGCGTACTGAAATGCTATCCCACACTTAACCCGTCTCTCCGCTTATTCAATGAACGTGTGTGTAAGCTCCCGCGCACGCACACAAACACACAACCGCACAAGGAGGCAAGCGTGCACACACACAGACTTAATGCATCCAACTAGGCTAAATGCAGCAAAGCATCCAGCTACCTGGGGCTGGGATCACAAATAAATCAAATAGTGCACACAGGCAGAATATAAAGCACATTACCTATCAAGTACTACCAGGACCACATGAACCTCTAGCGGTATGAATGCGGTAATTCCCTGTCCACCCCACCAATTAAAAACCCTTGGCGGGCATTCAGTCCACGCTAGTGCGGCGGGAACGCGTGTTTCATGTCTCCGGTCCAAGCGTTTCAGCCCTGGTTCCAGCCCTGCCAAGGAGCCCGGCAGCCAAGCCCGCTTCCCAGGTTGGACCCCGTCCAATCCAGGGGATCACAAACGGCACCGGCCCGCCTGGATGTTGAGTCACTCGGGGCCTGCCTTCGGCCCCGCTAATGGCCCAGTGAGCACGGAACACCCGTTCTCCCGGGATCCTTCCCCCGTCCAGACATCCATCTTGTGTGTGGATCGCATATCAAGTCCCGCTGGCCTGTTCTCTTTGCAGCCAACCCCCCCCCCAACCCTCTTTTAATCCTTCCCCTAGGTTTTTTGTTATGTACTTAACAGATGCCTGAGTGCCAAACCTGCCCAACGGGGCCAAGTCCTGGTGTTGTTCTGCCTTGGCTTATAGAGGGGAATTCCACCGCAAAGTCAAAATAATCGCACTTCCAACATCAGCGCAAGGTAGCAATGATTATGTCCCTTTGTGGGTTAGCCGCACAAATCTCTCAGGAGACTGGCCAAAAAAGGAACCAGTCGAGGACTATGTCTCAATGACAGGGCTCTCTGGGTAGCGAGCCCTGAGAGGCACACTGTGGAGCGGACGACCCCCAGGTGGGGTCCATGTTCCGGGCAGAGAACGGGAGCACAGGTCGGTCTTTGGGGTACCTGCTCCCGGGTTCCCAACATGACCGATGTGGGCTTGTTCCGTTCGGCACGATTGTTTCCATTGGCCGGGACGCATGACAAGCTGAGCTTCCTATGAACAAGAGCTGCGGGGTGGAGTTGGGACAGGCCCCCAGACTGAAATATCAGTGGCTGGAGAGGTCTACCCTGGCTTTCACTGCAGGGTAATATGACCGGCTGTATTCATTACAGCTCAGCCCTGCACTTAGAGCCTCACCACGCTGGCAAATTGAAGGCCCACCTCCAGCACACTGTTCGACCCATTAGCTCCACATGCTGCGCAGCCGGAGTACCCAGTAATGCGCATAGTTGGGGAATAGTGTCACCAGCTTGGGAACTCAAGACAGCATCGCAGCCTCTGTGCCATTCTGCTGAGCGGTTCTAGGCCACTGGCTGTGCTAATGCACTTATTTCACTGGCATGTCTGGTGACTCCCATTTCCTATTGTATAAAACCAAAGTGGAGTATAAAAGCTGGACTATTACATCCTATAAGCATCAGTTCTGAGCCTGTTTGACCACCTCCAAGGGAATAAGGAATGTTTAAGTCTTGTTTGAGATATTGGAAAAGGAAGGAAAATGGGATCGCTAGGATCAAAGATAAGGGGGCAAAACAGAGTTCCAGGCCAGACATTTAAGAAGGGCTTAATGCAGTGCAGACGTAGGATTTATTTTGCACACATACTGTCTGTGTCTGATCTAAACTTTGTTTGTCACCGTCCTGTTAAAAATCTGTGGTTGTCTTAAAGACCCACACGATGGACACAATAGTCACCCTTGGACTGGCCAACCTCTGTCCCCTCATGTATGTAAAGGGAAGATCTTCATAAGGTTCAGCAGGTCCTGTTCTGGCTGAGGTTTCTAATTTCTTACCCATGACACCACTCGTCCGTTGAAACACGGCAATTTGGCGCTCTCATCTGAGATCTCCTCCTTCACCACCCTAGAGAAAGGCAAGGGGAAAAAAAAGGTTTTAGGAAACTTGCATTACAGCCATGACTCAGTGCAGCATGGAGCATAGTTAGGACAAAATAATTAGCACACACATATCAATGGTCAAAGCGATAAGCCCAAAATGCCCTCCAAAACCTCAGTGTGTGTTAGGAATCTTGTCAATGAACATAAACAATAGAATGCTTGCTTAAGCTTTCAGAATCTAAAGTTTGCGATCAGGGCAATGATTGGCTTGATGTAATTAGGCATCTCCCATTGGCCAGCCTAATCAGGATGGCCCCCACAGGGATCTTATTGGCCTGTCAACACCAGTTGGCAGTGGCTATTTGATCCGTGCCAAGCAAGGGGAAACATCTAGCACATACAAAATAAGTATTTAATTTGATGTATAAACAATTGTTTTACTGGACGTGGTTACCTTGTTATTCAGTTTAAACTTGGGCAGTTTAAATCAAATTACAAAAAGAAAAGAAAAAGAGCATTGAAATGTTTCTTCTTTTTTTTTTTACGAACCATTCAACTCCATCTTTAGTGTAAATAGAGCCATTGCCCAAGTCTACCCCATGTTGCTGTTTAATTTAAAACCGAAATAGCTGCCTGTACGTTAACCTAAAAATAGCGGCCACATTGCTGTAAATTTGTGCGGTATTATTAGTTCAAATTATACCCTGTTAACACGTGTTGTCCGTTTAACTTTCAAAACGGAAATGCAGACTTTACACCCCCCTCCCCACTGTACCAAGTGGATTCCAAACTCGCAACCGGGTTATAAACGCTCCTCAGTGTACGCCAATTAGAGACCTGGGCCCATCCCATGGCTAGTTCTCATCTGCCACGGTGCCGTCGCTTCCCAACAACAAAGACGGGATGCTGGCCTCCATCCATCAGTCTGTCCCTCCTCCCACCACCCCTCTCTTCATCTTTGTCAGCAAGACAAACGAGCCAACGAACGACCCTCTCAGACCGCCACTTTGCCAGTACTGCAGTTTACAGGGGTGGGGTGGAGGAGGAGGAGGAGGTGGGCCACAAGTGCTACACAGAAGGGACACTTGAATGCTCCGACAGCCCAAGGCCTCTCCGAGAGGTCGTGTCAGGGCCTGGGTGCGCCGAGCGCCGGGGTTTGGTCTCGTTCCACTGGGGTTTGTAAGCAGCTGTTGAGGGCAGCTCTTGCGGGCGGAGTGGTAGCATAGGGCCAGATTGTTGTGGGCACTGGGGGGAAGTGTGTGTGTATGCATGCATGCGTAAATATAGGCCGCATTGTCTGGTGGGTTTCTACATGTTTCACTATCTTGTTCAGCCCACACACCTCATTAGAAACAGGCAGACAGATTCAACCTTCTCCGACCCCCTCGGAGAGTAATTGTCTTCATACCTTTGCCCACCAAACAAAAACTAATGACCTCGTCTCACACATACACTTAAATACTTTGAGTGAGACACACACACACACACACACACACACACACACACACACACACACACACACACACACACACACACACACACACACACACACACACACACACACACACACACACACTCCCTCACTAATCCCCACACACCCCAAACAAACACCCCATACTGACTCCTATTTGGCATATTCATTAATCCTCTTAAAACAATTCCCTGCTCTCCTTCAGCAAACGCACAAGAAAGAAACCGCCCCCCCTCCCTCCCTCTCTCCCATTATATCTAGAGATGCTCCACCCAGCTAATTTTTCACCCCCGGTTGCTGATTCTAACCCACACAGACACGCAGCAAATGGCCTCTTCCTCAGCTAGCCCAGGTTCACGACGACGTGCTGGCCTGAACTGGACTGCAGTGTGCGCTATGGATATCCACCTCCTTTCCTTAACACACACACACACACACACACACACACACACACACACACACACACACACACACACACTCCTATTCGACAGCTGGCTTCTTATTGGGGCCCATGAAAACACAGACACAGTTCCCTACTCCTGGGCCGGAGGAAGAAAATGTCCTAGCTTTGATTGGACAGCTGACTCAGAGCTAGGTTTGAAAAGAAATTCATGTCAACTCTGTAGGGGATGTTTGGGCTAGATTAGCGGGAAGGAGGGCAATAGAGCTAGACAGCGTAGGTTAGCAGCAAAAACATTCCACCGTCTTTCCTTGCACTCTTGAAAGTGTTTGTTGATTTAGGGAAAAAAAGTGGAATAGTCTATGAAAACAACAAGCATTAAATGCCCTGATGATTTAGCTCTTCAGATGCATCTTATTTTCGCTCACCTTTAAACCAACAATTGTTTTTGTGGCATAGTCTGTCGTTACGTCAGTTACTTTAGTCAAAAAGTGATAATCTGTGATAGTCAAGCATACTTTATCATGTTGGTTAACTGTCACGGTGGAGACTTCGGTTAGAAAAACCGTAAATCGACCATTCGTGTCTGGGAAAGACACTGCAGACCGCGGTCCCCGAGGGGATAAAATAAAAGATGAATTGATAAAAAGGAGACAGCCCTTTCAGACTGGAGGCTGAGCGAAAGAGGAGACAGGAAGAGGGGGGAGTGAAAGAGGGATCTCGCAGGCCAAAGTGTGAAGCAGGGAGACAAAAAGTGGAGATTCTCTCTCTCTCGCTGAAGAAAGAAAAGCCCCAGGATTTCACAAGATGATGGAGGAGGGCAAAATGAGGATTAACGCACAGAATAACGAGCAGGGAAGGGAAGGAATGCCTCCCATTGTTTGAACGATTCATACATGAACTGCACACCAAAAATGTCCCTAAAGTGGGTTTTACATTCCACTCTATTTGTGGATTTTCTTACTTTCCAACAATGTGTTTAGAATTATTATTAAAGTCGTCATTCAGATGACTGATGTGTAAAACTGTTAAAAAAAACTAACAGATTATTCGACACGTATTCATTTAATTCACTTTTTACACCGGTTCCATTGTTACTGTTCAGCGGCTCAATTTACTAAAATAATATAACAATGATCCAATAAATCACAGCCACGAAGGACTCAACAATTTGAGAAAGATTAAAATGATGTGCAACTCTTTGTGCTCCTATTATGTCAACGCATAGTGTGTGTCTCTTCCGTTGGTCTGTTATCACCCATCATTTTCCATGCAAAGCTGCCACTTATTTTCGCACAGAATCACCGCAAACAACTCACCCAAAGTCCTGGTCCATGGACTTGAAGAAGAATTTGTAGTTGGGCTTGTTCAAGACCTGTTTAAAATCCAGCAAAGTGATATTCTCGGCAGGAATGGGTATCTTCACCAAGTACGGCGTCTCCTCCTCGTCGATATGATATATTATTTTGGTTTCTGCCATCTTGACGCCTTTTTCTTTATTAGTTTAAACACTAAATAGTCCGGCTAGGTACCGTAGCTCACTAGCTAGTTAGCGGCTAGCTAGGTGGCTAGCGAGACGAAAGAGGTGAAACGATGGCCACTGAGGTTTTTCCTCCCCGGGCCAGACACGCAAAACTTTCAAAACCTCTTATGCCGAAACGCTTCCCCCACTATGAACCTTCTTTTCCCGGATGCGCGCTTCTAATGTTCCCCTTTTAATCGGGGGTTAAACGGCCGCACACGCTACATTCACACGATGAACTACCGACAACTTTTCCCCCAACAAAAACATAGAGGGGAGGGGGTCTAAAAACTTTTCACGACTTTGCAAGCCAACGCGGCGTATGACGTCGACGATGCCCCCTTACGTATTTTTGGAGCATGCCCCTCACCACACTCTGATCGCCGTCCTTTCACAATCACAACACAACGGGAGGTTTTACAATTGCAAACGTCCCGTTATTGTAAAAGATGAGGGTGTCATTGTCTGCATCGAATGCAACATTCCGTTTTACTGGACTTACATTTACTTGACTACAATAAATGGTAGCGATTTTTGCAAGCATTGGGTAATAATTGGTTAGTTGCTATATTTGCACTAGTAAGTGCAGGACATCTTGACAGGCAATAATTCTCTTTGAGACAGTAAATAGCTGCATATCCTAGACATTTCACACAAACTCGCTATTACACATACGCGCGCGCGCACGCGCGCACACACACACACGCACACGCTTAAACATGACACAGACTAAACATGAGGTTAAGGAAAGGTGATAGTATGGAATAATCTTATAATGTTATTCAAGTCAATATAGTATGGCTGCAAAACGGAAACAGTAAAAAGCGATTGTTGACCGAAAATATAGCATGGATGCATTCAAATATATTGTCTAATCCAGGAGCAAACAAGAAATAATAAGTCAAGGGCTGTGCATTAAGACAAAAGGGTGCATTTATCAATTGAAATGCAATCCAATAAAAGCTTTTTCCTGTACACAATAGTATAATTGAAATGAAAAATCTGCCCCCACAAGAAGCTTGAGACCACACAGCATGTCTGCTCCATGTGCAGCCAGGGGACCTCCAGAGCCAACCACAACCACAGCTACCAATCAATTCCCACAGGCTTCATTGATCTGAGACCTCTTCAATGATTTACACTGCACAGAAGCATTCATGATCGATCATTCTGCAAAGAAGGATGACAACAGATGTGAGTATGAATACATGATTAGCACTAGTACTGCCTTATATGTGAATATGTAAATATACACTTGTAATACCAACGGGTGTCAACGTTGGCATGTTTACTTTTGGGCTCTGTGTGTTCGTGTTTATATGTTTCCACAAATTGCATTTTTTACTCCGGTGTGATAAAACCTGTCTGACTTTTCTATGTTTTTTTATCAATTCAAAAACGGCTTGGTGCACACTCATTTGCATTGAAAGAAGTGCACAACAAAAAAACAAATCAAGGGCATAGTATGATTGATGCAACTTACCAATATGGTTTGCCTGGTTTAGCAGTAAATGTGTATTTACCAATAAAAAACGAACAGGTGCTTCCCATACCCAAAACTAAATTCAGTTCATTAGTTTTAATAATGAGTAATTCATTAATTCATTATAGAATAAACAGATGTCAACCCTGAGAAAGAAAAATTGATTCATCATGACTAAATATTCTTTTTTTTTTTTTTATATGGTGGATATATTTACACTCAAGTTGATCAAAACAACTAGATGTTAACTCAGTGTTATCTTTCAGAATAAGAATTGACATTGATTTTGACTAATCATTTTCATGTAAAGGAACTTACCTGTGTTGCCACCTCTATGTATTGAGTCCGTCTAAACATATTCTCTATCCATGATCCAAACAGCCAAGTAAGCATAATCAAAAAACAAATAGTTACAAATGTACAAGTTCCAAAGTGAATAAAGCTAGAAATCACACAAACAAAAACCCCAAAAAAATGGGTAAAAAAAACAAACAAACAAACTTCCTAGTCTCTCACCCTAAAGAACGCCTGGTCATTTGTGGAACAAATGCGGCCCAAACACCACACCCACAACACACGTGATCACAAACATGACCCAGAAGGCCACGGCCAGCACCTGCACACACACCAGCTTTCTCTTGTGCTGCTGCCTGACCTGCGCCCCCACCCCCTCGGCCCTGAGGCCCTGGGCCCCTAACGCGCCCCCGAGTCCCGCGTGCATCTGCTGCACCTGAAGGCTGACGGTGGGCAGGATGATGAAGCGATGGTGGTGATTCATGATGCCGCCCGCCGTCTCCATGGAGAGCACCACGCGCTGGGTGACCGAGGCGTGCAGCCGGGGCGCCGCCTGCAGGGAGGAGGGCAGGCTGTAGGCGGCGGGGGGCAGCCGGGCCAGCATCCGCAGGTTGGGGGGCAGGCAGAGGGTGTCGCCGCTCAGGAGGGGGGTGAGGTGGCGGCAGAGGGGGCAGGGGATGGCGGGCAGGCCGTGGGCGTCACACGGACACAGCTGGATCCTCTGGAGGCACTCGCCGCAGAAGACGTGGAGACACTCCAGCATTCGGGGGCATTTGGTGTACCGGTTGTACTCCTGGTAGCAGACGGGACACTCCGCTTCCAGAGGGTCAGTGCCCGATGAGGGGGTCGCTAGCTCCCCCTGCTGGGGGGCGGAGGCGGTCGCAGGGTTCATGGTTGCAGGAGGGAGAGCTGAGGAGGTCGGGGCCAATGGATCACCAGTGATTTGTAGTCAGTGCTTGGAGTTTGGCCTGCAGCCTGTAGGAATAAGACATCTGCAAGGTAAGCTGAATGGTATAAATGTGAACAGTAGATTTGAGAACAGTAGGATGTCAGAAGAGGTTGACAGTCTCTCTCTCTCTCTCTCTCTCTCTCTTTCTCTCGCTGTATGGGGGGGGGGGGTTGTACTCGGCTCATAGTAACCAGTTTAAACTGAATCAAGCACTAACTCATCCCAGAATTGTTTATAATGCTGTATTTAGTTTACAAATTTGCAGAAATGGCAGAGATCCGGGCCTCTGTTTCCTCTCAGCTGGCTACCGGCATGCCCATATGTGATCCATTCACCCAACCTCGCCCAACACACACACAAGCACATACTCTCACAGACACAAACACACACAAACTACAAAGGTCTGGGTAATTAGTAATAGACTGTGAGAGAAACTGTGCTAGATCAGTTCCCTCTAGTTAATACCAGTTTAAGTGTCGTAGCGTCCACCAGACCCATTCATATAAAAGCACTCTACTGAGCTTGGATAGATTCCAACAAACTGACCACCATAAAAGAAGTGCTGTGAGTGTGTATTGTGATTCTTCGTACGTGTGTATGTGTGTGTCTACATTGGGATTAAGGTTGACCTCCTTGGACTGTTTCCAGTTTATCTCAACCCCCCTTCCCCCCTCAAAGTGGAAGGAAGCCAAATCAATCAAAACGGTCAAAGTAGAAACTGTACTACGTGGTAGACGCAGACAAAATTCTCACTAAGAACACACTGTAAGCTCACGTAAAACCAATCTTCTTATAAGGTCATTCCTGCCAGTAGATAGACAGACAAACAAAGAATGTCAGACAAGCCTCATAAAGTCATAAATCATCATATATTGCTGTGAATTGTATGAATTGAATTGTATTGATTCATTCAAAATATATGAAGTAACAGTGAGAGTGACAACTAGACGAAAACAGTTACTCAAACAACACCCCATGTGTTGTTTGTCACAACACACTCCCTTTACACCAAACACCATATGCTTGATTGTTCCTTCGAGACCATTTGCAAGTCAAACCCAGGTACATTATATGACTGAACTCAATGACCTGATCTTCTTTTATAACAACAAGATTGTCATTTGGGATTCAACGAGTGAATCTAATCATTTTATAATTTCTGCTTTACAAAAGCAAATATTGCTCTTGTAAATGAATGAAACGGCTCCTGATGAAAAACACCATGAGGCCCCAACCCTGAAATAGACCGTTTGCGGTCAATAACACTACAATAACACACCGGGGGGGGGGGGGGGGGGGGGGGGGGCTCCACCACTGTTTCTACCCTACAGGAGACAGGAGACACTTACCGGCTGCCCAGCATCTCATGCCTTCCCCGTGACTGCTGTTGACCTCCTGATGATGAGGATACTCACACCTGAAAAGCTGCCAACCCCCCTGCATCCCTGCCTTCTACGGCTACACATCCTAGACCCAAGCCCCTAGAACCACGCCCCCCTTAGCCGCCGCCCTCCCTGAGCAGCCAATCAGATGGTCTCGATCTACACCTGTCTCTCTCTGTCCTGGTGTATTTGCCAGCCATGCTTTGCTGTTGCTCTGTGGTGCCTACATTTTACCCCCCCATGGACCTTGCTTCTCTGTCACGACCGATCTCATGGGGGGCTGGATCGCGTGGTTACCGCAGTAAATAAGTCCCTAGCAACGGGGTGGTACCAGGACACAGTGGCGTCAGTTGTTGTGGTAGGTCACAATTCTATTAATTTAAGACGAGGAATATGTCAACTATATCATTATACATTTCTATATAATTTATTCATGGCAACACTCCGGTTATCCTCACCCAATAAAACAAAGTATGATATAAAACATAGACCTGCCTCTCTTTGTTTTCATTAAAAAGCTTGTGAAAGGGTTGGTGTTGTGGGCGTTTGTGAATGAATGACAAAATTTGACATCATACATTGGAAATGTGGACCCAAAAGCATTAAAATGGGTCATAAACAGTTACAACTAGTTGTTACAACTTATATAGTTATAAGTAATAACCCTCTACGAAATGTACTTTGGGATAGAGGGCTAGGCAGGTCAGGAACAGGGCTGGAGAGTGCCACGGTTCTAGGCCCCGCCTACATCAACTCTTTGCTGTCTTGGGACACCATGGTTGTCACCACTTAGGCGTTTGCTAATTCCAGCCGCAGTTTGGCCCTAGAGTTAAGAAGTGCAAACCTGAGGTGGTCCTTGAAAAGGGCAGGCACGTTCAAAATATACGTGGCAGGTGATTTGACGAACCATCTGTCAGGAACAGCCTCCAAGAAAACAGTTGGGTCGACAGGCTCCCATGGGTGCCAAGGAAAGCTTCCAGTATCCCCCCTTCGGTTCAAGATCCGATGTTAGCGGCGATTTCTGTTGGGCCCTATGTGGTGGCCCTTACATAGCGACACTGAGGAAGGGAACCAATGTATTGTCATATTGAGTTATATATTGTGTTATATGTTGCAATTGTGACGTGATTGGTTTGAAAACAATGTTCTGTTATGTTTTGTATGATCACATTATTATGTTATATTTTATAACTAGTACACTATGGCCTCTTATCGTTCCTGAATCATGTTTCCATGCTGGTTTACCAGAAAGATTGTCTTCCAAGCAGCAGGTGATAAATTTAGTATTGACCTGGAGCTTATTATCTTACGTTACACCTGTATGTTTTCCAATTAAACAGTTCAAATTTGATGGAACATGCAGAATAGGCAGTAGGATAGAGATTTGAAAGGCCAAACTTTATTTTCCCAAAGTAAGTAATACTGCACTAAAATACATGAAAGGGCGCCTATTTTATCACCAGGGGTGAATGTGATTAGCCATTACAAGCCCTTTCAAAATATGTCCTGCCCTTTGACCTAGGGGAGGTCCACCCAGATGTTTGATGGATAGGTCAGTCAACCAGCCTACCCAGTTGTCTGTACAAACTGGTCGATTTAACTATCCATCAAACATTGAGGTAGACAAGCTTTGCCCAGCAACAAGAGGCCGTAAGATCACTCTGACCCTTGTTCAATGCCTAATTGTTATTCTACCTTCACTATCTCACTAACAACCACATCTGCTGAACCTTGAAGACTGAAGTAGTGGGCCAGCTAGAGCCCAGTGAACCTGTGGTGAAAAAATCTGTAGCACTGCGTGAGTGGAGCCGCAGTGCTTTTTAAAACATTGCCAGGAAAAGTATTTTGTTGATCCACTGGGAATAAATAACCAATGACAATTGGACATTGTTTTTCTTGCTACAGCCTTACGGTAAGTACACCATGGGATTTCTACTGGAAATAAACTAAAAGGGTGAAAAAAAGGACAAACGCACACACGCTAATGCACACACGCACACACACACACACACACACACACACACACACACACACACACACACACACACACACTGTTTGTAAAAACATTAAGGAAGCGGAAGACTAAATGAAAGGAGTGTTTGTATTTGTTGTGTGTGTCATCAACACAGATGTTCTGGGATATCTGGGAATTCCTGTAAACGTGTCTGGAAGTAGCAGGAAGGAACTTTTTAATACAAATAAAAGTAACAATTTGGATTGTACGACTCGATTGTTCTCAGACTCACTTGTGCGTTGCTTTATATAATCCCTCTGCTAAACAACTATAAATGTAGGCTACAATGAAGTTAATCTCAATCCCTCTTCCTTGACTTTATAACATATTGCCTGAAAATTATTGTTGGAGAGATCCTCTATATGAAATTATATCTTCAAAAGAAATTTGGGATTGGGTTTAACATTGTAATAACCAGTACATATATTTTTACAACATGTTTCTCACACTCTGTGACCTTTCGTCCAATGAGGTTAGCTATGACGTTTCAAACCGGTTTGGCGATCTGACCCTCATTGACGCGAATTTGTCTGAGAGCGAGAGTTCGTGTGTGTGTGTGTGTGTGTATGTGTGTGTGTGTGTGTATGTGTGTATGTGTGTGTGTGTGTGTGTGTGTGTGTGTGCGCGCGCGTGTGTGCGTGTGTGTGTGTGTGTGTCTTTGTGTGTGTGAGTGAGTGAGTCATCAGATGTGTAAAGCTGAACCCATGAGCTCATGTTTTTGGCAAGGACCTTTGGCACTCGCTGGAGCGTGCGCACCTTGCCCCGATACTCCCAGTCAGTCTTTCAGTATAAATGAGTGCGGGCAGACCAGTTTTGTCATTACGTTCACAGAGGCTTGGCTGTGCTGCTGTAAACGAACGCTTCTCTGGAAACCCAACACTAGTTCACAGCCAGGATGTGTTCAGAAGATCTCGAGTGTGGAATCTGTTACGAACCCTACAACGCGGCTCAGCGGTGTCCCCGGGAGCTCCGCTGTAGACACAGCTTTTGTGAAAGTTGTCTCGTGGCTCTGTGTCTGGACGGCTCCATCGCGTGCCCTCTGTGCCGCCAAATCACACACGTGCCCGTCGGTGTCGCGAGGGTACGAGCGGTCCTGCGAGTGGACGAAAGCGCCCTGGAACGGATGATGTCGGCAGGGGTCCTCCTCGGTGACGACAACGCAGCTGATAATGACACAGACAACAGCGATAAGATTAACGAGGAGACGCCTGACGTGAGCTGTCTGGGGGAGACCGGTGAAAGTGACTCATCGTCTGGTTCAAGAGCCGGCAGGTTTCGGCAGTCGTTGAAGAAAATGTGGAGACTGATCCTCGGACTCGAACTTCAGGGTGACAGAGAGCGCGGTAAGTGGCCTATAGTGATGTAATACGTGGTTGATTGACAAGAACGGTGGAAGAAGCTATGAAATTGTCACAGTGTTCCACAATGAATGCGTTATTTCTTATCCGTTTCTTTCTTTAATTCAACAGATTGTGTCACAAACGAGGAATTCAGGGACTTTGCCATGATGTCATTCTACACGTTTTGACGAGTCTACTGCCTACTTACCGCACTTAATAACTGAACAATGAGCAAGGCATCCGCAGGCGGCTCAGCATTTCAATAGCCCATGTCAATATATAAATATGTGCCAAATGAGCTAGGTCTTACACTTGGGTACACTTAACTGTTGTTTTGACTGCCTGGATGTTTCCTTGAATACCCTTTTTTTTTGGATTCATGTTTTAATTTGTATGTTTTTATTTAAAATAATCTATTTAATTTCTATAAAGTATTTAAAGTGTTTTCTGTATGCCTTCTACTGTGTTTTTCCTATGTGTGTGTATATGCATAGGCCTAGGCCTACGTATTCTATGCCTGTAGGCTATGTTATTTTCTATTAAAACGTAAGCCCTACAAGCTCCAAAGGTCTTGCCTTGTGTGTTTCCTAGTTTGCCAGTTCATCAATTGATGGTGTTTACATTAATGAACATTGTTGTGCCTTGTAGTGTGGGGACTTATGTGTGATTTAGGTTGTTAAACAAAGTTATTAGAGATTTGTTGCACGAAAAGTAAAACTAAATAATGAATAGGCTACACGAATTGAAAACGAATGGAAAAGAGACATATATATATATATATATATATATATATATATATATAAAGCCGGAACGCTTTCCCGGTCGCACAGCACAAGGTACAAAGTAGCCTACGTCACGCATACGTCACATCTGCCCAACACTTGCAGGTGCATAAATTTGTTTTTTATCAGTGACGGGATTTGGACGAGATAAAACGATAATCTGGCAGTGCACCGTTTGTAGGCCTAGGATTGTTGTTTAATCAAAATATCCTTCGAGATCTTCGTCTGACAGCTAAAAATAACTAATAAAGTTGACAACTGTCAATCATGGTATGCGGTAGACTTATCGATTTGCATTCAAGGTAAGTAGATTTATTATAATTCTGTGTGTGTACATCACTAAACTGAGATTAGTGCGTAAACAAACATGTTCTCGTAAAACACCTGAAAGGATTGTACCAACGTTTTTCATGACAGACTTCTCATTCTGTTGGTCTGTTGGGTTTCAACGTCACATATCCCGATGTCAGACGCTTCTGGAGGTAAGAATGTTAACTGTTGTCACTGATAAACATGACTGTATTATACCGAAAGTTCAAGAAGACCCGTCGAGTATTGGGCAACTTTGTACCTGATGGAAATATCAAATGAAAATGTGGCATGATTGCGTCATTCCTTAATAGGCTACACCTTAACTACACAGAATTCCTTTCCTGATTAAAAAAAAAAGGGGTTTTGACTGAATCAATGGTATATAAAAATGGCTTAATCACAATTCCCTACTTTTGGTTACCTGAATATAATAGTTTTAAGAGGTTTAGACATAATGGTTGCAGATATAGTTTCATTCTAACTTGTGTACATTAGAAGTAGGCCTACATTTTCCAATTATATCAATTATTTTATTGTTTTACCCCCTTCTAGTGAGAACTAAAACAACTGTTGGGGAGGAAAACCAATTAAAGAAAGAGACGCAGCGAATTTTAAACCATGCCTACGTTCCTGATCACCAGCGACGCTTTCCAGTTGGACCACCACCCAGCCAGCCATCGGGACCACAACTCCTTCCAGATACCACCACCAGCAGCGGCACCAACGAGCCACCTCATCCCAACATAGTCATGGTCCGTGCGTCGAAGCTTAAGAGACCCGTGAAACTCAACCCTCAAAATGCAGTGGCACATGACTTGCACCACCAAGTTGGTGCTGGTAGTAGTAAAAGAAAGGGCCGGTATTTGCAGCCTAGAATCTTCAGAGGAGTCTGGGGCCACAGTGTGGCTACGGAGGAGTCTGCTAGAAGCTCGAACCATGGGCGCCTCGATCCCAAGCGATCGACGCTTGAGCAGAAGCAAACCAGAGCTAATCAGGCCTCTGTCGCTCCCCCGAGCCCCTCCAGTCATCGTAGCCCAGAGCCCCGTGGGTTTAGAACGAGTCAGACTCATCGGAATAGTTCTGACGAGACGAACACTTCTGTGCACAAGCTGGGGCAATCTGGTGGTGTCCTATCAAATGGTGGTGAAGAAACCTGGCAAAAAGAAGGCCTGTCGGAAACCGGTCGTTTCCCTCCAAGATTCCTTCCTCCATTGGCTGGAAAACCGAACGCCGCCCTGGATCCTGCCGACGAAACTGACGTTCATCCAAGCACACAAGACAGAACCATCCACTGGTCACAACGCCTCTCTCCTCAAGCTTCTCCTCATGTCTTCAGTCCAGTCCTTTCTTCCAGAAGTGGTGCGCTTTTGAAGTCTGAATTGCCTCAAAGTAATGAAAAGGCCTCAATGAGTGATGGCCTTAGTTCCTTTGGTAATAAATCCAGGAAGCTCACCACACCCATGCTAGATAATCGGGCCCCGTTCATCACGAAAGTGTCCAAGCCTGCAGTGAGAGGGCCTAATGAGGACCCAAAGGCTTTAACGGTGGGCAAGTGGTATCTATTCAACTCCTACAAAACCTCTGGCAAACGGGAGGTGGCTGGTGTTTCCGGTGCCAGGCAACACTCACAAAGTCTTTCTCCTTCAGCAAGGAGTCAAAACATGTCTCCTTCACTTAAAATCTCTGTGCGGCAGCCATCCTCTCACAGGCAGGATCAGCTATCAGAACAAGAAGCAGCCAGCAGTGATGTACACCCTTCTTTTGGCAAGGCTATACCACTTGGCACACAAAGTGGAAGATCCATGGCTCATTTTAAAGATCCACATAAAGGCTTTAAGGCACCCAGCTGGCTTAAGTCTCAGGAATCGGTTATGGAAGTCTATAAGAGACTTCTTGCTATCCCCTATGGAGGTTTGAGCAAAAAGACAAAACTTAAGAGCTCCAAATATGATAAAACCACAAACACACCAACTGAAAAGGCTCATGACTACACCCCTGTGTCTCAGAAGTATGGATTCAGTCAGAGGGCTGAGGTTGTTTACACCACCACGGCCCCACTAGAGGCTGAGCGGGGCCCCAAAAAAGACAGTGTTCAGTCAGGGTCCATCATTCTTCTACCTCCCAGAGATATCTTTCGGTCCAGTGTAATTTCCCGAAAATCCAAGCTATCTGCTAATGATGTGCCGTCACAGCAGGAGAAATACAAGGTTTTACAACCCTCAAGTGTTCCACTGAAACTAAATATGGCTAAAAGTGAATCCAAACCAGAATTTAGAGGTATTCAGCCTCTAATCCCCGACATGGGCTCCAAACCATATCTGTCGGGTTACACGAGTAACAGTGGAAAATATCATTTTGGAGGAATGCCTGGCCTTGATTTCCGCACTTCGGCCTTAGGGCCGCTAGAGGGCGCCAACGCTTCAGATACAAACACTGCTGAAAATGACATAATAAAACAAGAGAAGAATGAGATCTTCTCTTTTAAAGCAATAACAAGGGTGATGACTCCAAGGCTCAGTGACAGTTATCTTCAGGTGGGATCAGCTGCCTACAGGATTGGTACCAAACCAAGCCACGCTGAAGAGATTGTGGAACCTGGTGTGATCCAGTCTATACCTGATGGTAAAGTGGAGAAATTATAAAAATATCCCTCTAATAGATGATTTATCCAACAGAACGCTAACCACATCTACTGTTTTTCTAGGTCCTCGAAGCCCAAACCGTCATGGACATTTACCCGGCCAAGTTTCGTCTTTCCCTGGGCCCTTTGAAGGTGAAGTGGGCAGTGATGTCGGAGCACAATTCACAAAATTAAAACGTAAATTGACTCCAGTTGATGCAACAAAGAGAAAATCCTACAGTGACCCTAGGAGGCCCCACTCCTCAATCTCGCCATTTGACAGCTCCAGCTTGTACCCACCCCAAAAATACGCAAGGCAGACCCCGACCAACACGATCAAGAGGGAACAACGTCCCACAGGCCCCTCCCCGTACGCCAGATGGAAAACGGAACGCGCATCCATCATCACCCGGGTACCCCAGCCCAGGACCGGGCGGGGCCCCCCGGCCGTACCCCTGAATTACAACTTCCTTAAGAGGCCCTCCAGGCCCGTGGTGCAGGGCTGGCGCAGCAAGGTCAACGGGGTCAGAGTCAAGTCCCCATCGCCCGGTGCCACGGCCAGTGACAGCAGCCTGCCAACAGGGTGGGCGTCAAAGATCGCCGGCGCCTTTTTTAACGTTACATTTTCAGACATCCTTGGAAGCGCTCACCACAGGAGTGCTGACGACACGGGCGAAATGGGCAGCCCAGCTGGGGACGGGAAGAGTAGCGGTCGTCCCCAGCCCACAGGTAACCCTTCCAGTGTGGGCCGGTCTAGTCCTGGGGAGGGCAGTTCCTCTCCTCGAATGGATTCCAGGCCGGCACCCAAGCGGCGTAGGGTAGAAGGATACAGTCAGCATGCAGTCCGGGGAGGCGAGGGCTTCCCGTTCGTCCCTGACAGGGGGGGGGGCGACGGGTAGCCAGTGGAGAGGCCATGTCTCTCACTCCAAAACCAGGCCCACCAGGTCAGCCAGGAGTCACCACGCAGTCCTGTCCAGACCGAGCCCGAAGGCCGAATGGAGTTACCTGAAGACTTCAGCTGTTGACGGCTCAGTCAGACAAAGTGCCTCGTTCAGATGACTATACACAAACGTGATGTTTGGTACTAAAGTACTTGGAGGACTGGTGTGCTTTGGTTAAATTATGTTTTTGAATTGTAATAAAGAGTTGATCAAATGTTCAAGTGGTCCAAAATTGGCCTGGAGTTATAATTGATAGTCTTTCAACCCTATTATTATTAATTTTTTTTTAAATGTCTAAACAGGAGGGGATGGTATACACAAAAGACTTGGTTAACCTGCTTTAAAAATGACATGGTACGGGTAAATGCAAATGTTATTCATTTATTTTTAGCTTGGGTTCAACATGCTGGACTGTTAAACTAATTTAACACTAAAAATAATTTCCTACAAATGACAAATTCCAACGTTAATAAGGGCCACTGCATGTCCAATCTGGCTTATCTGTTTGATTGGCATTGCTGACAAACAGCTATTGTAGGAAAGCAGAGGTCAAACATTAACTTCCCGATCCTAACTCCCGCCTTCTAAATGTTTCAACGTTTCGTGTATGAGAAGTTTGCCATGCTTAGTTTTGGCCAAACTGGGAACGCTTGAAAGGACATACCACAACGTTTTTTATTTTTTTAATGTTAAGATGCTTTCCTCATTTGTAGTTCCCACAGCCAGAGTGATGGTATCCACTCTGCTGACGGAGACTTTCCATCCCCCGCAGAGAGCTTACGGAGACAGTTTCGGCATGCTGGTCTGTGGGTCAACACCTCATCAAATGGAAATTTAATTTGGTTAACTTAAGGGAAGACTATTTTAATGCAAAGACGCCAACCGAAAAGGGCTTTAAGGAAAGAGGCATGTGGTGGTTTGCAGCTGTCGGCTATAAACTATTAAACGGTTTGAAATGTGCATGTGAAAAGTTTAAATTGAAGTTGAGATAGAAGCATTGACGATCTGAACATGGTCATTGTGTGTTTGTCTTGGAAAAGTCTTCATAGTTCAGTTCCGTTTCCTTGGGTTGATTCAACAAATATAGTCCTGTTCATAGATACTCTTTTGAGCCACAAATTATATTATTTAGATAAATTAACCTTTTATATCTGGGTTTTATGTTTCTCAAAATTTGGTCCCATTTGAGCAATAAATATTTTCCATCTTCCAGAGTACTGCTTGTTCTTTTGTAGATTTGTCCTTTTATAAGTGAATCTGCAGACTCATTCAGGTTGTGCCTTTCAAACTCATCAGTCATATTCCTCATTAAAACTGATCCCACTACTTTCTATATATATATATATTAAAAAAAACGGTGACATGGTACATTCAATTAGTTTATAAGTAGCCACTTTGATTAACCATATAAATTAAAGAATTGAATTTATCATCTCTAAAATGTCTATACATTGGGAAAACCATAATAGCCTAGCCTACAGGCTTGTCAATCGTTTAGATTTTACGGGAACAGTCTTTTTGCTGTTCCCGTCTGTGCTGGGAAGTTTTGGGAACTGTCACGATCCGTTATTTTAAGATCCTCTTGACGAGAAGATGATGCCTCTCATGGGGCTTCTGGATAACTTTCATGCATCTAAATTCCCTCAGCCTAGGGTTGCAGGTGCGGGTTGCTCCCCTAGATGGCGGTAGCCCTCTGTCCCATGAAGCTATTCCTTCTCATAGTTGTACTTTGGCCTCGTGCAGCTCATTTCGTTAAACTGTGCAACAGGAAATGCAAATGAAAACGAAGCAGATGTGATGTATTGGCTGAAAAAAGTTGGTATGTACATTTTTGTATTCCATTACAATAAAACAGGCAGCAACTACCTTATTGCTTAAAGGCAAGGCGGCTGATATCTTTACAATGGGTTCATACTGTATGCTCCGCTTCTAACGGGTCCTTTCATTGCACGTGACCTCCGAAGACCCCCAACCCCCTCACATCACTTTATTCTCCCCAGCCAGCGAGCAACACCAAAAGCACCCCTTTCCCGCCTGTCCTCAACTGCTTTTCTGTGGTGGTGGTGGTGGTGGTGGTCGCATAGGGGCCCCCCAAACCAGGGGGGTCTTGTGAGAGGGGCTCGGGTGAGAGGGGAGTTCGAGGGGGATTTGGAGGCGGACTTTGAGTTTGAGGAGAGGTGGGGTCAGAGTGCTCTACCAATCCCAAGTTAAATACATCACACGTCGGATTATAACATGCCCCCAATCCCACCACCACAGCCACCCAACCCCACCTCAAATTACCGTGGAAAACGGAGCCGTACGCTTTCACACACACACGAGTATCTTCCGCAGAGTGGAAAGGTGAAAGTTAGCGTGGTACATAAAGGGGCTTTGATGGGTTTAGAAGCTCGGTGTGGGTTGACGATTCAGACATGGTTATAGTACCCGTGCTTTTAGTCCACAAGATTTCCCCCATCAGTGTTTGTTCTGCACATCATCCCCTCGCTCTCTGGCCGGCCCCTCGATATAACTGTGCACAAATAAGTAATGTGCAAACAGATATAGTTACAGATGTAATATACATGTGCGTCATAAAGTGTCGACTTGAGTGTGTATTGTGTGTGTGTGTGTGTGTGTTCCCTCCCTGCAAGCAGCCGCCCCTCCTCCTCCTCCTCCTCCTCCTCCTCCTCCTCCTCCTCCCCCTCCTCCTCCCCCTCCTCCTCCTCCTCCCCCCTCCTCCTCTCCCTCCTCCTCTTCCTCCTCCTCCTCCTCCTCCCCCTCCCCCTCCTCCTCCTCCTCCTCTACCTCCTCCTCCGCCTCCTCCTCCTCCCCCTCCTCCTCCTCCTCCTCCTCCTCCTCCTCTTCCTGTCCTACAGTGAGGGGAAATGTGGACGGTGTCTTGTGGTTTTTGAGGGAGCTTTGAAAGAGAAAGGAGAGCGTAGAGAGGCCCCCGCAACTCTCCCCTCCTCCCCCTTCAAACTGCCCCCTTTCAGAGACACATACACACAGACACACACACATGCACGCACGCACGCACGCGCGCGCACACACACACACACATACAAACACTCACATGCGCACACACACCGACACACACACACACAAACACATACACAGTCACACACACACACAAACATAACACACACATACACACACACCCACAAACACACACACACACACACATACACACACTCACACAAGCGTGCAACCTCCTCTGGTTCCCTCGCTCACACGCCACTTTTTCTCATGTTTTTCCGCCTTTCTTTTTGTCTGCCACTTTTCCATAGAGTGAGGGGAGGATGTCCGGGTGTGTGTGTCTGTGTGTGTGTCTGTGTGTGTTTTGTGTGTGTGCGTGTGTGTGTGTGTGTGTGTGTGTGTCTGTCTGTCTGTATGTGTGTGGGGGGGAGAAGGGGGGGCCCTTCAGGCAGAAGACAAATCCATAATGGTTGGCGGCATTCTTTCAAGGAAAACAAAAATGAGAAGGGTGATGAGAGAGGGAGCATGGGGACGAATGGAGGAACGAGGGAGAGAGAGAGAAAGGCTTTTTGTCTGGCTAAGTACATGTACGTGAGTCCAGGGGTGGAGTATCTCCATGACGCCGGGGGTGGTGGTGTGCATTGGAAAATGGTGGTGACGGTGGTGGTGGTGGTTTCGACGGCTGTGGTATTCCCAGATCGGGTTCCCGCACATGCTATGCGGCGGATTAGGCATTGAATCTGGTGAATTTGAGCATGACGTTTTCGCACGCAAAAGTGCACAAAACACACACACACACACACACACACATACACACAAACACACACACACACACACACACACACACACACACACACACACACACACACACAACTGCATGGGCCTGTGGTGCTGGCCTCTGGACGATGGATTGGAACAACTGAGGAAATAAAACAACACAACTACTGTTCAACGTCAAACAGTGCGGGACAGCCAGAGAGAATGAGAAAGAGAGAGAGCGCTAGAGAGAGAGAGAAAGAGAGAGAGAGAGCCAGAGAGCCAGAGAGCCAGAGAGAGAGAGAGAGAGACAGAGAGGGAGAGAGAGAGAAAGAGAGAGAGAGAGAGAGAGTGAGAGAGAGAGAAAGAGGGAGCCAGAGAGAGAGAGAGACAGAGACTGGATTAGCAGAAGCCGCGACTGCATTCTGTAATCCAGTCTGATTTGAAGGGCTTTACTGGTTTGTGCCAGCGAGAGGTTTTACATCCAGGATGGAATTGACTGGTATAAAAGAGAAGCCTGACTTACAATACATGCACGTCACCCGTGGCGACCCATGAACCCGCAGACGACGAGGAAACACACAGAATCCCCCACATTATCTCATCGGACTGGGCGGGGTTTCAGCATTAGAACACTGTTCAAGGGGGTTACCTTCCTCAGGCCTTCGAACAGAACCAAGTCGACAAGAAATCCACTTAAAGAGGACACTCGGGATGTAGATTGACTCACTACAGAATAGAAAACGGAGAGGCGATAGCTTCCTAGCTACGAGGCAGGATAGTCTTGTCAACTATATGGTGAGTGTATAGAATAGAAAGTATAGAAACATAAACTCTAAACGGTATTGTTGTCAACTATATGGTGAGGGTATAGAATAGAAAGAATAGAAACATAAACCCTTAACAGGATATTGTTGTCAACTATATGGTGAGGGTATAGAATAGAAAAAAATAGAAACATAAAATCTAACTCCCCCTCCCCCCTACACCATTATAAGCACCCTTGATTGACCGGACCTGAATGACCAGACATCGCTCATGTTTACACACACACACACACACACACGTACACGCACAGAAGAAGTGTTGCGGAGGCGAAGGAGGTTATTATTTTAAACTGGGGGGACGACGTCGTCCTCCACTCCCACGTCCCTCCTGGGAGCCCGGGCTATTCTCGTGTCGAGCACTCTGCCGGCTTCCTGCGGTCTGCGAGCTGGACAGGAAGTCATAAAGCCAAGGGGACTTCCTGGATTGCTCCCAACTCGAGGAGTACTAAGGGCTTCCACTTCGTCATATCAACACAAGCATGTATTTATATATATATATTTATATATAAATATATATGTAAATATATATTAATGAATATATATTTATATGTATAAATTTAGAGCACACTTTTTTTCACACACCTTTTTCCCAGGGAGTGTAATATATTTATAAATAGCTTTTGGGAAAAAAAAGTCCTTGCTTATATCTTTGAATGACATATTTGTTTAGTGAGAAAAGCCAAGCAAAGAAGACAAAGAGTCTCTCTTACACTTTATTACAAATAAAACGTTTGTTTAGCTTTCTGTGGTGGATTTCCGAGTGCATTTGTCAGTTGAGACATTTCTACGATCCCCTTGTGGTTCTTGTTATTTTTCTCCAAACAAAACGATTTTTTCAAATGTCAGATGTCCCTTCAGTCCTTGTCTCTTATTCTATTTAATTTGTCACAAAAAACAAACGCTCCTTTGGTCTTGCATGTTTGTAACCAAATCTCCTATGGACCTCTTCTGAGTCGGCGATTAAGAATCTCTGATATCTTTCTTATCTGTTTCTAAGAAGACGCTTCTGCTTGTTAAAGATAGGCCTCATATCGCCCCAGCCCAGTAAGGAGAGAGAGGTTGCAGAGGCATGGAACTGCTGAGTCAGAACATAAGCGTATACTGTACGCGTGCACAAGTTAGAGCATTCATAGATTCAAGTGCTTCGGGCCTTTGCCAAGCACAACACTGGGCGCCTTTAGTTAAAGGGCCATTAACTGGAGTGTGAGACATACACACACACACACACACACACACACACCCACACACACACACACACACACACACACACACACCCACACACACACACACACACACACACACACACACACACACACAAGGAGATGATGCGCTGGCTGGCTGCCAAGCAGGCACAACAGACCCACCTGTTGCCCACTTCCATCCTTCTCAGTTGAACTCAATGTCCTCTCGAATTGGCTCTCCGCCGGTATCGAACGTCCCTCTCTTTCTCTCTCTCTCTCTGCTCTTTTAAGTAGCGGTCTTATCGCCACAACAACCACATTAACTGGTATGCCTTGTTTTTTATTATTTTCAGCCTATTTTTATAATATCAGCAAAAGAAAATAGCACGTAAGGCGAAAGGGTTTGGCACTAAATCAGTTGAGGTTCTGTGAGGGACTTGTAACGTTGGTGTTTGGTCCTGCTTCTGATGATCAGCAGGAGGGGTTTCTCCTTGTTTTGCCTTGATAATGCTGCTGTGGCAAGGGGATGAAGTGTTTTGGACAGGGTTTGACTCTAATAAGCAAGGTCTAGCATGCGTATACCAGGCCAAAGAAAAGGTCAGTTTCCCGTTTAGAAATAAAACCAATACCAGATGGCTCATGGCGAATATGGACCTATTTTTGAATTTTAGCAGCATAGTGAAACAAGAGAGAAAACGTGAAAATTCAATATAATTTAACAACCAACGTGTCGAAATCGACTCTCCATGTACGCGGTTTGTTCATGTATGTAAAAAAGTTTTTTCTGGGACCTTCTGTTTGCTATGTTTAATACAAAAATGTATGCTCCTTTTGAATCATCTTGTCTCCAGTCATGAATACAAAGTCAAAGCCTGAGGGTAGGTCGAGTCTTTTATCAATGTGGCTCAAGTCCTCAAATGTGCGACTTAAAATTTGACATGAGTCAAGTCAACTGTCCAAAAACGATTCAACAGGGTTTCTAACTCTTCACCATCATTATTTAAAGTAAGGTGAGGATTGAACCCAGATCTCCAGAGCTGATCTCCACAAGAGCACTCCAATGCTCCGTCGAGACATGTTGAGGTTTTGTTGGAGGCCATACATTAAAGTCACACATCGTTACGTTTCGCAAATGATTGATGTTCTAATAATGTTTCCATGGAGACGGTCCTCAACAGGACTCAAACCAATGTCAGCGGTTATATTTGACATTAAAGAGGAGAACCAGGAACTTTTCGCAGCACAACTGAGACACTAATATGCTGGATATTATATTTGACATTACAATTCCCATGGCACATGGTTACATTTCCAAAAGGTCATCATTACGTTAGGTTTCCATGCAGACAACCGTGGTGGACCTTGAACCCAAGTTGCCAGGACAGTCAAACTCAGGAGCCAGTGCCACCAAGACCAGGCATTGATTTCTCCTGGGGTTAAATTGACATTACGGTTCACTTCAGTTTCCTACATGCATAGGCTTGACCCCAGGGCTCCAGAGGAGCTGTTAACCACCGGCTCCCTCCACTGCCCCAGCCAGGAGCCAGGCACAAGCCGACAGAGGCCACGGTGATGTTACCATGACATAATACTGATAGAGCAGCTGGAAACACCAGCAGTTCTCAAGGCCCAAAGCAGCGTTCATCCTTATGTATTTGTTACCAAAGTATATGAAAGAAACTGTAGACCAATGGAAACAAGAGGAGAAACTAATTCCACGCTGGTTAGCAAACTATCCACACGTTGTCGCCTGAACCAACCAGAACCCCAGGTCTAATGCCCTGCACCAATCAGAACCTATCACCCTGCACCAATCAGAACCTAAGTTTGAATGTACTGATATCCTGACTGATGTACTGATATCCTGACTGATGCTGCAGGTCCAGCTGTCCCTCACAGATTACCCACAACCCCCTTCACACCCTGTGGCCTGTGGCCTTCATTTGAATTGTGTGATTGATTGATTTTAATGTATTGATATGTTTACAAATAGGGTTAGATAGCCTATATGGCTACAGATATCTGTATTTATTTCGTTCACAATGTTCTAGCCACACGTTTATGGAAATATGGCCTTGACAGAGCGGAGAAGGTAATATAATAAACATACATCCCATTATAATAATATACACCATAAGATTTTGTCAGCAACTCTCCTGTCTTCTGTATAAACCCTCACCATGTGTCTGAGTCTGACACAATACCAGTCTGAGTAGGAGGGGAGGACAAATAATAGATCATATTATCATGATAACATCTTATAACAACATATTGATATGATATTGGTATAACAACAGTATGGTATGTTAAATACATAAAGCCAATTCAGATGAACAATAATTCGTCCGAGATGAGAAAGTACTGGCAAATGAATCAGGTATTTTATTTAACTCGAGACAATATTTGAAAGCGCATAATTAATCCCTCATAATATAAAATATACTTAATTAATCCCCGATGAAATAAGCGTGAGGCATTCGAGCATCCCTATTGCAGCATTGGCTGGAAAAGATGGGTTCGCCTCCCTCCGTTTGTCTCCAGGCGCCGACAGCAGCGGCTCCAGTGTCTCCTCCTCGCCGTCTGACCGCCTCCTCCACCCCGCGCAGAGTAAACAGACAAGGGACACTGTCTGTGTGCCGTTGGGGGCCGGGGGGAGGGGGATGTATGTATGGGGGCTGGCGGCCAGGTGCGGCGACAGACCGCGTCGTGTCTGGTCTGCTTGTCCTCTCTTCCCTATTCATTCCCATGGATGGGACTCGTTCCCGGGCCGGGACCGGAGCGCCGTCAGCGGGCCTATCGAGTTACCTGGGCCATCTGCACCGCAGCAAGGAGTCATCGAGAACGATAGGAGATCCCGCAGGTGATTACAGCCACACAGAGCCAATTACACAAAGGGGGGGGGGGGGGGGGGGGGGGGGTACAGAAGACAGGCAGGGGGAGGGGGGTTGTTGAAGGGGGGATGAGGCAGCCAAGGATTCATCATGCCAATAAAACGTCTCTGATGCAGAGACGAGAGAGAGAGAGAGAGAGAGAGAGGGAGATATGAATGATCAAAAGCAGGGATGGGTGGGCACCCACCACAGAGTCGCCTGAATGACCGTGGTGACGAGCGTGTTTCGCTCCACTGGCCACCTGCGGTCGGAAATGATGTTCATGCGGGGACGAAGGGCGAATGCGGTGTACGTGTGACTAAAACTGCAGGCCCATGCAAGCGACAATTACAGCGCAAGCTTCTTTTCCGTGCAATCAGTGCATCAGTGTAGCGGAGTCTGCAGCCTCAGCGCTCCGAGTTATTTGCGTAAAAAGAGAGGCCGTATGTTGTGCGACGTCTGTTGATGCATCCACCGGGCTACCACTAATACGTTGCAAGTGGTGCCTTTGACCCTGTCATAAAGGGCCTGCAGCTCTTCTCTGACCTGCCTCTTGTCCAATTACCTTCACGTGAATAGGACACGGCCCGTTTCCCCTCCCGTCAGTCAAAGAAAACACACACTTTCATTTGTTTTGACCTTATGTTTATGTCATCATGTTTTTTTTTTTTTTTACTCAAGCAACAGAAGTGAAATCATCTACATCACGGGCAAATAGGACAAAGTACCCAATATCATTATTATTATTTTGACTTAGCACCATCCCTTTGGGGGCCTGCGAAGGAAAATTAAAAACAAGATAAAAACACTGGCAAGTCATCAGCAGCGCTTGACTCCACTCTTCTTCCCCCCCCCCCCCCCCCCACACACACACACACACACACGCAATACAGAACGTAGTCCAACCGGCCCCGACCCCCACCACTTCTTGAGACGTATAAGCTCCGCCCAGCCAGGTAAAGTGGAACCCCCGATGGACGTTAACGCGCACAAGACGCGGAGGTTCCCCACGGGGCGGACCCCGTGTCTGGCCGTCTGAGGGGGGGTGATGTTCCCGCGGATATTTGTCGGTGGAGGACTTAGAGCTGAAGGTGGGGGAGGAGGTGGAGGAGATTGTGGTGTCCGTATGCAAAAAAATAAAAGAAGCGAACAACCCAGACACAAATGTGAGGAATAAAAGCGGCTTTTTCCATAAAAGATTTAAACACCCCTCTTTTGTGCGCTTTCCTGCCAGGCATAATGCCTCCAGCGTGTGTGTATATGTGTGAATTGTATTTATTTGTGTGTGTGTGTGTGTGTATGTTTGAGACTGCAGTCCTCCCTCGCATGGCGTCATTCAGCAAAGTCTGCTTTGAATAACTCAAGTGCACTGAGGTTGAAGTCCAATCTGTTGGGTTTGGGGGGCGTTCTTCCTCTCTCTTGAATAATGGACCATTAGGGGAGGGACATTCCTAAATCGCCGCTCCTAAGCTGCTTACAATTACAAGCTGCATTGTTTTTTTCGTTCAGGGACCACATCACGTGACTCAGAACGTTCCAAGGCGCAGCAAGGCCGTCATCTCTCAGTTCACGCTCTTCATTTCTAGTTGAAATCCGCCCGATCGAAGCCCAACGGCCTACCTGATATCATAACTCGAAAGCGCGTCTCCAATGTCCTTTGTTGTTTATGTCACCCAGGCAGGCAAGTCTGCCAGGTGAAACATATCACAGTTTGTGTTTTTTCAACACCTGCAAAAAAACATAACGCATTTAAGAAATCGCGGACGAGCAGCCAACAACAAAATCGAAACAACGATTGAGAACTAAGGGTTTGAAGTTTTTCTTGAAGTGCCGGTTTCAGAGAGAGAGAGAGAGAGAGAGAGAGAGAGAGAGAGGATCACAGCAAAGTCATTTTAAAGTCTCTTTTTTCGTTTGTAAGTTTGTCTTTCTGTGTGTTTTGGCACTGTTGACCCTGGGAGACCGGGTCCTCCATGATCCACCACAACTAGGGATGCACCACTAAACCTTTTTCTCAGACCAATTACAAGTAGAAGTACCTACAAGTAGTTACATTTGGGTACTTACTAAGTACCGAGTACCGATATGAGTACTTAATAATACCGTTACAGTTTAAAGAGCCAGTGAATCCGCTGTTTCAGCGGGAAAGTCAACTGCTGCCCAGACAGAGCTCCAAATGGCAAATACATAGGATTTTACCCCTTTGTTAATCTAAATTGGGGACTTATTTCAGTAACAGTGATACAATGGCCTAAATTACTATGTTGACGATCATATAAGACAAATTGCTAGATAAAATAATAATTTTTTTGGGTTCACTGGCTCTTTAAAATTACGTCACATGTGTATAAAGTGGTATCGGGTGGTTTTATCTGAGAAGTTTAATGAGTACGAGCACATGAGCCCAGAATCAGGCCAGAGTACAAGTTCTGGTATCGGTACAACCCAACTAGCAGAGGGAAAACAGCTCACAACATCGTTCGCTCGGGGCGAAACGGCTCGTGTGTCACCACGCCATCCCAAAAAGTTCATTGTCGCATCAGCAAAACCAAGAAAACGTAACGTCATCGTACAACCAAACTGTACTGAGGCTGGTGGGCGACCGCACATCGGACACAAAAATAGATCCATCAAATCTATGCTAGGACAGGCCAGTGCTAACTGCTAAGGTAGCCGCGAGGAACAGACACACTCTGTTAAATAGGACAGAAGACAGGCACTTAAGTACTAATGCATAGCAGAAGAGGTGAAAGTAAGAAAAGAGTGCTGGAGAGCGGAGGGGGTGGGGGGGCTAGGCAGTTGTTTCTACTGACACAAAGCTAATATATTATTCATATCGTCGGTCTACTATCTGTTCGACATCCCTAGGAATCGACTCGTGAAATTCTCATCCTCTTATTTGGAAAGTATTCTGACCTCTGCAAAAATATCTTTTTATATATTTTTTTGAAACAAAGCGTCCTATAGACACCAGTGTTGGTCATGCTAGCGTGAATAGCACGAGCACAGCTATAGTTGGCAGTGGCTGTTTTCTTCTGTATCTTTCGAAAACGTGGTGAACATAGTGTCGGCATCCTGAGAGTTGGAGAGTATAGCAAGATGTGACGCTGGCGCTAATAGCACTAAGGGGATTCGCTCAGCTCTATTTCAGGGGTCTCAGCGCAAAGCTAATGTGTTATTCTGAGCGGCATGGCTTTAGATGGCCATAGTGCGTTTGGAATAGCTAGCTTCATGTTAAATAGCGAGCGGGCTACGGGCTGCGTATGGCTTTGTTTGCGGTTCCGAAAGCATTAAGTGTGAAGTATTAAAACGGGATTAAGAAACAGGAAAATAGATGGAATACAAAGAAGGGAGATGTCGAAGGGAGCTCAAGTTACAACCGAGTAATAAGCAGAAAGCTAATAGTAATTATGCAAATGGTATTTCTCACAGTAGACAGTAAGGCCAGCAAATTGCTTATATATTTTCATCCTTTTGGTGAGCGTTTGCTTTCACCGCGATCATGTGTTGATATCCTGTGTTTGTAATTAATTACCACCCTCATATGCGCACAAAAATCTCTAAGCATCAAAAAACTGAGGCTAAATTGAAATTGCTTTATAATGGCTACAATCTGAATGTGAGGCACTTTTATAGCAGAAATATAACACATTTTCTTCAACATAGGATATATATCTTCAGCCATCAATTCACTTTTTTAAGTATTTTCTTTCTTCTATATTAAAATATATCATTCTGTGTTTAGGTACCCCTTTTGTATTGGCTTTCCATGTCTCCACTGTCAGTGTCTGAGAATCCAATACCTTGTCTAGAATTAAATTTGGCACAGACACAAACACACACACACACACACACACACACACACACACACACACACACACACACACACACAAACACACACACCCCTATTGGTGTGTAAGAGCATTATGCCAAAAAGCCCCCATCCATCCCTCCACAAAATGAAAAACGAGTTCTCTCAGAGTTTTTACAAAGTGCTACGGGGGGGGCGTGTCCAATCCACCACTCGAGGCGATTGGTCGACCACACAAAAGGAGAGGAAGTGCATTGGAATCCTCTGGGACCGGTGACATCAGCATTCTAGAAGAGACACAAGAAGAGAGGAAACGGTTTAGCGAATCGAAGAATAAATACACGCACAAGAAATTAGTAAATATTATGACATATGTGAGTATACCATCTTTCTCAAGCTTATCGGTATTATTTTAAACACACAACGTCGCAAACCCCTGCCCACTTATCTTCCTAGGAACTCTGTGACCATAGAGTGAACACTTAATGAATACACAAAGCGTTCACAGAAGTAAACACACAGAGAAAGACGGTAAAAACACATATCACTGTAGGATAACGGTCAACTCTATGCTGGACTTTATGGCTCTGGTTGATAAAGATAAAGGCCCCTATCTCCATGTGTCCATTGTCGGCGTACATCCATAGCAACGTAAGTATTTATCCAGCGTCATAGTTTACATATTCACATTTTGGAGTCCAAACAACACGCGGATAAGATTGCTTTCCCTGTTTTTCGAAAGATAAAAACATCCAAAGCAGAATCTAATAAATAAGAGCAAACGCATATTGTGTCTAGAGTGGGACTGTGTGTGTACTCAGACTGCCGCTGTGTCTGTGTTTATTTCTGTGGACTGTGATTATGAATATTACAAAAATATTTGAGAGTGCGTCTCACTCTCCTCACCGCAGCCTGTAGCACGAGCAAGACGACATCGCAACCACAGACGCACACAACTCTAACAGCAAAACAAAGCTACTCTCTCACTCCTGTCAAGCAAGGCCCGAGCAGCCAACGTTCCCCGGGTTCTCCGGCCTGGGGTGAGAGGGTACCGGGAGGAGTTCCCCTGTGCTGCTGCCCAGCTAGCATTCCCCCCCCCCCCCCCATTCTCAACCCTGTCCCAATGCAGCTCCCCCCCTCCCCCACGCAGTGCGGCGCAGTGTGCTATATTTAGTCTCTCTCTCTCGTTCCCCTCCAGCGCTGACAGTGGTGACCGCTCTCTGCCCTGCCAGGGGATGGGCCCCGAGCAGGACAGAACAGAACAGGACAGGGGCGTGGTGGGGGGGGTTGGATGCCAACCAGGGCCGTGTTTAGCCGGGACAGAAGCAGGGAACACACCGAGGCATGCCCAGCCAACCTGGGTGGCAGGAGGGGGGGCGCGCACACACACACACACACACGCACACACACACACACTTTGGGACAGGCATGGAAACACACACACACACACACACACACACACACACACACAGTGAAAACAGGCAGGGGCAAGCACATGAAAGGAACGCAGGGAAAGAGGCTATAATTATGTGGATGACATATGCTTTAACGTGTGTGTGTGTGTGTTTGTGTGTGTGTGTGTGTGTGTGTCTTCCCGAGAAAACCGAGCTTGTGGGCAGACCCACAGGAATCTGTGGAAACAGTGTTAACCCCTGGATGGCATGAGGCTGAGGTCACTGGGTCCATCTGTGTCTGTTTAATGACGCCACACACATCCAGACCCCCGCCTCACACTCACACACACACAATGTCTTCTCTCACACACACACACACACACACACACACACACAAACACACTTGAGCGGTTATACGAGACCGGACAGGAAGCGTTAAGCCCTCTAGCCACTCTCGTTGGATACTTTTATTTTCTTTACTTCCCCTCATCGCCTGCAGCCTGTTCACCCGCCCCCCCGGCAACCAGCGCCCGTCCTTCGATCGCTGGTCCCTTCTCCATCAGTTAGCTAATCGATGCCAAAATGGCAACTCGGTTTGCGTATGGGTGTGTGTGTGTGTGTGTGTGTGTGTGTGTGTTACACAAGAGGGCAGACGAGGCTATCCGGCTCTGCATCCTTTGACAAGCCAATAAACTGTTTGCGAGTGTGTGTGTGTGTTATGTATATGCGATATGCGCGGGAGGGAGTCGGGGGGGTGTCACAGACTGTGTCTCGATGTCTCAATCGATAGCTCAGTATAAAGATGAAGACACTTTTGTTCTTGACTCGTAACTCTTGCCGATGTTTTGGAAGGGGGGGGGGGGGGGGGGGGGGGGGGGGGGGGGGGGGGGGGGGCGTTGTTGTTGCAGGACTAAATCCCGAGGGCCGGGCGCGAACACGTTTACCTCCCCCGCCAAACGTGGGAGTTTAGCGCCGGCGGCTCTAACAGTGTCTGGTATGGGGGTTGGGTGTCTAGTCCACAGACACCTGCCTCTCTGTGGACCAGGAAAACGTCTAGCAGGGATCTTTCCCTTCCGACTGTTGCGGTTCAGAGTCGATTGAGCGATCCAGAAGCCTAGGTGACCTCGAGAGAGGAGTGTTGCCTCGGTCTGGTTCCCATCGTCACTCTCTCTTGAGTCCGAGTGTCTGGCAAACCCTGCCATGGTTGACATTGTGTCGACGGCCACGTGGGAATGTGTCATGGAAGTGACGCTCCCGACGGATGATGGAGAGATACAGACCAGCCCAGCGAAACCAGGCGGAACAAGACGCAGTGGGACCGCTCTCTGGGTGGGGTTAAGACTCCGGGTCGGACCCCTGGTGTACCGCCCAGCCACTCCTTCATGACCCGTGTGTGTGTGTGTGTGTGTGTGTCCAGATGCACTGGAAGAGAATCAACGTCTGCAGAACGCCTCCATAATCACTCTTTCTCCGAACTTGTCTTTCTCCGTAAACGTACACGACGTGCACATGCGTATGAAAAACAAATAGATGGCAAAAAAAACGAAGTCTTCCCGGAACCCCCTTCTCTGCTTCCGCATATTTGCGTTGCGGCGGGGAGAAGTGTCTGTGTTTCCCCGGTGAAGGGTATCTCTGGCGGGGAGGAGCGGATGGAGTCCCGGGCAACAGTTGCTCCGCACGGCACCCTTTGGTTCACCACACACATATAGTCCCCCCCCCCCCCCCTTGAACTTTGACCCCCCCCCCGCTGTCAATCACTGTGCTGGCTCAACAGCGTCGCCGTGGCCTGTGTTGGAGTTATGTAACAAGCTATTTTTCCAGGTGTGTGTGTGTGTTGTATGATTGTGTGTACATACCAGTATGTGCTTAGGGCTTCAAACCAGAGGATACTGTTGCATGGTAACATGGAAAGCTCACTATAGGACTGCCCGTATGGACACACGCATGCACACACAAACAAACACACACGCACGCATATTGTATAGCCACACAGGCACGCACACTCACACACACACACACACACACACACACACACACACACACACACACAGTCCAGCCGCCCAGGCATGCACACAATCACGCACATGCACACACGTACACAAACATGTAGTACAGCCACCCAGGCGCGCTCACACACACACACACACACACGCACACACACACGCACGCTCTACTCTATTTAGAGCAGGGAAGGGCTCTTCCCGCAGTGTGAGAGCGATGTGTTATTAAATCCTCTCCCTGGGAACGAAAATGGCAGAGTACTGGAGAGAATGCGGAGTGCTAGACACAGTTTGACCTGACTAGAAGGGGGGGGGGGGGGGGGCTAAATACAGGGCAACAAAAGAACAGGCCCGCTATAGAGAGAACAGAATGTATGTGGAGGAAGGTGACGAGAGCGGCCGGCACTTGGGAACCATTGACGGCACTAGAGGGGGAAGTTTCCTGTTACGTGGGGGGCTGGGATTTGCGTTCTGCCTAAACAAGTGGGTGGCATTTATTCAATTGATTTTTATTTACTTTATTTACATGATGCTTAAATCCGTCCGAATAAGTCTTTTCTTTTTTTTTTCTGCGACTGCAGTTAAGTATTTTCCAGAAGGACTGCATGGTGGACTTTTAACAAAAGGAAACACAAGTTTTGTGTTTTGAGGAAAAGTGCTAGAGAGAGCGCGAGAGCGAGAGAGCGAGAGAGCGAGAGAGCGAGAGAGAGAGGAGTGGGTGTGTTCTGCCACATGGGCCCGATGGAATGTGTCGGGACGGGAGAATGCAGAGAGAGAGAGGGAGAGAGCGAGAGAGAGAGGTGGGAAGAAAGTGATGGAGGGGTTGAGATAGTGAGAGGATGAAAAGAAAAAAGGAGGGTGAGGTCAAGGAGAAAAAAAATAAACCAAACACAAACAAAAA
>NC_136953.1:9074235-9096735 GCF_949987615.1 Pollachius pollachius | reverse complement strand
CTGTCCTAGTGTGTGTCTGTGTGTGTGTCTGTGTCTGTGTCTGTTTGTGTGTGCGTCTGTAGGCCTGTCCCTGTGTGTGCAAAGTAACCAAAAATGTGTATTTCTTAGGCAAAGCGGACAAAAAAGCTTATCAAAACAATAATCGGCGTGTTTCGTCAGCTAACAAATGTATGAATAAAGTTAAGTTCCTGGAGGCATCACACGCTCGAGGGACTCAAATAGATCCATCCCTGTGGCCCTCATCACCAGATTCTACCTATCCGATTCATGGATGGCCCCTGTGCATTAGACACACACACACACACACACACACACACACACACACACACACACACACAGACCCCTGCGTAGTGACGAAAAAAAACATGATATCTCTCAGACCGATCATCATGTACACACACACTCAGGCACATGCATGTGCATGCGCACATGCATGTGCCTGAGTGTGTGTGTGCATGATGATATGTGTGTACGTGCACACAGCCCATGTGACGAGTGGCTCATTAGCAGACGGTAATCCGCTTAGTTGTCACCGACGCCCCACTGGTGCTGAGCTCTTTACAGAGCCAGTTAGAGAGGAGACAGCTGAAGGGCTGAGGCACGCACACACACACACACACACACACACACACACACACACACACACACGTCACACACACACACACACACACACACGTCACACACACACACACACGTCACACACACACAGACGTCACACACACACTCACACGTCACACACACACACAGACGTCACACACACACACACGTCACACACACACACACACACACACGTCACACAAACACACACACACACACTTATAGACAAGAACAAATCAACACCCGTCTCAAGTAAATGGGAAGTGTAGACAATGGTCACTTTTAACTTTGACGGACAGAACACAAACACACACACACACACACGCACACACACACACACACACACACACACAGAAGACATGTGCATTTGTGTATCACACGTGAGAGTGTGAAACAAAGAACTTTGAGTGTGAAACACACACACACACACACACAAACGTATTCACACAAACACTAACACAAAGTTAACAAGGAAGGGGAAAAAATAGTTTGACAAGCACACAAAACGCTGTCAGAAGAACACACCACTCTCCAAAGCTCACACAGAACAGAACGCCCAGAAACACCAGAGGAGTGACAGACCTACAGGCTCACAGAGGAGCTTACACAGAGAGAGAGAGAGAGAGAGAGAGAGAGAGAACGTGTGGGAGAGTGAGGAGACAAATAAGAAGGCGTGCAGGCTTGAAAGGGATGGAAACCCTTTCACACACACACACACACACACACACACACACACACACACACACACACACACAAATACACACAGACAAACACCCACAAACACACACAGAAACACCCTCTTGCAATGTACTCAGTAACCCCATCGAGGCAATAGCTGCTTAGTTGGCCGGCTAGCTGTCTGGCTGGCTGGTTCGCTGGTAGTCTGGCTGGCTGGCCGGTGTGGCTAGGCCCGCTGCTTCTCTTACAAGCTGTCTAGTTGTCTGGCTGGATCGCCGGTAGTCTGGCTAGCCTTCTGCCTCTCTGGCCTCTCTGGCACTGATTGTCCCGTTGCCTGGGCATTCACTGGCTGGTTGGTTACGGACTAGTGTGCAGGCGGGCGGGCCAGGAGACGGCGCAGGAAGTGCAGGTAGAGGCCCTGTGAAGGCCAGGCCCTACATACACCTCATACCACTGCACACAGTCAGTGCTCTGTGGAACAGCGACGTGTACACACAAGGGGCTGGCCAGGTGCCAGGAACGCGCTTAGGATGTCACACACACCCGCATGCACGCATGCACACACACACACACACAGATCGCACACAGATATTTGATAAATGTGTGTGCGGCAGTGGCGGCATCCACAGCTAGCTTGGGCGGTAGCGTTAGCAGACTAAAACCACAATTGTCGTGTTTATGAGCTCAGGCGAAGGCAGACATGCCCCGCGGCCTTTCTGGAAACATCCATCTGTGCTCTAATGAAATAATAATTAAAGGCCGGAGTGGAGCGAAGCTCGCATTCTGAGAATACCTCCAGCACCTCCTCGGCCATTCATTCACAAACTAAGACATTGCCCTGACTTATTCATCCATTCAAGAGTTCATCCATTCATGCGCTCATTCATTCATTAGTCATTCCTTCATTCATGAGTTCAGCCATTCATGGGTTCATTCGTTCATCCATTCATGAGTTCATTCGTTCATCCATTCATAAGTTCGTTCGTTCATTCATTCATGAGTTTCATTCATTCATTCGTGAGTTTGTTCATTCATTCGTGAGTGCCTTCCATTCAGATCCAAAGGCACGGTCTGATGGCCTGACTTCACACGAGCACAGATCGGCTCTTTCTTTTCTTTCATTCATTCATTCATTCATTCATGGCTCCGCGGCGCCGGCCTTCAGCGCTCGGCCGCCCGCTCCTCCCATACAGAGACGCCATCTGCGCCAAGGTCCCTGGAGAGAGAGAGACGCTCAGGGAATCAAGGGAACCAGGGCCGACAAAAAGGACGAAATAAGAGGAATGCGAGAAAGAGACGAGAAAGTAAAAGGGAAGAATGGCGAGAGAGAGAGAGAGAGAGAGAGAGAGAGAGAGAGAGAGAGAGAGAGATAGAGAGAGAGAGAGAGAGAGAGAGAGAGAGAGAGAGAGAATGCTTTCACATCGGAACCTACGTGGGTAAGCTGTCTGCGCGTGTTTGCCTGACCTTGTGCGACTATGAGCGAGTGTGTCCATGAGACCCAGTTCCTTAGAGGGTATGCACGTCATGCATGACTTTGTTTGTGTGTGTGTGTGCATTCCTATGCATGCCCCTGTGTGTGTGTGTGTGTGGGGGGGGGGTTTGTGTAGATCTTTGTTATGCCTGTGTCTTGGCACTTAAGGTTACCTGACCATGAGGGTAAGAAGTGAGCCATCCCTGGATATAAAGCAGGGGAAATGCTGTACTTCGAGCCGTCGTTGGACAGGGAACAGGGGAACTGCTGTCTGTGGGGCCCTGCGGGGGGCCCACATGTGGACGCCTGGGTGTGGGGTGGAGGGGGGGATGACAGCCGCCAAACTCTCGACGGCTGGAATGAGGACAGTTTCAAATGTCTGCTGGAATGTGAAAGGCGATAGATCGACGTACCAGGAATGGGGACGAAAAGCACTCATGGCAACACACATAAGTTATGTGCACACATACTCGCACCCGCACACCAACACATGGACACACACACACACAAACACATACACACAGCTGTAGTCTGTCCAGTGACGCCTCTAAGACGGGCCAAGCTGCCAATGCGATTCATTACACACTGCTGTGTGTGTGTGTGTGTGTGTGTATGTGTTTGTGTGCGTGTGTGTTTATGTGTGTGTGTGTGTGTGTTTATATGTGAGTGTGTGTGTGTTTGTGTGTGTGTGTGTATGTGTGTGTGTATGTGTTTGTGTGCGTGTGTGTTTATGTGTGTGTGTTTATGTGTGTGTGTGTTTATATGTGTGTGTGTGTGTGTGTGTGTGTGTGATCTGTTTGCCGAGTATCACCATGTGAATAAGACACCAGTCAATCACAACATGAGCAGCCTACAGAGACGCCAGGCCAGCCCGGCTACCTACTTACCATTCACGCTAGCTAGCCGGCTAACACAGAGAGAGAGAGAAAGAGAGCGAGAGAGAGACAAAGAGAGGGAGAGACAGAGTGAGAGGGCAATAGAGAGAGAGAGACAGAGAGAGTGATAGAGAGACAGACAGAGAGAGAGAGCGATAGAGAGAATGAGAGCGCAATAGAGAGAGACAGCGAGAGAGAGAGTGATTGAGAGAGAGAGAGAGACATACAGTGAGAGAACGATAGAGTGTCTCTCTCATCTCTCTCTATTAGAGAGAGAGATACAGAGAGAGAGAAACAGGCCCAAATGTGCCATGGGACTCTGCGCAGATGGGCCGAAAAACTGATTGTGAAACAAATGCCAATAATGAAGCACAAATGATGGAGGCGCTTAATTAACGAATCAAGCGGGAAAGGGAACAAATGAATGACACAAATACACACACACACACACAACACACACACACACACACACACACACACACACACACACACACAAGACTACGGAGAAAAAACGGGGACGCTGGGGAGAGGACTGGTGAGGTCTGGTGGAGGGAAGACAGATCCAGAGTCCCAGAGCAAAGACTGACGCCATTCAGTCTCAGAGAGAGAGAGAAAGAAGAGAACAGAAGAAAGAAAGAAAGAAAGAAAGAAAGAAAGAAAGAACGAACGAACGAACGAACGAACGAACGAACGAACGAACGAACGAACGAACGAACGAACGAACGAACGAACGAACGAACGAACGAACGAACGACAGACAGACAGACAGACAGACAGACAGACAGACAGACAGACAGACAGACAGACAGACAGAGACAGAAATAGAGAGAGAGAGAGATAAAAGAAGAGAAAGACAGAGAGAGAGAAAGATAGTTTGACAGTTTGAGCGAGAGAATGAGAGACGGAAAGAGAAAAAAAGAGATTAAGAGGGAGTGAGGGGGCGCGAGAGAGGAATGTGCTACTGTTGAGGAAGCCTGAATCCCCGTCTCCTCGCAGAGGACAAGATGGCAGTGGCGAGCAGACTGCAGTCTCCTATCTCTCCGCCACATCGGAGTCTGACAGCTTCTTGGTTGGCTTAGAGACTCGACCATTTGACCCAATTAAAGCGGCCCTGTGTTTGCTCAATTGGCTGCGACGCGATACCACTGCCACGCACCCAGTCTGCTGGCCTGTAGACCGGCCGCTGTGTTTGAACACAACACAAGAGTTTAAAAACTATTATGGCGAATGGGAGATAACATGAATGTGTGTGTGTGGGAGATGTGAATGTGTGTGTGTGTGTGTGTGTGTGTCTATAGTCGATGCCTGTAACATATAGGATGGGTGAGAAGCAGTGTGTGTTACCTTTGGCCCCAGAAAAGAAATCTGACACACACACACACACACACCCACACACCCACACACACACACACACACAGAGCGGAAGGCAGGCAGGGTATACATTCTAATCTTATCAGTAGATCTAACCTGGCGTACTCTGCGCAACATGTGATGAACTTAAGAATGAAGCTCAAGTCCCCTCCAAGACACACACAACACACACCCACACACACACACACCCACACGAACACACCCACCCACCAAGATCCTAACGATATCCACAAAGTTCACTTCGAAACAGGAAGGACATCTATTGAATTACTCTGCGGGACTACGCGTATGCGTGTGTAGTGCGTGTGCACGGCCGTGTGTGCGAACCTCCTACTGGTTTTCCGCCCTGCCGTTTGCTCCCTTGGGCGTTAAGAGACACACACACTGACCGCTTCTCCTCGTGGGGACGCGTTTTGAACCGTGCGTTAAACCGTGTCCCTGCTGTAGCGCAGCCGACTCTCAGCACCTCTTTAACAAGATAGAGTTACGACGCCGCACTCAACAAGGCTACACACAGAGGCCTTGGAGGCAGGGGAGAACACAGGTGTAGCTCATTAGGTTAACGATGCCGCCTGGAGGCGGGCCCATCGTCCATGATTAAGGTGACGAGATACACCTGTGTTGGCCGCTACTGTCAAACACTGTACTAGGGCTATTCAATTGATCCAATTTTGATCGCGATTTCGACTTTCTGGAATTTCTATTTCGTATATTTAGTATATTTATTTTATTCATTCAATTTTTTATAGAAATTGCAGAACAGCTGTGTACGTATTTGTACATTATTTTCTATTTGAACATCCCTATTTGAACATTTTGTGTATTTTTTTAGATGGGAAATTTCAAAGTTCTCAGTTACAAAGTGTTTTCTTGGAGAGAAATGCTGAATAAATGCATCATGCTTTCCAACTGAAAAATAATCATTTGAATAATCGTGGTTTCAATATTGACCAAAAAAATCCTGGTTATAATCGTTTCCCTAGAATTGACTATAAGACGTGATACCTTCTCATTGAGAGAGAGAGAGAGGAAGGAACTAGAGGGAATATGGCCTCCGGAGTCTCGACATGGCTGTGGGACAAGGAGAGAGACCCGGCCATGAAGAGAGACCGTAGTCTGATATCCGCCTGCTTTAGGGAGACCGACGGCTGACGCACGCACGCACATGCACACACACAATGACACACTTTGTTTTCGTCAGCGGTGAGAGTCCGCCATGGGCGAGTGAGCGTGTGAGATGCTGAGTGAGGTAAATAGAGGGAAAAGATTAGAGACAGAGAATAAAACTCAACACAATGGAGGGGGAGTCTGTGGGAGACCAAAAAAAACAGTAAGAGTGAGAGAGAGGGAAGGAGAGAGGGAGAGAAAAAAAGAGAGAGAGGGAAGGAGTGAGAAGGAGAGAGAAGGAGCGAGAGAGAGGGAGAGAGGAGGAGGGAGAGAGGAAGGGAGAAGGAGAGAGAGAGGGAGGGAGAGAGGGATGGAGAGAGAGATGTTGAGAGGTTGAGAACGTTACATCTGGGGCTTCACTGGCATCGCCACGGCAACAAAAACAACATTCAAATCTTCTCCTTTGGCAAATATCAAAAGTCCTCACATCACCCTTCTCTCTCTCTCTCATTGCCTCTCTACTATGCTTTACTGCCTGCCTTTTTCTACGACTGCAATGTAGCACCCATCTCCCATCTGTTTTATCCACCGTTGTCCATCTCTCTCTGTCCCATCATCCAACACACACACACACACACACACACACACACACACACACACACACACACACACACACACACACACACACAAAAAGGGCCTGTCTACCAGAGGCAGGCCGGGATGTAGCTAGTTAGAGAACATTCTATGCGTGAGCAGACAGAGAATCAATGATAACAACACCAGAAGAGAAGAGTGGGAGGCATTTGTGGTTTCCCATTTCCAGCATCGCAGGATCGCAGGCGTGCATTGTTCCCGGGACCACTCACGGCGGAGACCCTGCCGGCGGATCAAAGGATTCTCGGACCCTTGCCAGGAACAAGAAGGAGAAATAGAGACCAGATGAGGAGGTGCGTGTGTGTGTGTGTGTTCTCTGGACGGTGGGGTTTTCCCCACTTCTGCTACTAAAAACCCCCCCGTGCGAAAGGGGTTGTGGGCGGGTTGGGGTAGGGGAGGTGAGGCGGAGGGAGGCAGGCACTGTGAGCTAACCTGGACACACACACACACACACACACACACACACACACACACAAACCCAGACAGCGGAGATTATTAGGTCTCTCTCTGAGCCAAATCCTCCCATATACGCATCCGTTTTGTCAATGAAAGACGAGTACCTGCCAGAGGATAGCCTAGGCATCTCTCTCACACACACACACACACACACACACACACACACACACACACACACACACACACACACACACACACACACACACCTGGTACTGAACTTTGCATGTCAGTACCATAAAAAAAAGCAACACAAAAAAGAAGCTTTTGGCCCAAGCGTTTACGACCGATGTTTAACTGCCTCTAAAGCATAACGCACACACCCTCACAGACAGACACACACACCCTCACAGACACACACACTACTGTTGAGAGCCTTGGCTAGTTAGCATGCTTGGAGACCTTAGCGCCGACGCCTCCTCTCGGTCATTCCAGCCAATCATAGCTGGCTATTGCTCCATCACAAAACTGCCTACGTGGAACAGTGTGCGTGTGAGTGTGTGCGTGTGTGTCCGTCCGTGTGTGTTTGTGTGTGTGTGTCTCAAGGCAGATCGACTGCACGGCAGACTGGGACCAAACTTGGGGCGCCGCTTGTCAGCGATGACCCGAAGCGACGGCATGGCGGGCGGAGAGGGAAATCAGGACGGCCGCGGTGGGCTGCTGTTGCCACGGCGCCTCGGGATGACCTCATCCAGCGGCATGTGCTTCGAGTTCTGTGGCGAGAACCTCCGGCAGAACCTCCACACATCAGCACTCACACACACACACACACACACACACACACACCCACACACAGCCTTCAACCAAATCCCCAAACAGCAGAGCAGGGTCTGCGTAGCGCGGCAGTGCGATGGCGGTGACTCCTACAGCGGACCACCACAACAAAGCACACACACACACACACACACACACACAAACAACCACACAAACACACACATATCCGCTCTCCTTGAGGTGTGTGGTTGGGCCACGTGTGCAACCACGTCCTCTGTGATATTGTTCAAGGAAACTGAATCAAATACACCGCCCCCCATTACCCACCAACCCGGGAACGGATGACTCTTTGACAAAAGCCAAACAAAAAAACACGAAACAACAAAAAGACAAATGGCAAAGGAGACCTTGTTTTGGTTTTGGGAAGGAACCCTAGGATATTCACAGAGACGATTGTTTTGTTTTGATGTCACGGTGAAGTACACATCCCGTCAACACAGCTGGGTCACACATGTCAGCCAGGGCCCGAGGGCCGAGCGCTCACACACCACTGCACTGTGGACTCGTAGGAGGAGGGGTCACCGATGGAGAGAGACGCGCAACTCCCTCTCAGAAAACCCAAGACGTCTGAACGAGTTTGTCTGCCGCCGACAAAGTTTTTAAGGGTGACATATTATGCCACCAGATGGGAGTGTGATCATCCGTTACAAGCCGTTTGGAAATCGGCCTCTTCTGACATCACAAGTGGGCATGTCCACCTAGATGTGTGACGGATAGATGAGCAACGGTTGCTACAGTCCACTGGGTAGACTGGGTAGACCGATCTATCCAGCACACTTCTAGGCGAACACGCCCACTTGTGATGTCAGAAGAGGCCGATTTTCAAAACGGCTTGTAACGGCTAATCACCCTCACACCTGGTGGTATAATATAAACCTTTAAATCCGAGCTGCAAACATCCAGGCCTGGAACACCCTGACACTAGCCAAACCGACTCCTCATCCAATGGGCTATCTGCCCCGTCCACATGGAGGGGATGATGTTTGGGATCTGTGCTGGTGATCTATGGTCCTATATTGGTTTTGGTGGGTCCCGAGACAGCGGTGCTAATGTGTTTATCAATCATTACGAGGCGTATCAAAACCTGCGTTGTAAAGGTCGCTCACGAGTCGGGACTGCGGTCGTGTTAATCCATGGCTCTGTTTGTTTACACTGTGCAAATGCCAATCAGGCAGCAGGCATGGGTGTGTGTGTGTGTGTGTGTGTGTGTGTGTGTCTGTGTGTGTGTGTGTGTGTTCTGCTGTGTATCACATATTCAAAGCGTTCCGACTCCTACTCTTCGTGGCGACAATTAGGCCCTACCTAAAGCATGGAATGTGAAGCAAATACAAACATGCACACGCACGCACACACACAACCATGTGGACCACTTGTGACCCTGCTGAATATGCCTGCAAGGCAATTGCTTTGGGGCAGTGCATGGGAGTGAGCGAGAGACAGCCAGAGAGAGAGAGAGAGAGAGAGAGAGAGAGAGAGAGAGAGAGAGAGAGAATGTATGTGTGCTGTTGTTTGTCCCGTGGAATGTATGGTGCGTCGGGCGTCCCGGGACGCTAGCAGGCACACAGTGGGCCCCTGTCCAGCCCCAACGGCCCCTCCAGGGCCTGACCAATGCTCTGGTCCCGCCAGTGGGCCCCGTCTAATCCAATTAGACCCCAGCACTAATTAACCGGAAAATCTGCCTCAATTGTCCGTTGTGGCCCGGGACCACCGTCCTCTGCTTGTCCGGGAGACGGGTAGACAGCACACAGTTGTTTTGGACACACACACACACACACACCTGCGCGCGCACTACCACACTAGGACACATGATATGATAGTTTGTACGTTTAGATGAATATGACATTGCTGCAGGTGCACCAGAATAAAGCAACTGGAAGGGGAAAGAGAGGGAGAGAGAGACACAGAGCGAGAGAGAGACAGTGAGTGTGTGTGTGTGTGTGTGTGTTTGGGTGTGTGTGTGGGCGGGAGCCAGACAGTGTAACACATCGTCCTTCCTCGTTTGTTTGTTTTTCCGAGCGTAAACCCTGTTTTAATAGCTCTGGGGCTAAACCACAGACACTGTGTGTGTGTGTGTGTGTGTGTGTGTGTGTGCGTGTGTGCGCGCGCGCGCGTGTGTGCGTGTCTGTCTGTGTCAGTTTGTTCGCCACCTATCCATGGGTTTATATCACTACAGGTTGACTTCAATAGAAGAGGCCGCCTACATCAACACACCAATGCTGGGTAGCACAATGAACACACATTCAAATTCAACCTCCCCACCCCTGACCCCTCGTCGTTGTTGATGTTGACGTTGTTGATGTTATTGTTGCTGGGATTCGCTGCAGCCCTATCAGAGAGGCATCAGACTGAGCTTGTGTTTACCTCCAAAGCACCAGAGATCGGTTATTTCCAAACACTGTTTGATAAGTTGTGTACTTCTTCCTACTGCTTTACAGGCATATTGATGGAATATGGGGAACATGCCTATTTGTTTTTTTGTTCGAAATATTTTCGTTTTTGTTTATGGATTTTTCGTGCTTTTCGTGTTGTTTTTGTATTTTTGTTTGTATGATATGTTTTGATTTTTATTGATAAGTCTGAACTAAATGTAAGCAATTCAATAAAAAAAAAGAAATGGGCGCAGCGCTTGCTACGCTAAGCTAACTAACTAGCTTGCGTGGCTACGCGCAGTGCGGTGGGGGTCACACGCGCGGCGGCGTAGCCTAGCGCTGTGCACACAGCACAGTCAGCGCTGACATTAACAGGACGGCGTTAGAACCAGAGCCCCCCCCCCCCCTTTGGGTGTTGGTCCAGCGTCGACGGTGGCGTGGTCCGACAACGATCGTCGCGGCAACGCAAAAAACGCACCAACGACAACAACGACAACACCAAAAGCAGGGGGGGTTGTGGAGATAAGGGCCCCCGTCTATATTGAGGGGTCATCAGAACGCCTCACATGGCGTCTGCGTGCCGCTTGAGGAGTGAGGACGGCTGCAGCCCTGCAGGGTTCAGCACAGCGAAAACAACAGGAATACTGACGACTTCCCATCCCCAGCCTCCGGTTCCCCATCCGAAGACGGTGTGTGTTTGCGTGTGTGCGTGCAGCTTGGCGGGTTCTTGTGTGTATTCTTTTGTGTGTATCATGTATTCAAAGCGTGGATATACTCTTAACTACAGACCACAGACCAGGCTCTCGATCCCCATGCGAAAGCAGTGTGTTTGTGTTAGTGTGCGCGTGGGTGTGTTTGTGTTTGTGCGTGTGCATGTGTGTGTGTGTGTGTGTGTGTCTCTTGGCTGGATGGCCACAGCAGGCCCGACTGGTTATTTAAGGAGCGAGCCTCATGGCGCACCAGATGGCGAAGAGAGACGATACGTGATTGGTCAGAGTGAAGCGAGGGGGGGGGGGGCTCGGGGGGGACTGGGACTAGGGGGATACGTCTGTTCCGGCTCATTCCTCACCCCTGGTGACGGCCGAGAGAGCGATCTGTGATTGGATTTGATCCGCGGTTAACGATTCCATGCTATTTAGTTTCCCCAAAGGATCACGCACACACAAACACACACACACACACACACACACACACACACACACACACACACACACATTACACACACACATAACACAAACACACACCCCTGTATAACATGAGATAAAAATCAGAGGCGAAAACATTTTAATGAGCGATACATAACCATACAAAGAAGTGTTGCAATCTATTAACATGCATGAGCCTGTGTAAATGTCAACCACACACAGAGTTGCAGGTGTTATATATACACATGCACACACACACACACACACCAACCACACACACAAACACAGAATGATATGCCCCAACACACGCTTACCCTACCCACCAACCCACCCACCCAACGACCAACACACACACGCACGCACGCACACACGCACACACACACACAAAGTAATAAGCACCAACACACACACACACACACACCCACCCACCCACACACAGTGTAATATGCACCAACACACACACAAACACACAGAACATTATGCACTTCCACTTGCACAAACATACACACAAAACCGCACACACCCTCACAGACACACACACACACACACACACACACACACACACACACGGACAGGGCCCCGAGCGCGTCTGGGTGGGGGTGCACACCACACACACGCGTCTGATGGACGTCCAACAGCGTGTTCTTGGCCCACAGTCTGCTGCTAACATCCAATCCAAGCCCTGAAATAGACTGCTGCGCCACAGACTGAGAGCTCTCTGTGCAGAGCTCAGCCACCTCCCTGGTTTGGGCAAGGCAACACCGAGTGGGGAGGTGGAACCAAACCCGACGCTGTGCAAAGGACGCTGTCGGTCGGGGAAGTGCTCACCGTCCTGAGACACTGTGCGTCTTTTAAACGCTTCCACGTGTTTAGGGTCGCATCACTGCAACGCCACTTCCTTCCGCTCGGAAGGGCTGTGCGTGCAGGGTTTTCCCTGTGTGTGTGTGTGTGTGTGTGTGTGTGTGTGTGTGTGTGTGTGGTTGTGCATGGGGTAGGGTTGACTGTGACCTAAAATATTGAAGACAAGGAGCCCGGTCGTCATGGAGATGCAATATGGCCGCTTTTCCGAAAATATGCAGACGACGCCCAGATTGGTCAAAGTTGTTTTTCTGTTTTCGGTGGTAATCTGCTTTTACACAGTGGTAATCTGAATTTACACAGTGGTATGTGTGCTCTGTGGCTATGTGTGTATTTATATTGCGTTTGTGTGTGTAAATAAATCAGTTTAGCCCCTGGCTTTCCACACACACACACACACAGACACACATAAAGACACACACACCCTCACACACCTTCGGTGGTCCTACGCAAGCATCTGCTTGCCAGGAAATCCAGCGCTATAATTACCACGCTTCAGGTCCTCTGAACGTCAGAGTTGAAATAATCACGGACAAGATCATTCTGTGGCCCTCAGACTGCACTCACAGTGCCCCATAAAGGGTTTGTGTCTGTCTGTATGTCTGTCTGTCCTTTTTCCATTAATAATCTAGAAGGCTGTATTCAAGCACACACCTCAGCAGCAAAAGGCGAGACGCATCATGGTCAAATGTCCTCAATTACCAGGACGTTCAATCGCACAAAACACTACAATTATTATGAGAGTATGACCTAATGATTTGCACCCGATCCAAACTTGTATAAAGAAGTGGGCAAAGCAGTTTGGTCTTTGGGCTCTCCTGGACGTTTCTTCCTCCTGGCAAGGCGGCGGAAAAACATTTTTACCATCTGAAGTCACCACCAGTATGGGTGAACTTGTGCAGCCAGATCGCATGGGCTGTCTCATTGAGTTATGCGACTCCCAGCCACAGAGGTACCGGGTTCGATCCCCATCGCATCCACATCCTAACCCTGAAGGCGTCCTTGCAGCGAGATGGACCGAAACCTCTTCCACCTCCACCATGCCATGCGTCAGGGGTACGGTGTCTGCTCTGCGGTTAAGAAGATATGTCCGTTATAGCGTGTTGTGAAATGACGTTTCTGAGCCCGTCTTGGTAAAGGTGTGAAAGGCCGAGAAGAAAATGGAGGAATAGAGACGAAAGGGGTTGCCATTGAAGGGAACCACAGTAAAGAAAGGAAAAAGTAAACCGCCCTTTAATTCGGAGAGGAAATAGTTCAATAATAAGCAGTAGCGGTGCGGTTTGCCAACTGCGCGGAAAAAAACAGCAATCAAAGAAGAAGCATTGGATACTTAGGAGAAAAGGCATTAAACTAAGCCAAAGAACGGTGATGATAACACGCAAGGAGCAGCCGGGAAGAAGGAGCAACAGAAACTGACCCAAATAAACTGAAACAAAGTGGGAAAGAAAGAGAATGAAAGAAAGTCTCTCTCTCTCTCTCCCTCCCTCCCTTCCTCCCTCCCTCTCTCTCTCTCCTCCTCCCTCCCCCCCCCCCCCCCCTCTCTCTCTCTCTCTCTCTCTCTCTCTCTGGCCATGGTGAGGCCCAGCGTGGCACAAACACTCACACACACAAAAGGATCATTCTAAGGAGAGGAAAGAGGGGGAGGAGGGCTCTGTATGTGTGTGTGTATGGGGGGGGGGGGGGACTGTACAGAGGCATTTGGGAAACTGTGCGAGAGAAAACTCTGGCCCCAGCCTCACATTCACAGCCAACGTGTAACATTCCCCCCCGCCCCCAGCCCCATGCTGCCATGGCTAAAGTGCTAGCGCTAACAGAAGAGCTTTAAATGGAGCCAGTGTAGAGGCTAGTTACGCACACACACACACACACGCACACACACATAAACACAGATTACACACACACACACAGCTGACACAGCTAAATTCTCACAATAACCCCCCCCCCCCCCCCCCCCCCATCCCACACACTCACACACACAAACACACGCACACACACACATCAATGTGTTTGCTGCTTTCTGAAGTGGTATTTCTGTATGAAGGGGACGGGGGACGCGCGGGTTCAATTAGGTTCAAATAAAAGTCTTTAATACACTTTTCCATGGCACTTGAACCTTAAAAAGCAATGAACTTAGAGTTGTATTCACAGGGAAAACGTAAGGGGGGGACGGACGGACGGACGGACACCACAATCACCACTGACTTCCGCTCACCCTCACGGTGACGTTTATCGCTTTGTGACTCACACAACTCTTTGTGTTTAATCTTTAGCATCTTCTGCAGCTGTAACACAAACCCAAACAACTAGAGCAAACGCTCAATAGAATATCTAGGGGGGGGGGCTAAAAATAAACATCCTCTGTATATTAACGCTGCTCTGAAACGTGAATGAACGCATTGACCGAAGACGGAACGCTTCTCTCGCTCACTCAGAGAAGTCTCCCCAGAGAAGCCTCCTCAGAGAAGCCTCCTCAGAGAAGTCTCCCCAGAGAAGCCTCCTCAGAGAAGTCTCCCCAGAGAAGCCTCCTTGGAGAAGCCTCCTCGGAGAAGCCTCCTCGGAGAAGTCTCCCCGGAGAAGCCTCCCCGGAGAAGCCTCCCCAGAGAAGCCTCCTCAGAGAAGCCTCCTCAGAGAAGTCTCCTCAGAGAAGCCTCCTCAGAGAAGCCTCCTCAGAGAAGTCTCCTCAGGTCAGTTGGGTTCCTGCGCGTCTGAACCGTGGGGGAGAAGGAGCGAACAGCGCTATCTAAACAGGACTGCTGTGTGAGCCTCTCTCGCTCTCCCCAGATACATTACTCAGCGGTTTATGCCGCCATGTATAGATCCGCCATGACGCAACCTTAAACAGTGCTCTCCGACTGACGTTGTTAGTCTTAAGCACTTTGTCCGGGGGTTTAAAGAAATGTATGTATGTTTATGTTACGGAGAAAGGTCTATCCTTTTTCTTTATATGGCTTTTTGGAGAAACCAGATCTTCGGTCTCTGTCTGCTCAACAACACAACACGCACGCACACACACACACGCAGACACACACACCACACACACACACTCGCACACACATACACACACACACATGCACACTCGCACACACACAAAAAATAAAATAAGTCCAGTCTATAATGCCTTAAACTACAACTTAGGGTCCGATGGAGTTCAAACGGCCGTGAAACACAACAAATGTATAATGCATTTTAGGACGTCGAAGCTAACCATATCTCATGCCAAGGATTAGCGTACATCAGACATAAACACAATTTGGCCCGGGGGCTTTTGCCAACCTGGCGCCAAGGACTCGTGCTTGGAAGTCATACGTAGCGGGAGAGAGAAAGTCGTCTGACTGCAAGGCGCCATTTGGACGACCGTGGTGATAATACACTCGCCTGTGATGTGATGCTACATGAAAAACATAAGAATGATAGTCTAGAGGAGCTTTGGGGGGAATGTCGCAGAGAAAGTGAAGAAAATCCCCGTCGACAGAGTGTGTGTGTGTGTGTGTCTGCCGTGTCAGTGTGTGTGGTCCCTGTGTGGTGTGTGCGTGAGTCGTCCTACCCGTCCCCTCCTTGCTGCCGTTCTGGTGGTTGCGCAGCTCATCCGACTTGTAGAAGTCGATGCTGGCGTACGTGTTGAGACTGGAGCCGCCGCCGCCGCCGCCGCCGCCGCCGCCGCCGCCGCCGCCGCCGCCACCGCCGGCCCCTGCTCCTCCCACGCCCCCTCCCGCTCCTCCACCTGATCCTGATCCGGACCCCCCGCCGAGCAGGGCAAACAGGCGGGACGGGGCGGCCTGGAGGCCCGAGGGCCCGTCGGCGGCCGGGTGAGGCGTCTCTTTGTTGGCCAGGTCCAAGTCTATGTAGTTGAGGCCTTGCTCTCCGCACAAAGCCTGGGCGACGGGTGACGGCTGCTGTCCGGGGAGGTGGAACTGTGCGGGGGGGTCCGACGCTCCGCCGCCGCCGTTGCTGTTCCCCCACAGCATGCCCTCGAAGCCGAGGCGCCGCGCCACGGCTTGGGCGTGCTCCGGGAAGAGGGAGGCGGTGGAGGAGCTGGAGGAGGAGGAGGAGGTGGAGGAGGAGGAGGGGGCGGGGCCGGAGGAGGTGGACGCCAGGAACGTCTCCGAGCAGTGGCGGCGGCGACCCTGGGGGTCCGCCCGGATGACCTTGGCGCCGTGGTCGGGGTTGGCCGGGGGCTTGGCCGGGGGGAAGTCCAGCCCCAGGGGCAGCCCCGGGACCAGGGGGACCGCGGGCCGGGCCGGGGGCGGGGCCTCGGGCGAGACGTTGGACGACGTGATCCGGGTGGGGGCGGAGCCGTCGCGGTTCAGGCTGAACGCCATCTCGGTGTAGTCGCCGCAGGACGTGGGCGACCCCGACTCGCTCGGCGGCGGGACGCTCTCCCGGCTCTTCCTCCGGGCCGCCCCCCCTCCTCCCTCTCCTCCTCCCGTCGCCACGACAACCACCTCCTCATCCTCCTCCTCCCGGCAGGGGCCCCCCGGCGCGCGGCCGCGGAGCTTGGGCGCCTGGGGGGCCATGGTGGGGGGCGTGGGGGGCGTGTGGAAGGAGGGGAAGCCCAGCGGCGCGAGGGAGAGCGGCGAGGGGCAGGGGGAGGGGCCCAGGTCCATGTTGACGTACTCCGAGGCCCCCGGGGGCGGGGTGAGGGGCGCCGAGGGGCTGCGGGACAGCGGCAGGAAGCCGCAGGCGGGCCGCAGTCTTCCAGGCTGCGGGGGGCCGCAGTAGCCGTGCCTCAGACCGCCGCCGCCGCTCTTGGCCAGGCCCTTGAACTCGATGCTGACGTACTCCCCGGGGCTCTTGGGCTCCGGGGCCAGGGGGTTCTCCCGCACGCGGGGCAGCGTGTTGGCCTTGGACACGTCCACGAACAGGCTGACGGGCCGGCTGCGGGCGGGGCCCCCCTGCCTGGCCGGCGCCGCCCCGCCGCGGCGCTGCTGCAGGCCGCCGCCCCCGCCGCCGTTGACCTCCTTGGAGGGCGTTCCTGTCAGCTTGCCCCCCGGGGCGCTGTGGGGCCCCTTGGGGGTCCGCTCCTCGCCCTCCCCGCCCAGGCTCTCGCTGCTGGCCGAGCTGGAGGAGTAGGACGAGGACGAGAGGTGGCGCCCCCCGCCGGCCCCCGGCCCCCCGTTGGGCCGGCGGCCGCGGGCCACGCCCTCCTCGAACAGCCCCTTGGAGGGGTTGTGTTTGTAGGAGCGCGGCAGGGAGTAGTACGAGTACACCATCTTGGGCCCCGGCGGCTGCGGCCCCTGCTGGCCGGGGGCCCCGTGCTGGGGCTCCGCCTCCTGCGCCGGTGGGGGGCTGCCGTTGGCCGAGCGCGCGCTGATGGGCGACATGTTCATGTAGTCGCTGCCGGCGCGGCTGTCGGCGCTGCCGGGCCAGGCCCCGCCCCCCCGCTGCTCGGGGGAACAGCTGCCGTGCGGCGACATCATCATGTAGCCGTCGGCGGCGTGCGGCGGCGCCGGGCGGATGGGCTGCGGCGGCGACACGCTGTTGTTGGGCGTCATGGCCATGTAGTCGTCGGCGGGGCCCCTGGCCGACAGCTCGCCGTCGGCGAAGGAGGCGGGGGCCCCCGGCGGCTGGGAGCCCCCGCCCGGCAGCATGGACATGTAGCCGTTGTCCACGCCGGGCGGCGGGTGGGGCGACACCGGCGTGGCCGCGCCCCCCTCCCCGCCCCGGCAGAGCTCCGCCCCCCCGGCCACGTCCAGGTAGCCGCCGCCGGCTGAGGAGCCGCTGACCACGCCCGAGTCGCGCTGCGTGCAGCAGGAGGACGCCGACGAGGCGAACGACTCGCGGCTGGTGCTGCGCGACATCACCGCGTAGTCCGCGCAGTCCCCCTCGGGGCCCGGGGGCCCCGGGGCCGGCATGCAGGGGCCCTCGCCGCGGCGCTGCCCCCCCCGGGGGGCCAGCCGCTCCAGGGCCATGGGGGGCAGCGAGGCCCGCTTGCTGAGCAGCTGGCGCTCCGCCTCGCTCTCGCGGCTGGACGAGCGCCGCAGCACCCTCGTGGCCCCCGGCGGGGCCCCTGGGGAGCCCACGCCCCCGTCCTGGGACGCCAGGGAGCTGGCCGCCGAGCTGCAGTCCGTGGCGCCGCACTGGCCCATCAAGATGTAGTTGGCCCCGGCGTCGTCCAGGGACCCGGGGCCCGGGCCGGGGGAGGGCAGCGGGCCCTGCTCCCCGGGGGAGGAGCCGTACTCGTCCGAGGAGCCGTAGTCGCTGGGGGAGCCCGACACCGAGGCGTGGTGGGAGGGGGGCCCGCGGCCGTAGGGGCCCGGCGCGGCGGCGGCGGCGGCGGCGGAGGCTTGCCCCGGCGCCGGGGCCCCCGCCCCGGCGAGCTCGGAGCCGTGGCCGGAGCTGGAGGACGGGCCGGGGGCCGGCGTGGAGATGGAGCGCATCAGGCCCAGGGGGCCCTTGGCGGCGGGGCCCGAGGACGAGCGCGCCGACCTGGAGCGCAGGACGGGGGTCCCGGAGCAGGAGCCGTTGGTGGCCGGGCTGGAGCCGGGGGGCCCCTGGGGGCCCGAGCAGCCGCCGGGCGCCCCCTCCTCGCCCTTGGCGGCGTCACTGGCGGTGCGGGGCCGCGGGACGCCGTGGCGCGGGGTGGGCGAGGCGTTGGCGCTGCCCGCCCCCCCGCCGAGGGGCGGCTCGGTGCGCGAGCGGCGGGTGAAGCCCACCTGGCTGGGGGGCGGGTTGGGGTGGTGGCGTCGGGACGGCACGCTGATGGGATTGGAGGCCGTGGCCCCGCCCCCCGGCCCCGAGCTGGACTGTGATTTGCTGCGCTGGCGGAACTCGTCGCTCAGCGCCTTCATGGCCTCCAGGAGGGACTCGTGCATGTTCTGGGCCACCACCGAGTCGTCCACCTGCGCGCACACACACACACGCACAGACACACACACTTAGACATATGGTCGATATTTTGAAATACTTTTAACTCCTACTGTAATTTATTCATGTTGTTATTCGCTTTTATTATAGTTAAAAACATTAAATTTGACGCATATGCTTAAAGAGTGCGTGTGTAAACTCAAAAAGTTATGTATTCGTGTTGTCATTTGCTTCTATTATAGTAAACAATAACAGCACCTTTTTATATATCGAATTGGTGCTCTGAAAATGAAGCACCTGGAAGGACCCTGAAAAGTCTTACAAAAAGTCTTAGAAGTGTTAAGTGTTCAGACTTCATATAACGTATTAAAAGCCTTCTAAAATATTTCAAAAAGTACTAAGAACATCCAAAAAGTAAGCTCAAGTTTACAGGTATTGAGAAACCCTAAAAAATCTTCAAATACTTCAAGTGATTCAAAAGTGGCAACAGTGTGGCAGCTTATTCTAGAGCACTGATCGCTCAGAGGGCCTCGGGGGCCCCACCCACCTGCATCCAGAACTCCCCCGGGCCCGTGACGGCCGAGCGGCCCACCTCCACGAAGAAGAAGTTCTCCGAGTGGCCGCAGCGCCGCACGTTCATCAGCTGCAGCACCACCGCCGCCGCGTCAGAGTGCAGCTTCACGAAGTTCACCGTCTTGTCCGTCAGACACAGGCGGTAGATGCCCACCAGGTTCCTGGCCTGGCCCAGGCCCTTGGGCCACACCTTCACCTGCCACACCTCCTTGAAGGCCGGCCCGGGGTTGAGGAGGACGGCCGTGTCCCCGTAGTCCCCGCCGCCGCCGGACGCCGCTGCCGCCGCCGCCGCTGCCGCAGAGACGGCGGCTTCGCTGCTGGTGACGTCCGCCAGGCTCTTACCTGGGAGGGAGGGAGAGGGAGGGGAAAAGATGGAGGGAGGGAGAGAGAGGGAGGGAGGGGTAGGGGGAGGGAGAAGGAGGGGGAGGGAGAAGGAGGGGGAGAGAGAGGGAGGGAGAGAGAGGGAGAAGGAGGGGGAGAGAGGGAGGGAGAGGGAGAAGGAGGGGGAGAGAGGGAGGGAGAGGGAGAAGGAGGGGGAGAGAGAGGGAGGGAGAGAGAGGAAGGGAGAGTGAGAGAGGGATGGAGAGGGGGAGGGAGGGAGGCAGAGAAAATAGATAGAGGTTATTTAGAGACATTCTCCATCTTGAGCTGCCTTTGGCTAGGATTAAGTTCAAGTAAAGTCAAACACAATGAAATGCGGTTTGTTTATATTATATCGGTAAAATATAGTATTGACTTGAAATAACCTACTTAGCAGGTCTTGTGCTGAAATATTCATATTCCATGTTGAGCTATACTGTACTATTTATTCATTATTTGCATTTCATTTTCTTAGCTTTATGTATTTATTGATAGTTCTTTCGACATGTACCTTTTTCTCCACAAACTGCAGACTCGAATGAATGAAAATATGGGAAAAACGAGCCACATTGGCAGAAGAAGAACTCTGCCCACCTTTACCCTCGGGGAATCCCACCCATGCTACCTTATCCTCCAGGAGAAAGCGGATTCGATGCGACCGAGTGAACCGCTGAGCGCTGCACGGTGTGTTAGGCCAGTTTACACATTTCCAGACCAGGACTTTGAACTAATCCAACAAGAGGGGTCTGTCCTCATCGTGAGACACCTGCAGCGAGTGCGGACCGCCAGGTGGGGCCTTTATTGACCAGTACAGTGGGGCCAAAGGGGGGCCCGACTTATGTAACATGTGCTGATTTTGGACTTGTTCCCCCTCTATCTGTGAGCTGGATCAGGCTTCCCCAGCCTGTGTGTTCAGTGACGTGCTGGGGAGGGAGAGTGGGGGAGAGGCAGTCTACTGCACGATTCACCCGGGGTCCTGCATTTCATTCAAACACGCTTGCACCGACACACACCAACACCCACACACACACAGACCTGCTGGACAGGCTTCTACAATGTGCACACACACACAAACACATATGCTTGTGAATACAAACTTGCACACGCACAGACACACACACACACACACATTCAGGCACGTGGATGCATACACACGCTCACACACACACACACACACACACACACACACATAGACCTGCTGGACAGGCTTCTACAATGTGCACACACACACAAACACATATGCTTGTGAATACAAACTTGCACATGCACAGACACACACACACACACACATTCAGGCACGTGGATGCATACACACGCTCACACACACACACACACACACACACACACACACATACACACACACACACACACACACGACAGTGTGCCACGTTTATGACAGTGTGCCTTTGTCGTTGCACATGCCCAATGGAATCTGTTACTGACCAAATTAGAAACAAATGTAAAAGCCAAGCTAAATAATGGGATTCGGGTTATTCATCCAAATTGAGCGCTAAGGCTGGCAGTCCTTCCAAATTGGTGTTGACTTTAATTTTTTATTGAATTTTTTATTTTCCTTTTACTACTATCATAATTTTAACTTGAAGCCTAACCCTAACCCCATGGTTGGTAGTGTTTTTCTATGTTTCTCCAAAAAGTGCATTGAGTCTGCGTATACCATATGAAACGTGCTACACAAATAGTGTACAGAAACGAAGCAGGCGATATGTGCTGGAGCAACACGGCTAAAGGAGGGGGAACAGCGCTGAGCACAGTCAAACTGTTCTATGGCATAGGGTGGCGCTCTTCTGTTTCTCTATCCACAGTGCCAAGCTCTGTGCCTTGAGAGACACAGAACACACACACACACCGCGGTGCAAACGTATATCAACTCGCTGACACGAAGGCCCAGTACAATGGGACTCACCTGTTTCCGTAGGAACAGTCGTGCTCTCTGTATCAGGCAGAAACAGGTGAGCTCGGGGGGGGGGGCTGGCTTTAATAACTCATCTCTTTCCCCCGTGACGCACGGGGGAAACAGCGGAGAAAGCGAGATGCAGAATGTTGTATTATGGTTTTAGATCACTCGAGGTACTGGGGAGAAAATGAAAGGGCGATGTGTCTAAATAAGGAGGTTGTGGCGGTACTGGCGGTGGGTGAAGTAAGCGATCCATCATTCATGGCGGATCCCGCGATGGATAAATGTATATACGCCCACGCACGCATGACGCCTGAACTATAAACATAAGGCAGTGCTTGCGTAACGGCCCCCATGTGTGTGTCCTCTGTTTGCGTGTGCGTGTGTGTGTGTCTGTGTGATTTTATCTCTTTTCCTTAAACTACAGGATCAACCGCTTCTTGTAGGAGACTGAAATAGCATGCAGGGCCATGCATTACTATTTCATGCAGCCGAG
>NC_136953.1:9036735-9071735 GCF_949987615.1 Pollachius pollachius | reverse complement strand
CTAAGACCCAGTGGTTTGTTGAACAAGCCTGTCAGCCGTCACACACAATGCGTTGTGTTTATCTTCAATCAAACTTCTATTCGTGTAGCACTTTTCACACAAGCAAATGCAACACAAAGTGCTTGTGATTGCGTGGAAATCTTGTGATTATTTCAGGCGGTCTTCCTTTGATGTGCGTCGTTTCCCCTGGCAGTGTGGCTCGGCTGATGGCTTCATTGCAAATTTGTGCACCTTTGTGAACATCAATGTTCAAAAAAGGTACTTTGTGATGGGCTACTACTGCCATGGTTTGCATGGCAGTATGCCTCAAAGGTAAATACTCAGAAAGGGGCTTTCAGGTGGAGATAATAGACCAGCTCTCTGTCGTGTGTGGGATTAAGGTAAATTAAGTGTTATATTTCAAGCACAGATAATCAAAATAAAGTGAAACAAATTCACTTCAAATTTGAAGCATCTCAGACAACACAGCACAGAAAGCTTTTCCTCTCTCGCTCCGACTTCAGCCTTTAAAATCATCTAGCATGGCGTCTCTCTCCCTCTCCCTTTCTCTCTCCCGCCCTCTCCCTTCCTCCCTCTCCCTCCTTCCCTCTCTCTCCCGCCCTCTCCCTCCCTCTCTCTCTCTCGCCCTCTCCCTCCATCCCTCCCTCCCTCCCTCCCTCCCTCTCTCCCTCCCCGAGTGAGGCCCAGTCAGTGGCTCTGGCTGGCTTTTCCATTTGAAGTCTGTGACCTCATTGCCCTACAGCCCAGCACTCCACACCCGGTCCATGACACACAGAGCTGCTCAAAAACCCCACCAAAAACACAGGCCAGACTTGAGGGGCTTAAAAGCTCATGATGTGACCCCCATCTTGGCCCTGCTGCTTTTCCCCCATACATCTTCTGCTCCAGTCCCTCTCTCCCCTCGCCTCAGCCTTTCTACCGCGGCGGGAGAGACATGTCACAGCTGTCTTATCGGCTCCCTCCATCAAGAGCCTAATGCTGACCGTGGTCCAAACGGTTTGGTTTGCTTCAAGTTCAATACGTGCTCCTTTCAGAGACAAATGTGTGCATGCACGTCCACAGCCATACACATTACGATCCCTTTAACAAGGGAGTTGCAGGTAGGTTTTAAAAGGCGCTTGCTGCTGCGGTGCAAGTCGACGGCCAGCGAGGCCAAGACAGTCTTTATTGCGAGAAAGTAAGCAATGGCGGAGGAAGGGGATGTTTCGTTCTTAAAACAACAAACTTTTATTTCGAAAGCGCAGTAGCCTACCCTTATATAAATACACACAAAAAACACCAACACCAAACAGCCATTAAAGTTACTCCCTAACAATCGTAATCCATCGATTACGAATCCATGGGTGAAACATGTCGTTTCCTGCCTCTCGTTTAGCGACGCTGTCTCTCTCTCTCTCTGTGGCGCCGATTCTCTCCTCGCCCTGTTGCTACGAACCCGCCGACCTGCGTGACAACCAGGACTGGCTGCTCGTTAATGGGCTGGCATCGACCCGTGGCGATCAATAAGTCACACCATTAAGGATTACAGTGCATTAAAGGCGGAGGTGGGCTCGCCCCGGCCTGGGCGGACCTAACATATGGCCCCTTGGGTGAGTGCATTGGAAAGCCCTTTCCTCTTGGCTAACGGCCTATCAGCCGCGGGCACTTTTACTGACTAGGTCTGTAACATGGGGGAAGGGGGAGGGGGGACGAGCTAGTTGTGCAAGACCCCCCCCCCCCCCCCCACCCACCCACCCTCCCACCCATGGCCCCCCTGTATGGAGTCCATGTGTTCCCGAAGTTTACCTCACAAATGGGGTGGTGGTGACGGTGGCGTTTGGTTGATGGTAGTGGTGGTGGTGGAGGCGATGGTGGTGGTGGAGGTGATGGTGGTGGTGGAGGTGATGGTGGTGGTGGTGGTCGAGGTGATGGTGGAGTTGGTGGTGGAGGTGATGTAGGAGGCGATGTAGGAGGTGATGGTGGTGGAGGTGATGGTGGTGGAGGTGATGTAGGAGGTGATGGTGGTGGTGGAGGTGATGTAGGAGGTGATGGTGGTGGTGGAGGTGATGTAGGAGGTGATGGTGGTGGTGGAGGTGATGTAGGAGGTGATGGTGGTGGTGGAGGTGATGTAGGAGGTGATGGTGGTGGTGGAGGTGATGTAGGAGGTGATGGTGGTGGAGGTGATGGTGGTGGAGGTGATGTAGGAGGTGATGGTGGTGGAGGTGATGGTGGAGGTGATGGAGGAGGTGATGTAGGAGGTGGAGGTGGTGGTGGTGATGGTGGAGGTGATGGAGGAGGTGATGTAGGAGGTGGAGATGGTGGAGGTGGTGGAGGTGGTGGTGGTGGAGGTGATGGTGGAGGTGATGGAGGTGGAGGTGATGTAGGAGGTGGAGGTGGTGGAGGTGTGTGTGTGTGTGTGGGGGGGGGGAGGTTATCAGGAGGCCAGGCTGTTGAATAGCTGTTGAATTAAATTAAAGCATGTTAAACCTCCAGCCTGAGCTATTCCTGCAGAGGAAGTGACCGCGCTGCCGTAGGCTACACAGAGCTCATCATCCCAGATTTAGGCTCCATTATAGCCCTAAGGGGTCGGAGGTCGAAAGCACTACGCCATCGGTTCTTCCCGTGACGTCGTGCTCTCGACAGCGTTTCGGGGAAAGTACCGCTGTCCTAAACAAACGGAGCTGGTTGGCGCGCTGACGTCTGCGGACTCGGCCCAGCTGATAAGGGCGCGGTTCGCGGTTGCTGCGTAGCAACGGGCTGCGTGTCTTGCCCTCGTGGCCAAGGCTACGGCTGAGCCTGTCATAAACAAACAGGTGGGTATCAGGGCGCTGAGGCGCGTCCCTGTCGCCCCCGCTCAGAGAACCCGGTGGCCGCAGAACCCTCCGGTTTCCTCCGGCGCCGGTGTGCAGATGCCCCCGCCACGACCTGACCCAGGACACTAATGAAGGGCTAATTAGGGCGATGAGCAACGCTTAAGCGAGGGGTTTAGCGGCTAATCGCCAGACTTGGACAGCGGGCGGGGAGTGAGAGTGAGTCAAATCTCTATCTCTCTCTCTCTCTCTCTCTCTCCGGGCAAGCTAAACCCACAATGCTGGGTAAAAATACCGCGTCGCGTCAGACACAGATTCTATCGCTCCTGCGATCGTGTTTACGTTTTCAGTTAGGCCGTCACTGTGCCGACTGGGTTTCACAAGGGTGTGTGTGGAGGTGTTTTATAGTGTGTGCCGGCCTGGTTCCGCATGAATGTGAGTTTGAGTGTGTGTGTGTGTGTGTGATAGTGGGTGCCTGGATTCATATGAGTGTGTATGTGTGTGTGTGTGTGTGTTTGTGTATGTGTGTGTGATAGTGTTTCACATGAGAGTATGTGTGTGTGTTTGATAGTGTGTGCCTGGATTCACACGAGTGCTGTGTGTGTGTGTGTGCATGTGTGTTTGATAGCGTGTGCCGGCCTAGATCCCCATGAGAGTGTGTGTATGCGTTGCATTGCAGTGTCCGCCTGCGTTGTGAGGACCCGCGTTGGCGCCAGTGCGGTTGACTCAGCAGTGTGTTACCCTGCTGCTGGCGGAGCCCACATCCGACACGCCACTACTGTTGAACAGTTCGTGGAACAGGCCCTCAGACTGCGATGGGAGTCCCCCCCAGCAGTCTGAGTCCGGCGTCTGGTCAAAAGTAAACCGTTCACACATCAGACTTAGTGGCTAATGGCAGTGCAAATAGGAGACCTGGATCTCCACACAGCACCAGCAGGCCGGAGGGGCCAAGCCAGACTCAGCTGAATAAATAGCCCTGAGCCCGGTATCAGGGTCCGCGGCGACCGGCCAGTGTTTGTTTAATTACCGCTCCGTTTGCGGAGGGGAAGCCTCTGTGCTGTTGGGACGGTTCCTGGGAGGATTTAGCAGAGCTCTCGTTGGACTGCGGGGTCCGGAGAAAGGGGGTTGGGGGGGTAGTAGCTCAGGAGGTAGCGCGGGTTGGCTGGTAGCCGCAAGGTTGCTAGTTCGATCCCCGGCTCCTCCTAGAGCATCGAGGTGTTCCTCAGACAATTACCCTATTCGTCTGTTGTTTCATGTCTGTTTGCCTGGTCGGTTGTGTTGTTTCTATGTGCGTCACTGTCATGCACGCCGGCGTTTGTGTGACATTTTTGTGCCAGTTTTTCTGATTTAGACAGTGTGTATGCATGAGAGGTTGTCAATTTGCATAGTCTCATAGGTTTTAATGAGATGTACCAGCACACACACACACACACACACACACACACACACACACACACACACACACACAGACAAATACAACCTTAAATGAAACTGACTCCCCTTCATGCTGTGGCATGCCACCACTCAGAACTCAGCGACCCCATTTCAGATGCAGACTGCTGCAAGGCACGTTGTGAGCTTGTGCATCACTGTCAACTTGAGGGAGTGGACTATAGCAGTGTTTTCCAACCTGTGGCTAGGATTAGGGTTACTGTAGGTGGCACGTGGGATTTAAGTCCTGATATAGACAAATTTACAATATTTGGAACGTTAATAGTGCCCACAAAATACAGTATTATGGCTTGTTATAATTAAAAAGATTTCATCATGTTTTCCATTTTCATGGTTTCCTGTTAAAGCTAGGGTGGGTCATTTCTTTACTGTAATATTTGGCAAAACTGTCATAATAGCCAGTCAGCTTTATGTAGGTGAAGTGCTCTGAGAATATCTACCCATTGCTTTGCTCTCCCCTGCCTCTGTGTGCCGCCCCCAAAAATTGCCACCGCTCATGTACACTTTGACCAATCAGAGCGAGGCTCTGATTCTCCGTTCTTATTGGCTGTGGGACTGTCCGTTCACCTTGCCAACGACGTTGGTGCGTCCCTGCGTGAGCGTTCACGAGCCTAGCAGTCTGACAGTTTTGCACTACTACGGCGACAACAAATGAATAGCAATGTCTTCATCAACGGCCCCTAAATTTCCAATTCCCCGGATACCAACAACTAACACCGCTAAGACAGCGAAAAAAAGAGGAAAGACACTTGTTGAAAGGACAGCTACTAAAAGGGAGGCGGAGAGACGTAAAACCGGACGCTGAGATGGCTACATTTCTTATAGACAGGTAAGGAATAGTGATATCTCTCCATGGTATATTGTGAAGAATATGTAAAGTGTCGGCTGGTATGTTTTTTTTACTAGGCAGAGCCACGATAACTGTTACATTACGGTTCTGTAATGTAACCGTTTCAATACGGTTCCGTAGGATGTCTTTCATCGGCCCATGGTTCTTTTTCGGTCCGTTTTATGTGTTAGTTATGGTCAGAATAACAGATTGTGCTCACACGTCGCCTAGGCCTCAACGCAACTGTGGATAATGTCCGAGTCACGTTTGTGTAAAAGCTACTTTGACACAACTGCCAAGATAAGCACAGCGAGGGAAGTGTAGAATATGATATTCCATGTATTGTTATAACGTTGTTGTAAGCTAGCAGCAGCCTTGCTAAGTTTCGCGATCACTTTAAAGTGACGGTTTCCTTGTGTGTTTTACCCGAGAATTGAGAATTACCTCGGAATCTGACTTGGTGTTTCGTCTTCCTATCAATGCAACTGAATTCACATGAACGCGCATAACTGACGTTCGGAGGGAGGAGCTACAGCAGGTAGAGCGTGGCAGGGAGGGACCAGAGAGAACACAACGGAATCTCAACGGCTGTTTTCTCCAAAATTACCCACCCTAGCTTTAATTTGTGTTTGCTACATAAACACACTGGGACCATAGGCTGTATTGCTGGCTTTTCCTTCCCACTGTTTCCCACTGTGGGCGTTCATGCAGTGATCATTTTGTATAAAGGGGTAGCCGTCACTATTTGCTCAACAAAAATGCATCTATTGTTAAAACGTTTGCTTATGAGTTGGTTAGCGAAAGGTTGTGATGAACATAAGGTAATACACCTCAAGTCAAAGGTTAAGAACCACTGGTCAATCGGGAAATATGGGTTGCTAGGCAGCCTGGCTTGCATGAAGAAGAACACCCTCCCCCCTCCCCAACCAAATGGGATGAGAATACTTCTGACTGCCTTCGCACTGAAATTTAACAAATGGAGGGGAGTCGTGTTACTCTTACATATTTTTAATTCAAAGCCAAGTCAACCCCCCCCAGGCTTGCATACTGCCCAGAGACGGCAGAGAAATAGTTTCTACCGGGAGGCTCAGGGATGCAAATGGTAAACCGAGCATTCGAAAAGTGCCTGACTTATGTACGTTATCACTGAACAGCTAATCATTCATCTTTGAATGAGAAAGTATTATATTTCGATGCTGGTCAGCCTCCTTCCGGGGGTATATATATATATATATATATATATATATATATATATATAGTCGCCCAAGGTTTAGCGTTGATCACTCGAGTCGCCAGTGATGAAAAGCATTAGTATTAGCATTTTTTACTTTTTCTTTTAAGACTTCAGAACGCACAATAAGCATGCCCTCTGGTTAGAGTGTGGGAATATGATTAACTACATAGTAGTTAGTAGTTTCAGTTCAGGCAAAGGTTTTCTCGGCAAAGGAAGAGATGATGGAAGCCATGGTAAAGTTAGGTTGACAAATTGCAGCCATCACACTAAACCATTTCTTCATTTTTTTTTTTCTTTGTCATTTATATATTTACTTCATTAACTCATAACAAGCCAAGTGTTATTTTGGCTTTGACGTTTACTGGTTGATATTGAGTCGGTTTTACGGGAGCATTAAATGATTTCAAATGTGAGTCAAACAGTTTCACATGTATATGCAGGACCTGAAATGGGTCAAGTCACAATTATTATTATGTGTGTCGTAGCCAGGGTCTTTATCTTATCAGTTATCAGCTCCAACCTGTTAACTAGGGCTCGCTCACAGGTGAACAGATAGCAGTGAACCTAACAACCTTAATTCGGCCAACTTAATCTCTAGCCCCTCTGAACAGTACTCAGCACAAACCCTGAGTCCAAAACAATAGCTATTACCTCCCATTCAATAGAACAAAAAATATTACTGTCATGGACATATTCAACTACATATGTCTGATAACCACATACACATGTCTACAAATGAATGCACAAATTTTACAAGGTAAGGCCTGTATGCATGTGTAGGCATGTCTGGGAGGCATGGGTGTGTGTGTCTGGGTGTGTGTGTGTGTGTGTGTGTGTGTGTGTGTGTGTGTGTGTGTGTGTGCACATCAACACTTCACCTCATCTCACACGCGTAAACCGTAAACCTGAAATAGTATATAGGAGCCGGCTCCTGCCACATACCACGAGCGCTACCGCGGCGCACGCTAAGCAGCAAGTGCGCGCCACGCTTCCCCCTCTCCTCTGTCACAGTCACAGAAGCAACAGAAACAAAGAGGCAACAAATAAACCCAAAAACAAAGCCATCTATAGTAGAGAAACACAACACCGACCCCCCCAACACCGACGCGGGGGGGACAGTCCTTCGCACATTCACCCCCAACAGGTTGCGTTCGCGGGGGTAGCGACGGACTGTGCGTCAGCAGACAAGGAGGCTCTGACCAGACCGGTTTTGTTTAACGGCGGTTTTAATGCTGACGTCTGCGTCTTTTTGTTTGTTTTTTAATGCCAACAACTGGAGACTTCCCACGGTGACCCCTCACCTTTCGGGGGTCCCGCGGCCAGGCTGACAGAGAACCTCAGACGCAGCTGTTGGATGTGTTATTAATTGATTGTGGATTTTATTTACTCACTTTTTAAGTGAGTAAGTGCGTGGTGATCTCGATGTAGTATTTATTATTGCTTGTGGATATACTTCGGAGAGATGTTTCAACGCAGCTGTCAAGTTCTCAAGACAGGAATCGTGTGAGAGTTTGTTTCCGACTTTGGCTGGCTGATAATCTATTTACAAAAGTTTCCATTTTGTCTGATTTTCAGTGCAATTGCGTGTAATGTCTTGGGAATGAGCTGAGTGTGGGAAGTTTGAGAACAATTTTAGCGAGCAATTTTTTATTTGACCAGTACAGCCACATTGACACAGCGTTATGCCCTGCAGTGTGTGACGACAGCTTATGCATTGCTTGGTTCGTGGTAACTCTCTTTACAAAAAAACATGTTTATAATGCACACATAGCTGATTTGATATATGTAGGGTGTGGCTTTAATGACAGTATAGAGGTTTGGTGCTACACCATATAGACAATAGTGTTTAATTGATAGACTATAATATGGACTACAATAGTAATAGACGAGCAATAAGCATACATTTTATTTAAGGATACAATGACTTTAATTAATGATATTTATTAATCACATGATTAAAATGTGTGTGTTTGGGTGTGTTTTCTATTTCTATGCACATGAACAGGAGTCAAAGCCTAGTACATATAAGTTACTAGTTAACTCTAAGTAAACTTGTGTTAGGGTTGGTTATGATGCATAACTTTGCACTTTGTATTGTAAATCATGTTTTGCTGGTTTTAATTGACCTCAGTCCTGATTAAGGTGGCATGACATCATTGCGATACAGGTAAATATGGTGTCATAAAGCTGAGACCGAAACAATGAACAGTGTCATGTGCAAGATTATTATTTCATTTACCTCGCTAAATTGATTCTAAAGCACTGCTTGGCTTAAATGTTTGACTCCAATGTGCAAAAAACATTTCTCAATAGTGGTGGTGGAACATAGGGCTAAATCATATCCTTTAATGAATATAAAGATTCTGCATTCTTTCACGTTTCCAAACTATCCTTTGAATCCAGATTTTGAAATCCACGTTTGAATTCTATATGTCAAACAAACCGCCTTCTGGATACTTTATGCTACTAGTCCTACCATTATAATGCCATTCTCCATACCCTTAATATCAACTCAACTCAAGCCTTGCATTAAAAGAGGATTTCATAAGCCAGCCAGCCAGCCAACAAGCCAGCCAGCCAGCCCATTCTTCATAACCTCTGCTGCGCCGCGGCTAATCAGCTGCTTTATGTAATGACCCGTAACGAGCAGCAGGTCATGTGGGCCAGAGGAGCACCTTGGACCCATGGAAAGCTCCCTTCTGACCCGGCGTTGCGTCACCCTGCGTCCCCTCGCTCAGCGCGGCCCCGGGCCTGGGGGACGGAGGGGCTGGCAGTACGGCCTGCACGGGCCTGGGCCGACTGGCTCACTTACAGGTGAACCAGTGTTGCTGCGCTCACCGCTATTGGCCCCAGACAGCTGTGTTTGCACAGTCTGTCTGATAGCTTCTATCTGAGAAAAGTAGCATGGTGTAGGTGGAGGGTGGGGAGCGTTGGTGTTACGAGGTGGGGGTAATGGTGTGGCGTAAGCACACACACAAAAAAAAGAATAATAGGCCAGGGTGGTATTTGCCTTGGAAATGAGATCGATAACAGGTTGGAAAACGTTGAAATATAGTAATAAGCTGTCAATTACGATATGAGTGGAATAATATCCCATTGATTTTTGCTCATTATAAGTGTGTTCTCTCTTACTAATTTCTTCACCGTCTTCGCATGCCCAGAAAGACAGATCCAGACGCTGCTACAATAGTGAGATTTGTGTACCTACTCTGATTAGTCAATGCATGTATGTATGTATGTATGGCAGTGTCAGCAGAATAGAGCACTCAAAGTAAACAGAAGGCAGGGTGTATGCGTGTGTTTGTTCGAGCGGTGCCCCAAGCTGACTGTACCTGTGTGTGTGTGTGTGTGTGTGTGTGTGTGTGTGTGTGTGTGTGTGTGTGTGTTTTAAGTGCGTGCGTGCGAACGTGCATGCGAGCGTGCGTTCGCATACTTTACCATTACCGTATGCGCAAACTCAACAATCGGAACAAGGAGGGGAACGGCAAAAGTGAATAAAAACAAAAAAAACATTGTTTTCGTTCGTTTTGAAAACCCGCCAGTTCTGAGGCGCTCTGCGAGAACATATCTGGGCTGAGAGTCAAGCAGAATAACGCGTTGTCTCGCGGTGGTGGCGGTGCGGACATGGAGGACCTCGGGACAACTTTGCAAGCGTATGCTTACCAGTCGTCATCCTCATACCATCAACGCAACTATGCGTGCGTTATAAACGTGTTCAAGCGTAAAGAAGGTTACAACGAACCATGCATCCACACGTATTGGGTCATTTCAATGTCAACAGTGTCCATGCGCAATGCACGCTTCCTTCATACACTGGAAGGCATTTAGCTATGTAAACTTGCCTGTAATTGGCAAACAAATAATTGCTCAGTAAAAGTGAGGACATGTCGGGGATGAGTGTTCCCACTCATCCCCGACATGTCCTGATATGCTGCCGCTTTGGCGCAGACCTCTGCATTGCCACGTTCTCTTGCAGAAGCATATTAGTGTGCGTGCGTGTGTGTGTGTGTGTTTGTGTTTGCCCGCGTGCGCGAGTGTGTGCATACGCGAGTGTGTGGGTGCACGCGCGTGCGTGTCGCCTGTTTCGCTTACTTTTGCATTGCAGGTCCACCATGGCCTGGTACCATTCGTCCTGGTCTGCCTCGTTTTCCGCCGCGATGGCAAAACTCTCCGCCCGGGTGTACAACACAATCATGTGCTTGTTCTTCGAGTCGGCCCGTTTGTTGATGTTGAAACACGTCTCCAGCACCAGGGCTTTCTTCGGGATCGGTGCTTTGCCGCGGAATTTCTTCTCGCTCTCGTAGTACTCGAGCCGGGCCGCGCCGCGTTCAGAGGCCGTCCGGAGCACGAAGTACCGCCGGTGCATGGACTTCTGTTTTCGGAGATAGCCACTTTTCCGAACGTCCTCGCAGCTTTGCTGCGGAGGTTCGCTCGCCGGGTTCTCCATGATGCAGGCGCTTGTTGATGTGTATCTTTCCAGCCCCCGAGACAAAAAGCGCAAACAAAAAAAAAGGCGAGAAATGTGGAAGAATTTAGGAGTTTAGCATGGCCATTTAAACATCATCGCGTCCGCTCCCCTCCCTCCCCGTCAACGCCTGCATGTGGAGGGAGAGGTTGACCTGAGTTGCTACGTTAGCTAGCGAGCCTTACATAAAAAAAACAACGAGCTAGTAGTAATGGTAGTAGTAGTCGTAGTAGTAGTAGTGCTGGTAGCAGCTAGCGTTAGTTTTCTCTCTCCTCTTCGTGCTGCTTTGGAGCTGTAGGATACGCCGCCGTGGCTCCACGAGTTTCAGAGCCGTACACAGACGAGCACATGCGGCGCCGTCGGCACGAACCTCCTCCTCCTCTCCGCTCTACAACTATTTCGAAACGCCGGGGCTGAGAGAGTAGTTTAATCCCATTTACCCCCAAATCATCACTCACACACACACACACACATACACACAGCACCGCGCCTACAGACTTCGCAGCTCCGACTGCTGTCTGCCTGCCCTACTCCCCTTCGTTTTGCTGTAGTGTGGTGGCGGTGGTGGAGCCGCTACCGTGGAAAGCTGTCAATCAACGCCTGAACATGCAAGAAAGAATAGCATATTTCACTCCCGAGAGCTGTGTGTGTGTGTGTGTGTGTGTGTGTGTGTGTGTGTGTGTGTGTGTGTGTTGTGGGGGGGGGGGGGGGAGTCGGATTTCATTTAGTGTTATGGTGCGTCTGGACTCCTACTGTCGTACATTTTTTACACATTTTTAATATCTCCGCGTTGACCGATATAAACTAAACAAGTGTCATATTATCCATACACAACGTACATGGAATGCACCTAATACCGCTTCACAATTAGTCGATACTCCACACGTCGATCAGAAATTAAATTCTCAACTCATATTGATTCAGCATAACGTTATTATTATTGCTACGCACTACTAAGATTTGGTATTCATTAGAATATTAAATTTTCTTTTTTGCATCGCTACAGAACACAAATTTACATGAATACAGTTAATGTCTTTTTATGCATGTAAAATTGGCAGAATCAAACGGAACACCAAATCCCTTTAAAGAGCTAAGCCGCTATTCTTTCAAAAATAATGCAAGCTATCCCTGTTATGCAACACGCTACCCCAGTAACCTTCTGCACAAGGTGAGGGAACACTGGTCACCAGACGCCCCCTGCCGCACCAATACAGAACTTCGGCCTTGAGAATAAAGCGCCTCGGACGCGCCAAATAAACTTTTATTTGCCTAGTTGTCCTAGTGAGAACCTTTGTGTAAAACCAATATTTGACCGCTCATTTATATGTAATGTGAAGAGGGGTTAGCTTAGGTTAAGCGTATTTTTTAGTACATTTCCATTTCAGGTTTGCATTATCTGTGTACCTTAACCATAACCTAAAAAAGAAAAACACAATAACAGATACTCAGACAACAAGGTAAAGAAGCAAAACCGAGTTTATGAACACAAGTCTTTACAAAGACCTTCTTGCATGGATCTCTCATGTCTTTTTATTTTTCTTCTTCAAAATAAAATTATAAATCAACAATAAAATCAGCCTGAACGTGGTCGCCCAGAAAAAAACCAACAAAGGAACATTTTGGTCCATTTACACAAAAAACAGCGCACACATCTATATTTACGCATCTGACGAACTGCTTTTACATTCAGTAGCATCTCCTCTTAGCCCTCGAAGCGCGCATGCAGCCTGAGAGCGCAATGACAATGGATGATGGGTACCCACACATTATAGAAAACATGATGCTCCACATACACACAAACACACACCATGGAGAGAGAGAAGGACATAAAGCCCAGCCTGCCCGTCTCCAGTTCCCTTTCGATCACCCGCTCTTCATTTCCAACATGTATCGACTAGAGGATGTTCAGGCTGCTTTGGACTCTGGTCTCTTGAAGCCCCCCCACAACGCAATACAAAGGGAGCCTTTATTTCTCACACTGTAGAATCCCCTGCCTGCAGTCAAAAAGGCTTTTGATTCGAGACACACATTTTTGGGATGCTTGCTAAACAAAGAAAAATAAAAACAAAAAGCAAGCGGAGGATGAGGCTGGCCGACGATGTAGACGGGCTGGTTGTCACACACATGAGCAAACGACGGACGCAGATAGCCGCAATGTCTGTGTATGTCTGTGTGTGTATGACGCATGTGTGTCTGCCGCATGGCTATGAATTGTCTGTGTGTGTGTGTGTGTGTGTGTGTGTTGTTGGTTTTCCCTTCTCACACACCTCTGCCCGTAGTTAGTCCAGTCAGATGTGACCCCCCCTCCCTGCAGGTTCAGATCCTAGAGGTTTCGGTTTGTTGTCGTCTTGTTTTTGGTTGGCACTCCCTGTAGAGTCCTGAGGTGACTTCGATTGGCACATACAACCCCCCCTCTCTCAATCCCCCCCCACTGCAATATACATACACACATTCACATTTATGCCCTGGGGGAATGCAACACGTGCACGCACACACACACACACACACACACACACACAGGATCACATGCACAAATAAAAACGCATGTTCACTCACACACATGGCGTCATAACAGACAGGGAAAGGAGGGGTGATAGGGAGGTGGTAAGGGGGGATTGCACGGACGTAGAAAAAGGGGTGGAAATACTTTGGAGGCATTTGAAATGGCGACAGCTCCTCAAGTTTACTCTTCCGATACCCCCTTCCTCTCCGGGGGGGGGGGCAGCAGCAGGGGCGAGTGTGAGCGAGAGGCTCCGGTATCAGATGAAAGGATTCCGCGATGTCCCTCTGCTGGGGTAAACATTCCCCTGGGAGGAGAGAGAGAAGAGAGAGAGACTCAGAGAGCGAGACTCAGAGAGCGAGAGGGGGGCCAGGAGAGGAAGTAACTGCACTTGCTCTTTTTCTCATCATGAAAAGAGCTTGTAAATCGAAAAGAAGAAAAGAAAAAAACGGAAGGAAAAGAGAAAACAAAGATCTACGTACTTTGCCTTCCCCCCCACTTCACCACTACTACTACTACTAATGTGCCATAAGAGCCAGCTGGAGTCTGGGCCCTTTATGCCCACCTCTCTGGCTGGCCCGGGGTCTGTGACTAGTGAATGGGGATACTCACGGTGAACGGGTTCACTGACATGGGACGGGGGACTTTTGGCTGCGCGTCGGCCGGGGGGAAACAGGCGAAACCTGAAAGGGGAAGAAGAGGGGGAAACAAGGATCACAAAGCCATCAGGGGCACCGCGTCCACCGCCAACATAGACGGAGAGAAATATAGACTTTATATTAGCTTCAGCCGAGTTAGTCGGGTGTGTTTGAATGCCTTTCATATACAGTGGAATACTGCTCTGCAAACACACACACACACACGCACACGCACACGCACACGCACACACACACACACACACACACGTGGTGGAAGACGTACCGTTAGCTTCCTGATTGCTTCCTGAATCGTGAGGAAATGCATTGTGGGTACTTTGGGCCGGGAAGGCGGCCGAAGGCGGGAACATTGAGGTGGACGAGGGGTCGAACGCGCCAAAATCACCTTGAAAATAAACAGAATTGTTATCGGAATAGTAAACAACTATTGACTGCTGCACTTGTGAAGGTGTACAGGCCTTTCATATTCTGGTATGGGCATTTGAAAACACAGACAGACTTCTCATGACGCATCTTGTTACACCATTCTGTTTGAGAACGGCAACATTCCTTCAAAGAGACCGTGCAAGGTCGTTCTCAAGCCAACCTCGCCCGTCGCTTTGCGAGGATTAGGACATCTCGTTCTAACAAACAACGGCAGGCGTAATTCTCTAAACAAAAGCGTTCTGGGAAATCAGTTTCAGCAAACAGCGTGGCAACCGCAATTGGTGCTTCTTGGTATCAAACCAAGAGTGGTTTATCACACTTCCTACGAAAGAAGTCCACAGGGCAATTCAAAAAAAGGAATACTGCAACCATAAATATTAAATAATCCGATGCAAATTCAGATTTTCTGAAGATCAGCATCTCATTAAATAAACTCAAAAAGGTTGCCATGCAAACCATGCCTTCCCTGTCATACCGTTCCATCCATGGGTCACCTATTCCACCCTAGCCTTGACTGATATGCAAAAAGGCTGTGGAGTGATATGGTGGCACCAGGGGCGGTGGCGGTGGTCTCTCACCTGTGGAGGCCGAAGTGCTGAAGGGGTTACTGGGGGAGAGGGCAGTGGGAGGCTGGGGGGAGCCCGGGCTGTTGGTGCTGCTGCTGGTGGCGGTGGAGCTGAAAGGGTTGGGGAAATCTGGAACACACAGGTGGGTGGGGGGATAACGGCAGGGTTAAAGGTGACATATTATACCACCGGGTGTGAGGGGGTTAGCCATTACAAACCGTTTTGAAAATCTGCCTCGTCTGACGTATGATGAGGCTAATCACACTCACACCTGGTGGTATAATATGACAACTTTAAACCCGATACTTCCCAGCATGGGTTAAAATCCACTCTGCGGCACACATCCGCAAAAAGGATGTCTATAGTGCCTGGTCATGGTTTGTATCCAGCTCCTCCTAGCTGAGTGTTGGCGTGTCCCTGAGCAAGACACTGGCCTTGCATGGTTGACTCTGCCGTCACTTTGGATAAAAGCGTCTGCTAAATGCCCTAATTGTAATTGTAATTGTATAATTCGTCATAAGAACTGTGAACCGAGGTGGAGAGTGTGCGCACAGACCAAGGTTTGGTAGGGGAGGTGTAGAGTAAGGTGTTGGGGTTAGGGGATGGGGGTTAGGGGATGGGTGTTGGGGTTTAGGTGTTGGTGGAGCTACCTACTTGCGAAAGTTTGCGAACCGGTCCCTGCATCGACACCGGGAGAGCTGGGGACGAACAGGAGAGTGATAGAGGAGTGAGATTGGAGGAAATGAATGAAACGGCAGGAAAATAAAAAGAAAGTCATGATAATAATGATGATGATCGAGAGTTAAGGCGATTCATTTCATGTGTTTTACTGTTATTTACTGATACTGTATTTGTACCTGGCAGGAGTAGAGCTAGACGAGAGCCTGTTTCCAAAGAGGGCGTTGTACTGCGGCGGGCCACTAGGTGGTGCTAAACTCAAACAGAAGGGAAAGAAAAATAACGGCAATGCATTTTTAGAAAATCTAGCACGATCATTCTCAAGTGTGTTATAGGTCTCACGGGTAGGGCAGGTAGGCTACACTGTACTTTAAAAAAATGTTTACATGTATACTATATGCTTTAATCTCTGTGCCAATGAGATTCATCTCATAGGTACTATTCTGAATTTGTCATAGGGATAAAAACATAATCTAGCACAGTTGTGCATGCCACGCTCCTTGGTGTAAGGAAAACAGTCCAAAGACGTAATAGTGGCAGGGTCTTTCTGAACAAATAGATTGTGCAATGAGCAGAAAATCACAAAGGGGATAATTCACCCCCTGAAAGCCTTGGCATTTTCAACAAGGACATTATGCAACTAGGTTGAGCTGACCGTGACGCACACATGCGCACACACACACACACACATTCACTCGCTCTCAAACTGTCATAACCTACTTCTTCGTCTCCCAACAGAGATAGAGCAATATAAATCATCACTTTTCTTTCTAAGCTTTGACTATAAATCGATCACACTGCACCCGAATTAGACTCTTCTCTGTGCTCACACTGGCAATACTGACTTATCCTCATTGTTCTCCAACTGCGTATTCACAAAATAGAGATTGTATTCTTCCATGTTTGTATTCTGAACCGTATTGCATAAATCGGAGCCAATCAAAACAGAGGTGTGCCCCTGAATGACCCAATCGTATTTCACCAAGGGGGGGGGGGGGGGGGGGGGGGCGGCGTATCGTAGCCTTAGCCAAACCGAATGGCTACGGCCCCGGACGCAAACACAAACAAGATGGCCTTGTGTCCATGTGAACACAAGGGAGTTCTTGTGTGTGTGCTCACGCAACACACACACACACCACAACCCCATCACACACAACTCCTTACCGGCCGCGGGGCAGGGGGCGGGGCCGGGGCCGGGGGCGGGCAGGGGCTCGCCGAACACGCTGTCCAGATGCGACACGGCGGCGTACTTGTCCCGCGAGCGGTCGCCGGGCGGGGGCGGACCCGATGGCGCCTGCTGCTGCGGCGGGTGCTGCTGGGACAGGCTGTGGGACTGGGCGTGGTTGTGGGCGTGGCTGTGGGCGTGGCCGTGAGGGAGGCCGCCCTGGGATACGCCGGGCGGGGGGTGGGCGTGGCCCAGACCGCCAAAGTCCACGCTGAGGGATTTGGGGAAGGCTCTGAAGGGCCCCCCTGTGGGTCCGGACCCCGGCGCCATGCGGCCTGGATCGAGGAAAAGGGCAAACAAAAGAAAGAGGAGAAAGACGATGACGGATTGACGGGTGGGTGGTTGCGATCGGCCGGATTGAAGCCGTGAGACGTGTTACAGTGGCGGTGTTTGAGTGACTCCCTCCTCACAATGCCAAGACACACCTCCTCTGGTGGCCTGGCCACCGCTCTGTCACACGTTTTATTTGCTTACTCGAAAGTGCGTAATTTCTATGAAAATAACGACGTCAAAAAAAAGAAAAGAAAAGAAACCGTCAGAGCATAAAGAGGCATAAAACCCAGAGAGATAAAGGAGCCGTTATCTCATGCTTGTCTTGCGAGCTATCGTGTGCGTGCGTGTGTGTGTGTGTGTGTGTGTGTGTGTGTGTGTGTGTGTGTGTGTGTGTGTGTGTGTGTGTGTGTGTGTGTGTGTGTGTGTGTGTGTGTGTGTGTGTGTGTGTGTGTGTGTGTGTGTTATTAGGTTAGCGATGCCGCTAAGCGATGATCACATGCTTTCTTAATGGTCCCCAGCGATAGCGCCCAATCCGAAGCGGGGCCAAGGCTGCGAGGCAGAGCAGGCGGAGGTCTCGGGGAACGATGATATCCGTGCGTTAATCACATTACAGGGGGCAGGGGGAGTCCGGGAACACGGTTGGTTACAGTCCTAGTGGCTTAGGGCGGGGGGGGGGGGGGGAAGCAGAAGTTGTGTACAAACAAAACAGCCACAGAGCATGCGATTAAGCAGCTAATACGGATTGAACCCCCTCCAACTCCCTCCCCAGTGAGGCTCGCGGGGGGGGGGGGGGGGGGGGGGGGCCTGAAGAAAGCGATGAACTAATACTGGTTTTGAGTTGTTTGGCATGTCGAGGACTCAAGAGTGGAGAGCCGAAGATGGAGAACAGAGACGGGGACTATATGTTATCTCAAGTCGGGCGGCGTGGGAGAGTCACGCTCGCATTGTTGCTATGACACTTTTTTAATCATCGTTTTTCAGAATGCAAACACCTCGAGAGATCCCTGTGCAGTGTGGTGAAGCGTGCCTTATGATGATACGTGTCTGTGTGTGTCTAGGGGGAAGGTCTACGATGCTTTTGCGGTGAATCCTTCTGCCCTATATAGCCTCGTTTCGAGGGCTTTCAACGCATCGTGTGAAATATCACTGGGCAGTCGCAGGGAGGTACGGCCCAGGCTATCGGCCAAAAATAGCGCCTCTTCAAACCCGTTCCCATTCTCCTTGGAGGATTCCAGGTGCGAATGCGTTTCCCTCTCCTTGACCTCTCCTCCAGGCTTCCCCCTCCACATTCCCAGTTGGACGTCAATGTGAATTTTGTATCAATAATCATAAAATAAGTGTGAGTGTGAAGTGTGCCACGTGACGATGATGGTCAGATACCATTCTGAACTACGGCTTTGGGTTCGCCCCAGAAAATGTCTCTCTTTCAACACGTCCCTGTCCAATGACATGGCCCAAAAGTCCTGCAGCACTTAAGGCTTATCGGGCCAACGGACACCACATCGATCGTGAACGCTACAGCCATGTATCGCTTCCACCACACCCTAGTATGCATCGGCCGGCACCACGCCTTACCTAAAGTGAAGTGGTTTTTGAAAGTGCTACTGGCTATGGAGATGGAGAGAAGAAGAGAGAAATAAGGATAGAAAGAAAAGACAGATCAAAGAAGGAGATACAGTGAAAGGAAAGCACAGAGGAAATATATTACGAGAGCAACAGTTTCAAGAAACGGATGTGATATCGGATGTCTTGTACTTTCACAGCAACTTAGTTATGGGCAATCACTTATTAACCATTTCACCTAAAAAAAAAATAAGTCCACTTTACACCAGCAGCCAATGGGAAGCTGGAGGGGCTTTTGAGTGACAAACCTGAGGGCCGTGGGAGAGCAGGGAAGGACGGGGCGTGGCCTTGGCCCCCCAGGGCAGAAGACAGGGAGCCGGGTCGCTGTCTCTCGATACCACACAGGCCTGGTTCTGGGTCACACGGAGATAGTACAAGTGGTGTTAGAGGCTGCATTCCATCTGGCACACTCCTGTGTCAATCCTTCCCTCGCTCCCTACGCCCTACGCATCAAGCCCTATATAGCTGTGCATCACGTGGAGGCCATAAACACTTAGGCACGTGTTAAATGTCCCCTTGCGACAGCTCATTTACATTAGGAACCCGTGTGTGCTGACCCTCTATCAGATCAACCAGATGACACTGAAGTCTGCAATGCATCATAGGATACAGCCAGGAAATAAGTGGGATCAGTTGTACACTTATTTTTGGGTGCATTATGGGAATTGAGTCGTGCACTATATCAGGGAACCAGATTTACACACGTTTCAAACAACACTACAAATTGGGGTCACTCTAAATGGTGCACTATATGTAACATCATGAGATACACTTGTGTCCGTGACTACTTTTAAACCTCCGTGATAAAGACCCATGGAGACACCTGGAAATGCTTTTAGTGAAAGAGAGGGAGAGTGCAGGGTGCTTTGATACGGGTGGTCCATAAAAAATACATGGCATGGATTCATCCTTAAAAAATATTCAAGCCCAGAGCTGGTGATAATACGTAAATGTTGCATTACTCAATCATTCATCACCGATGAGCGCTGGGTCCAAAGATAGGAATGCTGTCTTGGTGGTTTCGTTTTAGAGTCAGCCCCCCCCCCTCACCCCAGAGCTCACCTTTCAGGGGAGGGTCTCTGAAGCTCTGGGAGCGCGAGGGGAGGCGGGCCGTGAATGCGTCCGCACGCATGTCGGCGGGCGAGATGGTGGGCGCTCGATCCCAGGGCGGCAGCTGGGCCTGGGACTACAGGGCGTACGAGAGAGAGAGAGAGAGAGAGAGAGAGAGAGAGAGAGAGAGAGAGAGAGAGAGAGAGAGAGAGAGAGAGAGAGAGAGAGAGAGAGAGAGAGAGAGAGAGAGAGAGAGAGAGAGAGAGAGAGAGAGAGAGAGAGTTGAGTAGACACAAAGGCTGTAGCAGGGGGAGTTTCTTTCATGCTTTTGTCAATAATTCATAAGCATTCGCTTTGATGTCCAGTCTACCTGGGCTCCGCTCTATCTCACGCTTTTGGTATTTCACTCCCTCCCTGTCTTACACACACACTCGCTGCGTCTTACACACTCTCTCTCTTCACTGCACTCCGCACTGGTGCAGTCCAAAACGGTCTGAGCCAGAAGAACATTCTAGCCTCTGTTTATTTTATTTAACGAGTCTCTCTGCAGAAATAAGACATCTGCAAGATTAGCTGAATGCCATGGCAATAGTATAATTGAGAAGAGATAGATGTTAGAAGATTAGGTAGGTTGACGTTGACTCTCTCTCTCTCTCTCTCTCTCTCTCTCTCTCTCTCTCTCTCTCTCTCTCTCTCTCTCTCTCTCTCTCTCTCTCTCTCTCTCTCTCTCTCTCTCTCTCTCTCTCTCTCTCTCTCTCTCTCTCTCTCTCTCTCGGCACATCACCATGCTATAGATTAAATAACCTCTACACTTCCGTCTCCTGTCTCTCTACCACCCTCTATTCCTCTGCATGCCGTGTTGATATGATATTGCGGTTTGTGCTTATGCCTTCTGGTGTGTCCGCACCCCGCGGGCATATCAATGTATTTGCATGCATGCATTCATTCATTTATGCACGTCTGTTTGTGAATGTGCGTTGAGGTGTACATGAAAGCATTCATAATTGATGTGTGTATCGACGTGTTTCGCCATGTGTTTACAAGTGTAAATTACATGTATGCAACATTTTTAGGTGTACGTAAACTAATAGGTTTGTGATGTGAACCTGTATATAAATATATACAGGTTCAGATGTATGTTTATATGGCGTGGCAATGTCTGCTCTTAGCTATGACTTTTGCATAACCCTAACCCTATGCATAATATATATATATATATATATATATATATACACATACATCTATAAACACATTATGGTGTAATGCTACGAGCTACCGACCACTAGAGTCCTGGCTGGTCTGGCGTTGGGGAGCATGCTGTGGGCAGTGGTCTGGCTGGTGACCGGACCACCGTGAGGGGGGGGCACGGCCTGGACCCCAGGGCTCCACGGACCCTCCAGGTCTCTCCGGCCCTTACTTTTGGAAAAATGCCTTGGAGAGAGAGGGGGAGAGAGGGGAGAGAGAGCGAGCGAGAGGGGAGAATGTTAGTGTGGGGTCAAAACTGCTAAACCATATACAGTACACTATTGTATTGTTTCCATTCCCCACATAGACAACATAATTGTCCTACTAAAATATGCAGTTTGTCTAGATACATTATGTCTGCATTGAGTATTTCTCCATGGGAGACCTTCTCAATGCAGTCTGAATCTCAGGATGCAATACTAGTGTACTGTATAATTGTTTGGCAGATGCTTCTATCCAAAGCCACCAGAACTCAGATACATATTATCAAGGGTTCTGAAGGTAAGATTTAAGAGCTATAATTTACGTGTAATTAGTTGCAAATAGCATAGAATCAATCAGCTATTATCAATGAGTGATGCACTGTCAGAATATATATTTCAAGTTGACGGTATGTGCCTCTGAATTAAACTATTTATTTATTTCAAATTTTAGACGGTTTCTGGCTCGTTTCTGACCAATCAGGAAATCCTTTCTGTGGTTGGATTTGGTAACCAATCTGGCCTGTCAATCAGAGTTGCCTGACATGCAACACTTCTCAGTGGCCGAGGACCGTAGGGACAGAGGAGGAGGGGAGGGGAGACAACGTTTCATCAAAGTGTTGCTCTATTCTACCCAATCGTACAGACAGCAGCTTCAACCGACAGCAGCTTTAAGGGGTTGATAGGGGTTAGGGCATCTTGCTGAAGGATGGCTACTGGTTAGGCTACGGGCATTGCGAGATACAACCCAGTGCCTAGCAGCTGGGAGTCCAACCCCCTAACCTGCCTCCCAATGCTTCCAGACACAGATCTAAACCCGGCTCCGGTATGCAGCAGACCTAACAGTAGGTAGGAGGCTTAGGAAACTGGCAGAGAAAACCTCCTCCTCACCATTTCTTCTTCTCATATTTGTCCTGGAGGAAGTCCTTGAACTTATGTGAGTCCCGGGTGTCCGAACAGCCGTCCGCCTTTGGGTCAAACAGGCAGAGCCAGGTCCTTCTACCCACCTGGAGCACACACACACACACACACACACACACACACACACACACACACACACACACACACACACACACACACACACACACATACACACACGGTAAGGTATACTGAATTTAAACCCTATTGAATTTACAGTAGCCAACGGGCTACTTATTCACTTACATAGGTCACTTATTGACAAGCACATAGTGACAGCTAGAATGTTTGGTAATGATGATGATGACGATGATGAGAGACAACATAAATGCCTCCATCTTGTCAGCCTACAGCCCCACCACTGACTCAAGCAGCAGCATTGAATGAGTGGCGTATGAATCACAACTGTTGTTTTGCTGTCTGCCTGTGCATCAATCTGTACCCTCTGCATGATAAGCTTGTGATTAAGTGTGGTGCACAGACACGCACATACAAACATAGGTACGCACACACACACAATAGAATAGCAGACAGGGACACAAAAGAAGCTCTACACCAGAAACTATGATTATGACAACCATACCATGATAGCAGAATAGATGTATAAAGATATAAATTATATATAATAGTGTATAATACACAAAATTATGATGATTGAGCTATGATATGATTTGAGCTCGCCTTGCATAGCAAGTCCCGCCTGTAAGCGCCTCAAAGCTCTTTACTCTTTACTTGAGCCTGCTTGTCACTCACCTCATTGCCATGGTTTTGGAGGAATTCCACTTCCTGTTGGGAGAAGGTTGTCATGGAGATGGACTTGACTCTATGGGGAGGGTTCAAGCCTCTCCTGAGAAGAACAGATGATAGTAAATGAAACATTTTGGGGGAGATGGAGCATTATTTTGAGGATAATTTTGTATTTACTAGTGCAAACATCAAAGATCTGTGGTAACTGAAGAATTCAGGCATTTAATTTGGGAAAATTTGGGAGAGGTTGGTGTGAGTGTGGTTATTGCAAACAGGGTTGTGTGAAAGGCGCAAACTGAACATTTGCCATTAAAAAAAAGAAAGAAAAAACAATAAAATATATAAAAAATTCATCCAAATCAATGCTTCGTCTATTTGGTGAGCGAAAGAAATGCCAGTCCAGTGGGAACATACAACTGTGCAAACGAGAGTGCTGTAAGCTTGCCTCAAACTATTTAAATCCCCGTGTTTGAGGTGGGCGGTGCTAGCATGCACTACACAAATTGTGGCGACAACACACAAGGGACGGATAGCCCCAAAAGAGAGGCACGAGGCAAACCTTTGACGAAAGGAAAACCATGACGGAATGAAACGCAACACAGGCGCGGCTAAACTGGCCGAACACGCCTGGAGATAACCAAGAAGTAGCGGTCTGTCATAATGAGCTGTATCCCAGGGAAAATGCACCGCAGAGGGGAACAGAGAGACAGATACACTGCGTAAATCCATCTTGTGCACACAGCCATTCGGTTAAGAAAAACACACAATCATTCAACCTCGACCTGCAATGACGCTTAAAGTAAACAGAATCATAGTCCATATTTGGTGGAGGGTAAAATGGTGTTTATTTGCATATCATGCATGGCGTACCCTGGCCGAGTAAATCGGACTAAAATATTACAATAATCAAAAAGAGTGGCACATCGCTGCCCTGGTCAATACAGTCATGATTGTTATTGAAATGACGGGTCGCTCATGCACGGTACTTACAGCATTCCAGAGCAGGAGGTGCACACGAAGCAGCCCACGGTGATGTTGATGTAAGTCACCCCGGGCTGGCTGCACTCGAAGCAATGTCTGTTTACTCCCGACTGAGCGAGCTCCCGTACCTTGCGAGCGCATATCTCCTGGTTGTCCCGGTGTTTGCGGTTTGACATTATGGTTCCAGTGGATCAGCCGCCTCGTCTTCTTCGTCCTGGCAAGAGACACGAGTGGCCCTGCCTTCGCCTGCTGTCGAGATAGCCAACACCTCGGCGGTCTTCCTAGCCTCTCGTATTTCTCCTTTTTACTACAGCGTACCTCACGTCCGCATTATGAAACCGATTATGCGGCTTGCGTTCACGCTACCCACGGACAGACTTGCAGTAGAGTAGGCCTACATGTGGATTAGGATATTTTTTTTGACGTAGGCGGATATAAGACGTACTGTCTGTCAAATTGTCCCACGTTGTTGAACGTTTCAACGTATTTATTTACCCCATGTTTCCGTCGGGTTTTCCGTTATCTCCTTCAAAATAGAAAAATATTTAATCCCTCGCGCTCCTAAAAACCTTCACTGGTTAGGTGTGTTCGTTCTCACTGTCTGCCTGCAGCCCAGGCCTACGCACGCACACACACCCCCTTTTTGGCACAGGACAGCGCCCGCGCCACTACCTCCCTGTCACCGTCTTGGAATTCCAGAAACTATAGGAAAGAGAACGCTCCCTATCAATAACGGGGCTTGGAAACGCATTTTATAACGGGGAGGGGCGAGCTACCTTACTCTGCTTGGTTTTTAGGACACCTCAGCGGTTGAGAGATTTGGCTTGACGCTTCCAAAATGTTAATGATTGATTATTTGTCATCTCTATTTGACAAACTGGATTCAAGGATAAAATACGTTTTTACGTGACAGCGGCGCAGCAAGGACTCGGTTGTAATGTTTGTTTAATTAAAAATTGCTTTACATAGACCAAACATGTGGAAACAGTTAGTCCAGAGACAGAGTAACTGAAGAAAATACCAACAGCCAAACCCAACAAACCCATTTCCCTGTAGTAACACCATTTGGACAGCAGATGGAGCCACCCCCCCTTGTACTATAACGTATACGCATGATCATTTACAATCCAGTGTATTTTATGTTTTGGTGTGCCCTTGTTCATGTTTATGTGTGCATGGTTCCGTGCAAACGCTTTTCTGCACGTGCAGAGTATGCCCATTTGTGGCAACGTAGAGAGATGGTCTGAAACCAGTCAGAACAGAAACCACAGGCTAGCTGCTATAAGCCCTGTCTTGGCTATTTTCTGTTGCTTAAGACTTTTTTTGTAACCTGTGTGTCTGTGCGTGAGTGTGTATTGTGGACGACGAATCTTATGCAAAAGCAGGTTGCCAAACAAGTATACACGCCCAAAACAGTGTCTCGTTAAAAACGTTGACTTTTACAGGATTACCCATTTCGGATCTTCCACCTGAAAACGGACAACATGAACATTAAAACCCATTAAAGGTGCATGTATTCATGGCTTGCCAAACAAATAGAGCCTATGCAGAGAGGTTACAATAAAGTGCATTCCCCATCTAGAAGCCAACAGGTAAATTAACATATATTTTGTAATTCAATTTGGGTACATGAATAAACCGAACCTAGCTGTCTGTAAGATGAAAAATCTTAAAATGTATAAACATAGTCTAATATAGTTCCTATTCCATTCCACAACATGGCTTTGAGTCACGGGCAAGTAACCCGGAAATGAGCTGGAGGATGGACGGGTTGAGCGAGAGACTACAGACACGGAGAGAGCGAGAGGAGACTTTACGGCGCGCGGCTTGTCAAGACGGATACTAAAGCACCCCGGGGGGTCTCAGTCGAGATGCGGATTGGTTAACATTCAATGCAGAACAACCATCAATGAAGAAGATTGTTTCATATTGTTCCTGAAACTTAACTTTTTTGTTGTTTTTTACCCGTGAGGGGGACGCACGACGATGTACGACCCGGAGGGTGAACTATATTTGGCGCTTCAATAAGTGAAGACCTGCCGCATCCAGACACGACAGGCCAATGTCATTTCCGTTTGGGCTAACTTTACCACACATGTTGTGTGCGTCCGCATAATCCTTGCCTCATTTATTTGAAAATAAGAGTGCGGGGAGATCCAGGAATACACTGTGTGCTACTTGCGAAAATTATGAAGTGAAGAGGGCAATATGTAAGTTATTTCACTGTACTCTGGTGTGTGGCGGATAACTAAACTACCGACGAGTCATCTGTGGCCGCTGATCACTGCCCGGGCGGATCTCCCTCCAGGACCCAGAACGACAACATTGAATGTATTTGTGACATCCGCCACTTGGAAGAATGACAGTCACACTAGACTTCGAGGAGTGCCTCAAAGACTCACCTCGCTTCAGGTAAGAAACATCACAGGGATCTAGCCTACATAGCCAAATAATAATAACAATACAAAAAGCTGGAAAACAGTATAATGCAAGGAAATATTGTTATTGAATTAGTGGTTGATTGAGTTAGTGTTTGATTGAGTTAGTGTTATTGTGTTGAATTAGTCCCATTCCACCCTCTTCTGGGAGGTTCAGCTGCTGATCACCTCTGTAAGGTCACAGGTCACACTAGTGTCCTGCTTGGCAAACTGAAGTGTAACCTGGAGATTTGAATGGACGACTCATGGACTTAATGTCCAACATATTAATAAAGAGCTTGACTTCAACGAGGGCAATCACAAATGCACAATGTAAAGAAAGTACAATGACTCACTCTCCATACATAGGCCTTCACCGGTCACCGTACTTCCGTAGCAAGTAGTTGTAGCAATGGCAACTTTAGGGCAGCAAAAATTAATGGTCTTTCTTTCAGGGCGAATACCCACAGGCCATGAATGTGGGCTATATTGTATTTCTAGGTCTCACTTGGCCTATAAAGGCAAAATATACTCACAATGATCTTCCAAAGTTTCTTAAGATGTGGTTATTTTTGGAAAATGTATTCTATATTACTGACCTGTAACTAGTTGGTATGCGTAAAAGCATTTCGCAGACCTGTAGTGGGGCTAGGAAATGCGTCGGTAGCAAATGTCATGCATATAAATCAAACCATGTTGTAGGCCTATGGCTTCTGAGAAATGTTGTGCAGAATAGACTATATGTATACGAATGTCTGTTGAAGAAAAGTACTTGGATCCAAAGGGAGGTTTCTCCATGTTGGTTTGAAAAGAGGTTTGGCAGAGCTGGGTGTGTCACCACAAGATGTTTTGTTGCATGGGTAAAGGGCTGTATTACTTGGATTACACACTTAAATTGCATGCTACTTTTCTGTCTCAAACCCCCCCCCCCCCCCCCCTCTCTCCCTCTGTCAATCTGTGTGGCTTTGTGAGGTTTCGTCAGCGATGGAAAGTTTTGAGTTGTTCCAGAGTGAGTGCAGTTGCGGTGACGTCTGGTTTTAGCCAATGTAGACAGACTGAGAGAAAGAGAGACAGAGAGTGGAATGTGGGGATTAAAAAGCAAGACTGAGGTTATCAATCTTAAATACCGCATGCCTTAGTAGCAGACAATGTAACACAGAAGTTAAATAGGTCAGAAAAGGAATAACAACAGGCATGCTGTTCGCAGTACACACACAAACTGCATATTACTTATAATACACTAACATGGCCGCTGTCAAACTGCCACCTCCTGTTGCTAGGTAACGGTGATTAGGCTAAGTGGAACAGGGGGGGTTGTGTGTGGTGGTGGGGGGCTGTACAGGGATTGAGGTGAGACACTGATGTATTCAACAAGAGAAACAGGAAGCGCTGTGTGTGTGTGTGTGTCTCTGTGTGGAAGTGATACAGAGAAAACATACATCCACAACTAGGGCTGGGCAATAATTCGGTTACGATTATTAAGCACGATAAAACTAAAGTCGATTTACGACGATAAGCATTAGCCATAAATGCTCGATGTTAAAAAAAGTTCTGATATGGATTTACCTGACAGCCAATCACACAGCAGAAATAAACCTTTACAAACATTTGAGATTGTTTCCTCCCTGCCAAAGGAGTTTGATGTGATAGTCACTCACAGATCTTTTAGTTTTAAACACATTATTTTATGTAGCACAATATCTGGTTTTACAATGTTTACATTTTTCACTTACTTAAGCACTACGTAGTTCATATTTTATATATTAAAGTTCAGTTCATGTGCCAGGGCCTTTGTTCTTCCACATTTGTACTTTTTATGTATTGGTTGTGCCTCTACAAGATTTAAGATGTTTTCTGAAGCCCTGCCAAAGGAGTTTAGTGTGAAAGTCAGAGCTTTTATTTTCATTTACATTATTTTCAATAGGTTACAAGGCAAGCTACCTTATATTGTTCAGTTGGGGGCATATAAAACATGTTTGTGAAGTTAAATGTTTATATTTAAATGTGATTAAATGTTCCCTTATCACAAATATGGTAATAAACAAAAGTGTACGGTTTAACTAATGAACATTCTGGTTTCTTCAGGCTTCAGCAGTATCAAATTATACATCGTGATTAATATTGATATCGAAAAAATAATCGTGATAATAATTTTTGCAATATCGCCCAGCGCTAACCACAACACTACACACTCTTAACAAGATGATTCAGAGGAAAGTGAAAAGGAAGTTGTCTTTCTATTGAAGGCCTCCCTAAACTCCTGTCATCCTGAGTCCTCTGTTTTCTATTTTGCCGTGTGTGTGTGCGTGTGTGTGTGTGTGTGTGCCCCCTCTTTGTCTTGTGTTAGCAGTCCTGTCAGGGAGGGTTACGGAGGCTCCTGCCTGAATGGGACCAGGCATCATGTGACCACACACACGCACACGCACACGCACACGCACACACACACACCCTCCTCCTCCCGCCACTAGCAACAACCCCAACACACAGTCACATAAACAGTTGTCTGTTGTCGGCCCATGTCTTGTTTCTCTCTCCCACTCTGTGTTTATCTGTTCCTCTTTCCCTTGTTGTTTTTATCCTCTGGATTGCTTGTCTTCTACCTGTCTGTCTGTCTGTCTGTCTGCATACTCGTCCATCTATCTTGGTATGTGTGAGAACTAATTGAACTTATGTTAACTTGTTGAAACCACATTGGAGCACATGAGAGCTGCAGAGGACATGAGACAGGACAATGCAGCATTAACTCACGAGCAGACACACACACTCACACAGACAATGTAGGATTTGTGTGTGTGTGTGTGTCTGTGTCTGTGTCTGTGTGTGTCTGTGTGTGTGTAAGAACAAGATGTTAGTTTGTCCTGAACAAGAAAAACTATTTTGATATGAAATCCATAAGGCAGTTGAGATATCCACACTTTCATGTACTAGAAGTATTTTATAGGAAACTTATTATGGGCCTATGAGCATTATTATAAATTCTTATGTTTGCGTGTTATTTGCTAATTCCAGATCTGAGATTGAAGTCGTTCAGGGGGATGTGAGTGAACTGGAGACACGTCTAGATAAGGTGAGAATCATACACACGCACACACACGCTGGAGCACAGGTGTTGTTCCAGTAAGCCAGCAGGTGAAGTGAGAGTTGGTGGCTGGAGTTTTTCCCTAACCTGGTCACCAAACAGAACTAACCTTAGCTTCCTCTTCCTCTTTCTATTGTTGGAAAACAGTTGTCTGAGATTCTCCTGAATGGTGTGTAAATAACGGATATGGATATATTCAGACATACATCCCTAACATTCTGTGTTCCAAAATCATACTATACTAAACTTTGGTATCATTGCAATTCCTGTGAACATTTTGCAACACACTGATAACGCAAGAAACGTTTCAGTTATCTTATTAGAAGAAGAGTTTGTACGTTAAACACATCTCCTCAATCAACGTTCAAGTCAAGTATTGTGTAATCAAGTGCAACTTTATTTATTCTTGTGTAATCAAACGCAATCGTCAATTATTTTTTATACATTGCTTCCTAGATGTAAATAGACCTTTTAATCCTCCTTTCACTATCCAGTTGAAGATTGACCAAGTACCAAAGAACCAAAGACTTAGCCAATCTAAAAGTCTTAGGTAAATCTTTGTAAATCTTTGTTGATCCTCAAGTTTCCATGCCAACTGTAGACTTCTATGTCAACTTCATCATGTTGTCTCTTGGGTTCCCCTACCTTACTGAAACGGACAGAACACTGCAACCCCCCTGTCCTAGAGTAACAGACCCCCCCCCCCCCCCACACACACACACACACTGTCCCCCTTCTTCCAACACACACACACAGTTAAAGACTGGTCATGACGCGGTGCTTGTGTTGTTGTTGTGGTGCAGTTGATCAAGCAATGCCACAACATGCTGGAGGCCGGCAGGGTCTACTGCCAGACCAGCAAGAGCTTCGTCAACGGCATCCAGGAGCTGGGACGCCACTACTCCAACGACAACCTGATGAAGGTGAGTGCAGGGCCTCGTTACCATAGTGACCCTGTGCGTTTGTGTGTTAGTGTGTGTGTGTGTGTGTGTGTTTGTGTGCGTATTTAATGCATAACATTCATAGTTCATAACAAAATTCACATCTCTAAACAATTAGTCTGCAACAAATCACCAAATGTCCAGGACAGTCTAGTGTAGTGAAGATGTTCAAGGCCCCGGCCCAAAGGTTCTGGGTTCGATTCCCATTGGCCGCACCCCTCTGCAGGCATCCTTGAGCATAACCCCTTACCCACACTTTATGAACCTTTGAATAAGTTTTATTCACTGTAAGTCGTGTGCTATTCTAACCATTATGTCCATTTCCGTTCTGTGTCTTGTTTTAAAAGGACCTGTGCAGACCTCTATATGACAGTGCAGACCTGTGCAGATCCCTGATAGTTTACATCAATAAATAGAAAACATAAACGGCTCTGATAAACATTTACCGTTTTGGCTCACCCGGTATCTCTTAATGACAGGAATGCATCGACAAATTCTCCAAAAAGCTCCAAGACATCGTGGATGCCAAGGGGGTAAGTCTGGCCTTGCCTCCTCATTCCAGCCTCCGAGCTGATTAGCCTTGGTTGCCATGTAGCATGCAAAACGTACACACTGTGCTCCATATTTCTCTCATTCTACCGTTCGACTGAATCTCCTGACTCCTAACTTCCACCCTCAGCTTCCTCTGTATGACTGCTGATCATGGTGGCAGCATGTGTTGCTAAAATTACCCCCCCTCTGCTCCCATCCAGGAAGTGATTAATGCAACCCAGGAGACAGTCAAGATGAAGCTGCAGAGCTTTGTGAAAGAGTGAGTGTGTCCCCCGCAATGCGGTCTGTTTAGCCTCGAAACGTATATCTGGAGCCCTCGCATGCCTTTTTAATGTGACGTCTCCCAGACGTCACATTTCAATGTTGGATTTCTGTTACTTCTTTCACAGTTCTCCGTCGGTTAACACACGCACCTTGTGCTATGATTAACCCGCCATTATCCTCCATCCCTTCCCCCATTGTCTCACTGACACCAAGGGGGAGAGAAGATATTTGATGATGTCCTCGAGCGGCCATGAACTGTGTTGATTGTAGCTCTCAGACCTACGTCAGGGAGAAAGCCTGAGCTCTTGGCGGCCTCCCTTGAGTGTGCTTCCTCCCACTCAACATGAGCAGAGTGTTTCCCACTGAGCAGTTGAGCTCTCCGCTCCCTCGTCCACGTGAACCAGTGTTGTTGCTATTTTTAAGGCCACCTTCACATCGCGTCAAGCCTTTCTTACCGTGCAGCAGGCAGCCCTGGCATTTCCTGCCACGCCTCGCCCCTTTTGCTTTAGTATTTTTAAAGGAAGGCGGAATGTCATGTGTGAGTCACAACAACCCTAACCGGTTGCTTTATATGTCCGTCAGCCCCTCCCCAGTCGTTTCATTCATTATCACGATCAAATCAAATCAGCTTTGTGGAAAAACCTCATCAAGTAAATGATGTGTGTCTGGGCATGCCTTAATTAAATACATAAGATACAGCTTTGTTCTCCCCTACCATTACGCCTTCAATTAAATCAAAACAAAATCTTTGTTTACTATTGACTGTTCTCAATGTGATTTCATTTAATTGTGTTTCCATTGGGGTTTTGTAAACCGCCTACACATCTTCTTATCCGTCAAGCACTCCGAGTGCAACGTTTTCTCCTACCATCTCCACCCGCTGTCCCTTAAAGGGACGTGCGCGCAAAGGAAGCGTTAAGAATGCAGCGTTTTCTTCTCCCATCTCCACCCTGCTGTCCCCTTTAGGGATGTGCGCAAGTTCAAGGAGGTGCGCAAGGAGTTTGAGCGCAGCAGCGAGAGCCTGGAGGGGGCGCTGTTGAAGAACGCCCAGGTGGCACGCGGGAAGCCCCACGAGGTGGACGAGGCCAGCCACTCGCTGCTCACCGCACGCAAGACCTTCCGCTCGGAGGCACTGGACTACGTGCTGGAGGTGAGAAGGAGGGCGGTTACTTGGAAAGCGATGGCACATAATCCCGCGACGGGCCATTTTGATTCGCTACATGCTAATTATGGCTGAACGATTTGGGGAAATATTCGAATTGCGATTATTTCTACCAATATTGCGATTGTGATATAGTATGCAATTTTTCTTTTTAAAGTTCCGTATGTTCTGTATTATTCACTATCAAGCAATAAATCATTCTATAGCATGACTAACACAACATTGGAAGCACTCAACATATAAACTGCTCTTTCCTTTAGGCCAGGCCTATGTGTTGAGATGAATTGATGAATTAATTGATATTATAACATCTTTATTTAACTATTACTATAAATTGTAAAAGAGAAATAAATACGAATCTTACTGATCTTAAAGTCACTTAATAGTCTAAATAATAAAGACTAAATCCCCCCCCAATTTTTTTAAATACATGTTTTCATTGCAGCCTTTGTGATTTGCAAATCGTGTTCTACTACATCGCATATCGTTTTGAATTCAATTTATTGTTCAGCCCTAATGCTAATCATACGCAACCACGTTTTTACATGCAGTGCTTCCGCAATTTTATTCCCGTTATGTATTAATTAGACTATATCTTTATGAATACGCTGCATTCTATCCTGCTGTCCTCTGTTGTGCAACACTTTCTGTAGTTCTGCTAATTCAGATTCATTGCTTTGATGGTACTCATCCTCATTGTAAAACACGTTGGATACAAGTGGGAAAAAGAACTAATAATATAAATCAGGATAACCTAATCCTCGCCCTCACAAAGGCAGCCTGCCTCATGGTGGTTCAATGGTGTGATCATGGACGTTACCGTCTGTGACTGATATCAGTCGCGCAGCCATGGCTCACAATTTGTCGCTAAAGGTTGCAGTAGCTATCTTCTTTAACAGCCCAGTGTCCCCTCTGTGTTTCAGATCAACGTCATCGAGGCCAAGAAGAAGACTGACATCCTCATGGTGGTGGGGATCAGTTTAAAACCCAGTCCCAGATATCTGAACTTCTTCCCTTGTTCTCTTGGGTGATAGCGATCTTTGAGCTTCAATGCTGAAATGACTCATTTGTAGAATATATTTTGCCCTAAATTTATGGCTATATTGAAATGAATACAATGAAAAGAAAGTGAGATAATGCGTATTTATATATCTATTTAATTATTTTTTCCGCTGTCAGATGTTGTCATTGATCGAGGCACAGGCGCAGTTTTTCCAATATGGCCACAAGTCTCTATCAGAACTTGAGGACTTTAAACGCTCGCTCGGGGAAGAGGTGAGTGGCCAACGTCTAAAAGTCTTGCAATGACATTATATATAGACATAGATATATATTTAGTTATACCATCTATTTGGCGTACACTGGATGTTTTAAAATGTGAGTGGAAGAAAGCATCAGGGAAATGCAAGTGGAAGCGATACAACTCAGATTATTAGAGGCAAACATGTTCATATGAGGACATTGTGCAAATCTCGCCTCATATTTGCATTGCAACAAGAACTAGAATATAATGTAGGGGGGTTTGTTAAATAGGACGCCACCGTCCCTACATAGCTATTTGGGTGACGTTTACAAGTTTGACAGGAAGCAAGTGGGGGCTCTCAGGAAACAGGAAATAGTGTGTGTGTGTGTGTGTGTGTGTGTGTACAAAGCAAAAGTGAGCGGGAGATTCAGTAAGATATGACAAATTAGGTAGATATATCACGTAGCATGGGACGTGATTGGTCAGGTTTTGTTTTGTAAGGTTTGTAATGATGCAAAATTCTGTTTCAAAACACAGGAAACAAATGCAGCTCTCTGCTCTTGAACAGGAAATGAGAGAGAGAGACTCATTTCTGTTTCCTGGGGATAGCTTATCAGGGATTGATAACCTATCAATTTAAACTCCCGTTCTCGTCTGTCTCTCTCTCATTCTGTGTCTCTCCAGCCCCCTGCTCTTTGGCATTGTGATTATGCGAATATTCTGTTTTCCAAAGCAGGTAGACGGGAACAGAAATCAGTCGCCAGACAAAAGCACTCTAAGAAACAAAGACCCCCTGGGAGATATTCTATAGACATGTATATTTAAATTCATCACATGACAATGAGTTGATCTGTCATTTCGAATAACCAGGTTTAGGCTTATCCATTTCCTTTCTCTCTTCCTTTCCAACATACTTTCTTTGTATGTATTAATCCCCATGCGCCTTTCCCCGCAGCACACCCAGTTAGTGTTAAACTCTGCCCGGGAGAAGAGAGACATGGAGCAGAGACACGTGGCCATTAAGAAGAAGGTAACAAGAGACGTGCTCGGTGAACCCTCTCCAGATAAGCGATCTAGAACAACAGAAACCCACGCGCTTCTCAGGACGCATGTTTCGAAAACCTGCCCATTGGTTTCATTATCTCCCAGGAACAATGTGGAGAGTGTTTACACAGTGCTATCGCAGTCTAAAAGGCATTCAATGATTTACCTTTTTATCCACAGCCTATTGGCCATGGTGAGTGTCACCCCCCACCAGGCCAAAGCCCTCTCATAGGCAATAGAAAATTATATATTTATGTGTACATTAGGATATAAATAGCCAAATATGAGGAGAAATCATGGTTGCGACCATCAAAAAAGATCACAGCTATATTTAAAGGTGCAGTGAGTAGACTTTAGCGGCCTCTAGTGGAACAGCCTTGGCAGAAACGGAACCAAATATTCCGTAGTATATTTTAATTTGTTTAAAATCCCAGGAAA
>NC_136953.1:8971735-9034235 GCF_949987615.1 Pollachius pollachius | reverse complement strand
ACATTTACATTTAGGGCATTTAGCAGACACTTTTATCCAAAGCGACTTACAATAAGTGCATTTGTTACAATAAGTACATTTGTCATAAGAAGTGAAACAATATATCGCTGTCGGTACAGTAAAGATGTTCATAGAACCAAGTGCAAGTATTACAATCGCTAGGCTAACCCATTCCCCGTGTAAAGCAACGATAGCAGCTAATGTAGATGCTACACAATTAAGTACCTTGAATAAGTGCAATGTACAAGTGCCAGGACGTACAACATTCAATGGTGGCTGTGCATTGGTTTCTATGCAGAGTCGAGGTGAACTCTGAACAGGTGAGTTTTGAGTGTTTTGAGTACAAGAGTACAAGAAGCTCGATAATGGACCCTTCTTGCAAAGGCGCCATCGCAAGAGGCACACAGGGGTCACTCATAACACCAGGGCACGGCTAGCAGACTGAACTAGTCTAGAGGACAAACAGTGACCATGGGGTATGGGCCCTGGTACATGGCAGTAGTAGTTAGTATTAATCATCTGTGTTACGCCTCTTTGACGAGGGCCTATGGCTGCACTCAGAGCCTCCACAGGAGGGGGGTGTAGATGGTGAGGCGGTGCTGGGTGGAGTTTCTCCAGTGGTATCGGTGGTTCTCATTCGTGGCCGCAGTTCATGTTAGCAGTTATGTCTCCAGCTCTTGTCGTCAAATTGAACTGAACGTCTTGACGCACTTGTTTTGAGATTTAAGATACTAACCTTCTTGTTCTGATTCCTATGGCAACTCGGCTCTCCGGCCGTTGGATTTCCTTTAGAAACTGCTTCATGTTTTTTTGTATTGACTGACATTGAGTATATTGAGTATATTGAGTCCGCTTTATCGGTTCCAAGCCGGACCCAGTGGGTCACGTCGGAAATGTAAACAGCGCATATGTAATGTCCACACGTGTCTGTCTGTCCGTCCAGCTGATGTGTGAGCTGGGGAACGACGCCATCAACCGCATCTACGAGGCGCGCATCCAGGAGATCACCATCAAGAAGCCCCACCCCACCAGCCCCAGGTGCGCACCTCATTTGCATACGTCATCAGCATCCTTCGTCAACACTTTTGTACAAATGCCACTCAAATGAAGTGAGTCTGTGTGGGTCATTTGGTGCGATTCGTATATATATGGTGTAGCTTTTATCCCAAAGGTGTCATCGTAAGGGGGGCAGGGTCCTGCCTCCAGCCAATCAATGGTGAATCCATTGATTGGAACAAATTCAGGGTTACATGTTCAAACAATTGCCTGGCCGGTTGATTTTCCCGCTCTGGCCTGCAAGATACCATCCTTAAAGTGCATTCTGGACTCCTGGTATGGGGCGACATCAGGTGTAGCTCATTAATTAATGATGGTTATTGGCTTAGCAGTACCCATAATTAACATGTTGAGATACACCTGTGTTCACCCCTGCTGTAACACCTCTGGGATAAAGGCGTACGTGAAAGCAAGGACATTGCTGTTTCACACAAAGTGAACTTCGATCATCCCTGTACTTATTTATCCTCCTCCTCAGTCAGCAAAAAACATACTCTCAAAAAAGGAAGACTTGTGTAAGACACTGGACAACTACTGTGTCGTCAACTCTTAATGACATTATTCAGCCCTTTTTTTTTTATTTGATTAGATTTATTTGGAATGCAGACGTCTCCAAGGGATAGAATTCTATAAATCTCGAGGAGAGACTAAACGAAGACCTTCTTGTCGTCTGCCTCTTTTGCACGCCCCCTCCCTTCCTCGCTCAGCCGTCTGTCAGTCAGACAGGAAGTGGCGGGTTGACAGTAATGAGTTGAATGTTGCTGTGGAAACCGAAAAAAGGTTGCGGTGCAGGTGCACGGGTTTCCGCTGCAGTACGCTGCTGCGTCTCTCCGTCTCGCCGTGTCAGAGAGAGACCTGAGGCCTGCTGTGCGTCTCCATGCTTCTTCAGACCCAGATCCACTGAACGTTGCTTATTTGGAGTTGCGTAGTAGTCGTTTTCCACTGATACGTTTTCGAGGACTACATTTAATTTTTCGCTGTCAAATCCCTATACACTTTCACTTACATTCATCACAATCATTATTTTCTTTATACGCTTTGAACACATGTGGTAGTACTTATTTTAAACGGTATCAAATATGTATCAAATATAACGGTCAGAGGCTGGATATCGGACTAATGGTCTGAGAAATGATGAGAGTTTCGCTCCATGGGAGGAAAACCAAAGTCCAACCTCTATAGTCTGATAAGTTGCTCAAAGGTACAAACTAACATAGATTTGCGTGAGCGGCGATGGGTTGAACTCTTTAACTCTGTTGGTCTGTCCATTCAGACCAAGGGAAATGCAGAATTAGCATACTGCGTTGTCATAGGTTCAGTATGTTGACGATGTACACGTCACCGGGCTAGTCTCACGCACCGGTCTCTATGGGCTCTACTTCTCGGACACGTGACACATAAAACCCATAAATACAAACCAACATTACATTATTAGAAAAGAAAAGAGTTATTAAAGCGGCCAATAAGGCGAATCCAAACCCAAACAACCCTTGTGCGTGGATTAGAGAGGGTTCACACACCTGGCCGAAGGAGACACTGCGTGGTGCCGTCCAAGAGTATACCAAAAGGAACTTCAACGTCGAGTACTGACCAGTACCTGTTGCAGATGCAGAGTGGACCGTTCACAAACCGTTTGGCGGAGAATATAGGATTTGACCCTGGTTTTCTGTTAATGATGTTAAAAAAACCAACCTATTTCAGTACCCTTGCAATGGCCCAGATAACCTTCTGGGCTGACTGCCCCCTGGTTTGGCTCTCATTTAAGTGTGTGTGTGTGTGTGCGTGTGTGTGCGTCATCCAGGGGGGACAAGGAGACCTGGATCCGCTCCAAGTACGTGGAGAAGAAGTTCATCCAGAAGCTCCCGGAGGCGGGGGGCCGCGGCCCCCCCCTGCTGCGGCGCTCCAGCGGCCGCCGCACCCGGGCCGGCACCCACGACCGCTCCCTGAGGCCCCCGCTCAAACCCAAGCCCGGACGCGCCACACTGCCACGGCTCTCAGGTTAGGACCCCCCCCACCGCTTTAATAACCCAGCAGGCTAGAGGGGGAGGGGTGTGTGTGTGTGTGTGTGTGTGTGTGTGTGTGTGTGTGTGTGTGTGTGTGTGTGTGTGTGTGTGTGTGTGTGTGTGTGTGTGTGTGTGCGCATACGGGAGTTTGTAGTCAGCAGGTAAAACCAGTTATCACGTTTTGAAGTTGCCGAAGGCCTCCCATGTGACTCTCTGTCTCCCTCCCTCTCCCCCTTTCCTCTCTCTCCCTCTCCTTCTTTTCTCTCTCTCTTTCTCTCTTCCTCTCTCCCTCTCTCCTTCCTTTCCCCCTATCTTTCTCTCTTCCTCCCTCTCTCTCTTCCTGTGTGTGTGCTTCATTCCTACTTCTTAGGGCCAAGCAACAATGACCTTGCCCCCAAAAAGAATAATACAGGCTTTCACAAAGGTGAGACAACACACACCCACACACACACACACACACACACACACCCACACACACGCATAGATTGAAGTGGAAAGATTGTGTCACTCTACAAAGAGTTCCTGTTCATAATGAAAGGTGCATTCCAAGGCAATCCCACTGGTTTTGAAACCACCCTCTTGGAGCCATCTATAAAGTTGTTCCTCGTTTAACGTTGAATCCTCTCACGCAGCGATGTAAAGTAGCATTTACATGACAGCTTCTTTTACATTTTGTGATAGGATCCTGTTCAGGATTAACTCTAAACGTATGTGTGTGTGTCTTTGCATGAACACACGGGGCCAAGCGAGCTTCCTCTCTCTGCAGTCTTATCTGTGGATCAACTCATAGTCACAGTGGTATGTTATAAAGGGTGTGCCGTGTAATGTGACAAATGCAATCAAGACATATTAACATTTTACTTTGTATGGCATTGGGAGGTTAATCTAAGAACTACACAAACGCACAAAAGTGGTATTGAAGTGATCATAAAAAAACAACAGGTATTTCATCAAATATATAAACAATGAGGTGCAAAAGATGATCTGCACTACTACAACCTCCTCTTCCTCCTCCTCTTGCTCCTGCTCTTCTTCCTCCACCACCTCCTCCTTCCTCCTTGTTCTCCTCCTCCTTCCTCCATCCTCCTCTTTCCCTCCTCTTCCTCCTCCTCCTCCTCCTCCTCTTCCTCCCCCTCCTCCTCCTTATCCCCCTCTCCTCCTCCTCCTCCTCCTCCTCCTCCTCCTCCTCCTCCTCCTCCTCCTCCTCCTCCTCCATCAGCTGAGGAAGGCCAGCAGCAGGAGGAGGAGGAGGAGGAGGAGGAGGACCTCAGCACCCTGCACCCCGGCGCTCTGCTGTACCGCTCGGCGGGCCGGCCCAACTTCCTGGTGATGGCGGACGCCCTGGCCCACGGCGCCGACGTCAACTGGCTGAACGGCGCCAGCGAGTCCCGCAGCCCCCTGCTGCAGGCCGTGACCGCGGTGAGGGGTGTGTGTGTGTGTGTGTGTGTTTGTATAAGACAGTGTGTGTGTGTGTTAATATGAATGAGTGTGTGTGTGTGTGTGTGTGTGTGTTTATATGAATGAGTGAATAGGAGTTTGTGTGTGTTAACATGAATGAGTGTGTGTGTGTGTGAGCTATGAGTATGTGTGATACGAGTGTGTGTGAGGGTGATATGTGTATGGGTGAACCTCCCCCGGCCCCGTGCTCACCGGCCCCGTCTCCCCAGAACTCCCTGGCGGCGTGTGAGTTCCTGCTGCAGAACGGGGCGAGCGTCAACCAGGCCGACGCCCACGGCAGAGGACCCCTGCACCACGCCACCGTGCTCGGCCACACCGGGTAACACACGCACGCACGCACGCACGCACGCACGCACGCACGCACGCACGCACGCACGCACGCACGCACGCACGCACGCACGCACGCACGCACGCACGCACGCACGCACGCACGCACGCACGCACGCACGCACGCACGCACGCACGCACGCACGCACGCACGCACGCACGCACGCACGCACGCACGCACGCACGCACGCACGCACGCACGCACACAGCTTTTCTTATTGTGATATACAGTTCTTTTTAACAGAGACAAGCATGTGTAGCTGATCTGAAGGTACCAGATGTATTCGACGGATAGTAATACACATTTATGCACATACACTTTGCATATATTGATACCCATGAAGAAAAACACGTGTAAGCACTCGACAGACTGGCTTTCCAAGCTCAAGGTGAGCCCACATTTAAACCCCCCGTAAGTCAACAAGAATTTACCTTCAGGCTAGAACCGCCGTTTGAGTTAAGATTGATTTATTTTTTACTGTTAATTATATATATGATAATGTTTAATGTTACGGTAATTAATTAGGGTTTCATAGCTCAGTAGTTCTTGGGAGCATATATGTTTATTGTAAGTTTAGAAACTGTAGGGAAAAGCCATTTACGTTCTTCCCACAGGATTCAAGCCACCCCAGACTAGATGCCGTAGGCTAAATCGACAAACTGTTTTGTAAACAATGACAACACACCTAATAATCAAAGCTGAAAACCCTAATCTGAAACCACACCCTAACCATCTAGCTAGGATAATTGGTCTCTTTTCAAGGCTAAAAATCGACTTCTCAAAAAACGAAGGAGATCATGAAGAACAGAGCTTTGTAAACATTTATTTCCTCAGACAGTTAAAGTGGCAATCTCAAAGATCTCTGTTTCGTTCTTTTTTATGACACCTATGAGAAGAAAACAGTTGACTGCTACACACACACACACAAGTGAGGGCGGAACAGCCACTGCTGACTGATGGAAAACACGTCACTAGATCCTTGTGATTTGCATGCATGGCAGGAATTTCACCACCAACACCCAGCTCATTACATTCATAATACTGCCAATGCAAGTGCGATTTGGCTAATAGATACTGACTCAGCTGACAGTGATTTACATGAACCTCTTCTGCGATCTTCGAGATTGCCTTGTCAGCATAGATTTTCCTTTCAGGTGGGTGATGGGTGGTTAGCATTCATATTTTCAACCTCAATTCAAGATCTTTTAGTGTCACTTTCTTTTTTGTACACCCACACAAACTCAAAGAGCGACCTTTGACCTTTGACCCCTGCGTGTCGCCCCGGCAGGCTGGTGTGTCTGTTCCTGAAGAGGGGCGCCGACTACAATGCCAAGGACAAGGACCAGAAGGACCCCATCGGCATCGCCGTGGAGAACGCCAACGCCGACATCGTCACCCTGTGAGTCCTGAGGGAACCCCTTTATAAACCGCGGTGACCCATTGAAAGGACAAATGAGGCGGAGTAACAGCATTGATACGTGAGGCTGTAACCGAGTCCTGTGCCTCTGCTTCCCCCCCCCCCCCCCCCCACAGGCTGCGCATCGCCAAGATGAACAAGGAGATGCGGGAGACGGAGGGAGGGTTCGGCCAATCAGGTCACTCCAGGGAGCAGGGCTGGGCGGGCTCTGAGGGGGGGGGGGGACACGTGCCGGGGACAACCAGGCGGAACCTGCAGGCCCTGAAGAACCATATCAGCGGGTGGGCTCTGGGGGGCGCCGACTGATCCGAGGCCACTGTAGGACTGTTTTTGAATCCCGCGCACGGTCTCTAAACGGCCTTCGCGACGGCCGCCACACTTTTAAAGTTCTCAGAAGGGAAAGGGTGCAATGTTGTTGTTGTACAGTTGTGTCGTGAGTGAGAGAAGAGTGTCGTTTGCGCAAGTGTGTCGCGTTACAAACTGAAAGTGGCGTTGTTGTGAATGTGAGCGAGAGCTACTACAGAGCTGGTCTTTAGCGTGGAAGATGTTAGGGTGCATCCGGAGCCAAATCGAATGAATGTACGATTATGTTTTGTTTGGGGTGTTTTTTATGTTATTTTTTCTATGCAACATTTGCAAGGGAAGCGGCAGGGCTTTCTCCTGCGCTATGAGCACTCAAACAATATTTTGTTCAAGCCATGAAAGAGAGGGAGGGAGAGAGATAAAGGGTACATTGTATAATATACAAGGAACAATATTTAATATTTGCACAGGAAGAACAAACAGAATAGACTTTTCAGATAAGAGGTAGAGTTTATTTTTGTTCAGTGGGTTTTGAATGGCTTTTTAAAGGTGCTTTTCTATTTCATTCCTCGTCTTAATGCCTGGTGATCTTTAGCACAAGGTCTCAGTCAGTCCTTGATGATGATGATGATGATGATGACCATGATGGTGACCATGACTAGGATGACAGAAGCAGTCGTATTTGTCTTTAAAATGCTATTCTGTGAATAGCAGATTGGGTTGTTAGTAGTTGATCAATTGGACCTATTACCAATCAATCTGTTTGTATTTGTTTACCATGCTGAGCACTGTCTCTTTGTTTTTGTTGTTTTGAGGTTTTTTAACAAAGCGAAGGGCTTCCGTTTTAGTTTGGTATTGAACAGAGTTGTATCATATGAACTTCTCCTTGCACTGCTATACATCCATTCTTCCATTGTGGCCCTGTATTAAGTGTTTTTGTTTGTTTGTTGTTTGTGCGTGTGTGTGCATGTACGCATGTGTGATGCATAAACAGCAGTGCAGAGCTGAAGAGGGGGCCTGACTTGGACAAAGTATTTCTGTCGTTTGGTAAACAACGACAATGTGTTCGCTTTTGTCTGGTCTCAGAAGAACACATGTACCCTACTGCTGGTCAGTGGACCATGTTGCTGTGCTTTTTAATGGTGTGTGTGTGTGTGTGTGTGTGTGTGTGTGTGTGTGTGTGTGTGTGTGTGTGTGTGTGTGTGTGTGTGTGTGTGTGTGTGTGTGTGTGTGTGTGTGTGTGTGTGTGTGTGTGTGTGTGTGTCCTTGCACCCGTTGTGCCTTTGTCCCACTGTCGCTGAGATGTCCAACTGGTCTCAAGCGCTTGTGCATTGCGCCCCCTGCTGTACCCAAAGAGGTAATGTTGCATGTGCATGTCAACGTTGTGTGCATGCGTTACATTTGTGTGCGTCTTTGTTTGGTCGTGTCGATTGTTTATTTCCTTTTTTGCTTTGCCGCTAAAGTGCTGCAGACCTTTAGTCAAGTCAGCATTACAGGCTCGTCTCCTAGTGGCCATCTTGGTGCCATCTTGGTTCTGAACGCTAGCTGAACCAAGATGCAACCAAGGTGGATGTGTTCCCAGAACGGAACACGTGAAAATGTGGCCTTCAGGGAACAGCTGTGCTTTTAGTTACGGGAGAAGGAGTTCATGTTTTGTTTTTAATGGACGAACAAAACGAGCAAAAATCTGTGTCATCAGAACCGTGAGCATCACATGGACGAAGTCTCTCATCCGTCTCACCTCGGTTCTTTTGGTTGAGTTTGTGCGTATTCACGAACGTTCCGTTCCCTTCCCGTCGCCCACGCAGTGCAGATGTTTTCTTGGCCCCGGTCCGATCCATTCGTCACCAACTCTTGCGTTTTGCACATGGCGTTCCCGTGGCACCGAGATCAGGAATGCGTAGCCTCCCCATCAGGATCCCATATGGACGCGCTCGCACCGCTTGTGATTCCGATTCACATTCCGCGACGAGGCGGTTGCTGTTCAATATAATTGGATTCGGCCACTTAAGAGGCCGCACTGTGACCATGGTGTGACCCGGGCTTGACCTCGGGGTGTTTTCCTAAGGGTGACATATTATACCACCAGGTGTGAGTGTGATTAGCCGTTACAAGCCGTTTTGAAAGTCTGCCTCTTCTGACATCATAGGTGATTGTTTCCACCTAGATCAGACATGGGATCATACTATGCGGGCCGGAACCAGCCCGCATAGTGCTTCAATCCGGCCCCCACGATGCGCTCGAAATTGGGAGGAAAAACACCCTGCCTTTAACCGACCCGTGATCCTGCTATTGAAATCAATCCAACCGATTTCGCTGTGTTTGACTCCCTGAAGTCCAGACTGATTTGCGACACGGAGGAGACCCTGTGAGGACCTGCCGGACTCCGGTGCCGGAGCTGAACTCCTGCGCCCGAGTCCGGCATGAGCTCAGCCTCGGGGGCCAGCGGGTTCTAGATGAGAATATTTTATAGAACACGGCCAAAATGTGTGCGCCTCCGGATGATATTATGAATCCTAAACGACCGCGTCGGTTTCTCTGACATATCTGGTACTTCCACAACAAGTTAAGAGTGGCCATGGTTGAGAATGAATTGGCAGAACAGAAACATGGCGGTCACAAGGGGAAGCTTCTATCACACTCAGGCGACCACGCATAACAGAATCGCTTTAAATTCCAGCGATTGTGGATACAATCGCACACTGCGGCCGCCTAAATAGCTTTACCCAATCAAAATTAAGCGCAGAATATTTAAAATTACCCTGTAACCTTAGAGGAGCCAAGGTCAGATAGGCCTAGCAAAAAATAAATATCAGGCCTTGAAATAGGCTGGCAAAGTCGAGGCAACTGTAAAGTAGCCTAATACATAATTGCATTGAATTAATTTGTACCATTTAATCGTGTCACTATGTTTAATTGCAATCGTCCAAAGTGTGGCCCTCCGCTTATTCTGTGGCCCTCGGACTAAAACTGTTGCCCACCCCTGACCTAGATGTGTGACGGATAGATGAGCAACGTTTGCTACAGTCCACTGGGTAGGCTGGTAGACTGATCTATCCAGCACACATCCAGGTGGACACGCCCACTTGTGATGTCAGAAGAGACAGATTTTCCAAAACGGCTTGTGACGGCTAATCACACTCACACCTGGTGGTATAATACATTACCTTTAATGTTGAGATAAGAGTGCTCTCTCCCTCCCTCCCCATTCTCCTCATCCTCTCCTCTCCCTCTCCTGTGGTCTGCAGGGGACGCGACGTACCAAGACATCTTCCGGGACTTCTCGCACATGGCGTCGAACAACCCCGAGAAGCTGAAGCGACGCAGCGCCGACCCAAAGTCCTAGAGCGACCCCCCCCCACACACACACACACACACACACACACACACACACACACACACACACACACACACACACACACACACACACACGTTGAGTCATAGGTCAGCTGCTGTGTTGACTCCGCGGGAGAACGAAGAGCGGTCCCAGCACAGTGGACTCCTTTTGTGTTGACTGGTCAAACAAGAGGACTAATGTTTGATCAGTTAACACCAAGAAGGAAAAAGGATGGTGGGCTTCCAAGGGAAATGGCTTCTGAGGGAAAAGCAGCATTTGATATGTATGACAGGTCTGGAATGACTTGCCATAGCTACGGCCCGGATACACCAGCCCAAACAATTCCTTCTGACGATGTGTTTTTGGTATTGTATTTTATGCTTTTTTTTATTGTCGCCTATGCCTCAGTGACACGAAATCCGGACCGTTTATCAGATGAACAAATAAAATGCAATGCATGATCCTTTTACTATGTTTCGAGGTTGCTTGCTTCCAGTGGTTCATGGTTCATGTCAGCGGTTGGATTTGATTACACCGCCAGATGGCAGCCTAACGTTGCACACGAGCGGCCTCTCGTGGCCAGAGTAGCGCCCCGCACATGGGACGTTTTTTAGTACGACGGTGACGTAAGAGCAACAAAAAATGCTATACCTTCAAGCCAGGTAATAGTGAGACTTTTTTAAATGTGTTTAACTAATACAGACAAAGGTATTGAGGAGTTGGGATTCATGGTTGAGACTGTTTAGTCAAGTTGTTAAACAGAAAAGGGAAATTCAAGCTTTTGCTCTTTTTTCTTTTATTTTCCTGAAGTTAAAGTTGCTCATCTCTTTATCAAAAGAAGAAGAGGGAAATAAATATAATTCTTAGTTTGATAACGTTTTGTAGCAGCGTGGGTTCATGGTGTTGTTTTCACAACTATTGATCTGACAACTCAGCAGCAAACATGTTCACGGACAGGTAATGCATGTCATTTGATGAAAAATGTATTCGATCCTTTGTGGTATGGTCTTCTCGGGCTAGGTATGACTCAGAGTGGTAAATATCCAAAAGGTGGTTTATTACAACAGAGACACAAGGTAAACGAGCTTGTGTTCTGGAGGGGGTTCATCATGAAGCATCTATCAAACACAGGTAAGAAAGCAGTTTATATTGGAAGTGGGCGGACTTGTAAATAAGCCACGCCTACTTGTTCTAATTTACCCAGGTAAACCTGTGTCAAAGTGGCCATGTTTGTATTTTTTAACCTATCTACAAACTCATAAAACCTTATGTGGAGAAGAAACCATAACTGTTTTTAGCTTGAAACGTCATCAGAAGAAGCATGGACTAAAATAATTTACATCCCATTTCATTGTAATGAAATAGCCGCTACGTTTGGATGAGCTGTAGATGAGTTGCATGGAAAATTACATCGTAGGTTAAGTTAGCCTAGCCTTGTGGGGTATTCCACAAAGCCGGTTTTATCACATAACCGGGTAAATTAACCCAGGGTTTGCGGTAACCCTAGGTTATCCGTTCCAAAATTAACACGGTATGTTAGTTACTACAGAAACATATGCTCTGAATCAAACCTGGTCGGAGCAGGTTTTGCGCAGGTTAAGTCTAGAACATAACCCGGTTTGGGGTATTTAAACCCGTATTCACCGCAGATTTCATGTGTTCGCAAATATGCCCTTTTGATGATTGATATCTGAGCGCCACAAATTATTTGTGCAATCCACCGGGAGTGATTAATAAGACCACGGCTCGACATCTTGGCATATCCGGATGACTTTTTGCTGGAGAGATATAGATTCTCGCACAAATCTTTAATATATTTAAATAGCCTTCTCCAGCCTTACATAGCCAACACTACCAATCGAGGACCTGGCCTCAGTTCACTCCAGACTATTTGCGTAGCCCTCCGTTTTTTGCAAATGGTAGTTTCATCTATAATGTTGGAGATGCTGAGCACTGAATGTTCGATCGTAGCCGGCGGCTCCATTACAAGCACTAATCCATCTTGATCTGTGAAGTTGATGAATTGTCACTTTTAGGTTTTCTAACTAGTTAACCAAAAAAAAAACATTTGGAACATTTGCGCTGTGGCACGCACAGGGTTTGCATGTGTTACTTCGAAGACAAACAAAATCTAAAATGCAAGAAAAACAGAAAAACCTACATTCAACCAGTGGGGTACCCTCACATGGCCCCTGACTCTCTGAGGAGGCCCCGGTCCAATCCATTCGTCCCAACTCTTGCGTTTTGCACATGGCGTTCCCGTGGCACCGAGATCAGGAATGCGTAGCCTCCCCATCAGGATCCCAGGATATGGACGCGCTCGCACCGCTTGTGATTCCGATTCACATTCCGCGACGAGGCGGTTGCTGTTCAATATAATTGGATTCGGCCACTTAAGAGGCTGAAAGACACACCAGGCGTTATTGGAGCGCAGCGCCCCCCCCCCCCCCCCCCCTGGCCACGACCGGAATGGCCGGAGACCTTTTAGCTGTCCACCGCCCCCTGGTGGCAAGGACAGCGGTTAGGCTGCCGAAGTTCTCTGGGGCAACGGCACTGGAGCCATACCTGGCTCAGTTCCGGCTTGCAGAGTGGCAGAACGGCTGGGGTGCCGAGGAGGCCGTCGACGGCAGCACGGGTGCTGCTCGACCTGGACCAAGCGGACCAGCGAGACCTTAAGGCCCTGACCAGAGCACTGGAGAGGCAGTTCAGTGAGCAAGTCTTCAGCGACCAGAGCCGGCAGTTGCTGGCTTCTCACCGCCGCAAGGAGGAGGAGAGCCTGGGGGTCTACGCTGCTGATGTCCAACTCTTGACCCGACACGGCTACCCGGAATTCCCCACGGCTGCACGGGAGGACCTGGCGCTCCAGGCCTTCCTGCGGGGACTGGTGCCGGAGTGTCTGGGGCAGTGGTGGTTTTAGGCACGGGTGAACCAGGCAGCCGCCCGGGGCACCATATTTGTGGGGGGCGCCAAATCACATGGGGGGCGCCACGAGCAGTGAAAAATAAAAACACGCCGCGAAGTGGTTTTCAATGAAGTACATAACATTGTGTGGGGAATTGGTATATTGGCGCCCCCTCTGGCTGCAGGCGCACACCTGCTCGTTGAGAAGACGGAATGAAACCTCCATTGAAGTCCGTAGGGTCATGATACAAACCCTCCCCCCCCCCCCCCCCCCCCCCCCCCCCCCGCTTGGAGGAAGTCTTGCCCGGGCCGTAACTGGACGTAGAATCGCTACTGGTCTGGGGCAGCATGTCCGCCTCGCCGAGCCCCAGAGCCTCGATCCAGCTCTGGGCCAGGCAGAACGGGCTGAGGTGGAACTGTGGTGCATCCGTGGACGCGGCTGGGACAGCCCTCCCCCTCGACACAAAGGACGTGGGGCTCCAGTCCAGGCAGCGGAAGCAGTGGTGGCTGGTGATCAAAAATGTTGGTGGGGCACAGTAATAGACCGGGGGTCTGGGGTCTGGGGTCTGGGGTCTGGGGTCTGGGGTCCCCCCCCGATAAAAAAAATTGAATTTAATAGATTTGATTTCCTGTATTCTGGTGCATTTTGGGGATGGCCTAGCAGCTTCTCTGAGAGGGGAGATGGCTGTGTTAAAAGCCGAATAATGACCCGGCCATTAACACTTATGTCATGGCTCATGTCATGCCAACAGGTTTGGGTGTGATTAACTGGTACAAGCCGTTTGGAACAGGAAAGGAAAATAGAGAGAGAGGGAAATCATTAATTCCCTGTGCCAAACGGGTTATACCAGCTAATCAAATCCACACCTGTTGGCATGAAATGTCATGTCGGTAATGCCAACAGGTGTGAACTTAACCGAAACCCGCTGTGACAGAACGAGCCCACAGAGCCCAAACAGACAGACACGTCAGGAAGACGGGTGACACTAGTGTCACACCTATGAGGAAATCATATGGACAGCTACTTGCAATAGCCTATTAAGAATCTGAAATGTTGAGATCCAAATCTTGCGGGATCTGCCGCAGGCTGTGGTGAAACGACGAGCAGCATTCACCCTCGCACGGAACCTGCTACGGGACAAACCGGGAGTGAGATTCGGGCTTCTCTACCTGTCTAAATTGAGGATTACATACAACGGGAAAGAATCTGTCTTTACCGACCCTGATGAGGCAGAGGAACAGCACTTCGGATCCCCAGGTAAACAATATTTTAACTTGACTCTTAACTTAATTCAAGACACTTCTCGATTTCTTCTAGTGTGTGGGTATGGGTGTGGGTGTGTCATGTTCTTTTGAAAAGGTGACTGAATCAGGATCGCTTTTAACTCACTTTATTTAGTAAAGGTTTGATCTAATCTCTATCAAGCAAAAGGAGAGACACTTAGCTGGGCATCCGAGGTGGCCCTGCCTCTAGGGCGTGGGCAATTAATTTTCCCAAAGGGCCACATGAGAAACAGGGACTGTTGTGGAGGGCCGGACCAATAGGCTAAATTCAATTCAGCTCAATATTAATTTGATCTCTTTATAAAAAGCTGTAAAATGTAGGGTATTTGATAAGAGTAAATGTTATGATAAGAATATGAAAAAAATAAAGCAGAAATGGTACAAAATGCAGTTTTGTTAGTATTTAATCAACATCCACAAAAGCAATTGTGAAAAAAATTGGTATGTTTTTACCACTTTTCAAAGAACAGCATTGAATGAACTTTATAAAGTGCTATTACTATTTAATTTGCAGCGTAATTACAGAATTAGTTTTTCTTCATGTATGAAAAACTGAAGCAGACATAGTACAAAATGACAACATGATGTCACTATTTGAACAGTATACTCAAAGCAATTTTAAACAAAATGTGCATGTTTTTGCCATTTGTTTTTCAGAACAGCAATAAATTAACTTTATACAAAGTGTTATTATCTTTTTGTTTTTAGTTTTACTACGCTTTTTAACTGCTATTTTATGGATGCTTTAATAAAGGTATTAGTGGGCCACTAACACGGTGTCTGTAGCTTTAATGCAAATGAGGAGGAGAGAGGCGGGTCAAGGAGGAGGGTGGGGGTGTGGCCCTGAGCAGCTTGCAGCCACTGTACCATGCGCTCTGTTTACAGTGGATGTATCGCAATGGCGAGGCGAACACAGCGTTTAGCCGTGTTCTGTAAATATTCTAGAACAGGTGTTTTCAAATTGGGTGAATGTGAGCCTCCCCTTAGAGTAGGTAAGGACAGCCGAGCCCCCCCCCCCCTCAAAAAAAAATATATTCCCGTCCGCCTGACCTAACATGCCTCTTCAGTAAATGGCATCTTTTATGTGTTCCAGGCAATGATGACTTTCAATAACTAATCAAATGTAAATGTTTTTTAATATTGTATTTGAAGAAATTTTATTTCCACAACTTTTTTAAAAGTGCATTCATAAACGATTCTTTGCAACAGCAAATAATTTCCAACTTCATGCAGGCCTGATTGAGGCTACTTTTAAAATCACTGAACATCATTAGGCCTATCCGCAAGTCAACAAAACAAAGCTACAACCGACGACACCCGACGGCTGAAATCGGCGCTGTGTGTCTGGACCTTAAGCGTACATTTGAAGGAGATGCACATCGTCTCGAAAGAAATCAGCACAATAGACAGCTCTCGGATCAATGAACGACAACGGCATGTTATGAGATCGAACAGATTCACATATTTTCATCAAACTTGTTAACGATTTCAGCCACATAAAACCACAGATTTAAACCACAAACAAAATGCGCCATACTCACATAATTTGCACTACGAGCAGCATCAACCCTATGGCCCAACCAATTTATGCATTCAAGACACAACTTTGACCTTCAATTTAATCGTCCATATCAGTGATAACAATAAGGCCTCGCTTTTGATGGGAGAGGTGTTCGATGCGGGGCTGCACTGCAGAGAGAAATAAACGCAAGTCGTCCTCCACCTGCAGCCTTGATCTGTATTTGTTTTTAATCAGGGTCAGTGCGGAAAACCCACACTCACACAAGTAGGTTGAGGTGAAGGGGATTAGGACTTTCATAGGGGAACTCGCTCTCCACAGACAACCAGAAACGCATTCAGGACAAGGAAACGATGCATTTTAAAAGTAAAACAAGCACGCACAATTACCGATATCAATAGAGCTGCATACAGATTTGTGTATCTTTTCTTTGCGTGTTGAGTGTCGGGCCTCCCCTGTGGCTCTTTGGCGCCCCCCAGGGGAGGCGCGCCTCACCTATTGAAAACCGCTCGCCCTGTCTGGGCTTATTTTCCCGATAATGACCGGCGTTCTATACATTATTCCTTCCTTACATATTTACTTGAGCATCTATAGTTATTTTCTTTTTTAGAGACCCCACAGAGATGGAATCATAACTCGAATGCGCCTAACACCCTTTATAGGTAGCCCTATGCTCGCCTCCAAAATCACAACATTTAACCCTGGCACCTTCCTTACATTTATCGTACTCATGATCCTCCCATCCACATCTGCCACATCTTGCTTTCCCTCTACATATTGCTGCTAAATGCCCAAATTTGTGAAATTTAAAGCATCGAAGTGGTGGGATGTATTGTGGCGATGTATTGTGTATTGTGGCGAACCGCCACCTCAAACAGCACAAGATTCTCTTAATTTCTTAAGCCACAAAGGCACTTTTAATAATAAAAAACAAGGATCTCTCACTTAAAAGAACAAAGAGACACAGGTTTTCCTCACACCCAAGCCAAGAGATCCCTGAATGCACCTTGGAGCAGGCTATTTAAGGTCTGCTCTCCCACTGGCCATTAAGTGCTCTGCAAGTTGATTGGCAAGGGCCGGGTTGCCTCACTCCTCCACCCTTTGATGAAGCCTCGGGAGGCCTCTCGGAGGAGCGGTGGTCCTGCACGTAGCGTGGCGTCGTCGTCTATCGCGGCCTCGACTCACTCGGCCTCGACTCGCGCGGCCTCCACTCGTGCGGCCTCCACTCGCGCGGCCTCGTCTTGCGTGGCCTCGACCCGCGCGGCCTCGACTCGCACGGCCCCGTCTTGCGTGGCCTCGATTCACGCGGCCTCCCATCGCGCGGCCTCGTCTCGCGCGGCCTCGACTCGTGCGGCCTCGACTCGCGCGGCCTCGACTCGCGCGGCCTCGACTCGCGCGGCCTCGACTCGCGCGGCCTCGACTCGCGCGGCCTCGACTCCTGGCACGGTGAGCGAACCGCCACCTGAAACAGCACAAAGTTCTTAAGCCACAAAGGCACTTTTAATAATACAAAACAAGGATCACAGCCTGGTTCCGCTTGGTGGAACTGTCACACCAAATTTGTAGCGGGTGCCAAATTTGTACCGGGTACGTAATCCATACGTAATCCATTCCAAACCTGCCTGGCAACAGATGATCGTGGACGATCGCGTCGATTGACGTAGGAAGGTTCAAGAACATTCGCAGTTAAACACTCGGTTTACTACACATTAAACACAGAGGTTACTAGCTAAATTCGATTAAACAATTAAATGCAATACAAATATAAAGTTAGGAACGCTAATAAATGTAATTTGTAAAGGTAGGGCTATCTGTCTTGTCGCACTCAATGAACGACTTCGCGAATGTTCTTGAACTCAATGAACGACTTCGCGATTGTTCTTGAACCTTCCTACGTCAATCAACGCAATCGTCCGCGATCATCTGTTGCCAGGCAGGTTTGGAATGGATTACGTATGGATTACGTACCCGGTACAAATTTGGTGTGACAAATTACATTTATTAGTGTTTATTAGTGTGTACACAGATATTCATTTATTCCAAAGCAAAAATTAAATAGCCAGGGAATGGCCATTATTACTCACAAACAGGCAGTCAGCTATGCCTACAGTGCAAGTGCAACATCTCCAGGGTGGAACGCATTTGAATTAGCCTTACATACAAACAAGTTTTAAAACTATTTTACAATTAAGGGAGCCATACATTTCATCTCTGCACACTTGAGATTGTGAACCTGGCTCTGGCTCTGCATTAGCAGAGCTTGTTCTGCTAGTAAGGGCACTAGCAGACTGGCTGGTCATGGCAATTGCAGTTGGTTGGCTAGTGGTGGTAGATGTAGCAGCAGTTCCGTTGACTCACTCAACATGAGCGAGGCCCGGGGCTGCAGCCCTTAAAGCCCATTTTCTTAATCCGGCCCTGAATATGTCTCAATAGGGCACCTCAATTATATGCACGGGTTGTGTAATTCATCCCTCATACCTGAAAGAGCCCCCTCAATCAAATATAATGGCATATTATAGGTATATATATTGAAGGTAATGTTTTCCCGCTCCATAACACTGAAGCTCAACTCTCTCCCTTCCCTCCCCTCTGCCCCCACGAACACTGGACTCTGGACTGATATATATATAGCTTATACTTCTATATACTATCAGGCTTCTGCATGGCTCAGTGGAGATGTATGTATGTACAATAGCCTCAGTATAAAGTGCATTCCAGAGACCAAACTGATGCACAAATGTTTAACATAACTTTTTACAACGAATTTCTTCACAGAACTTGGTGGCTACAGGGCAATTATTAAATGGTTCTACATGAATAGTAGCCAGTCAATTATCTTTTGACTGCAACAGTGAAATAAAGCAGACAGCTAGGGAAGCCTTAACTTAGAGCCAGAGAATCTTTTGAATACCAAAATGGGAAATGATCACCAGCCATGAAGTGGGAAATGTGTGTGGATTGAGTAGAAGTAAACCATCATTTTTATTGTTTCACAATCAACAATATCATCATCTGTGTGCTGTGTGTGCTTTTCTCGTCGCCCGCTGACTCATAATCCGTCCCCACAGACAGCCACGCCCAGCCTCCCAGTTATTTGCTACGGCCTCTCGTTCTCCTCACTTGCCTGCCTGCCACTCTCCTCTCAACAGCCCAACCCTCCTTACCTGTTTGCGCTCAGCTGCCTCTCATCTCTTATCAACCCAGTATATACTCTCTTGGCTGCACTGTTGCATTTTTCAAAGTCAAGATCATGTAAATTGTTTCACAATCGACAATATGATCACCTGTGTGCTGTCTGTATTTTTTTCTCTTCGCCCGCTGACTCATAATCCGTCCCTGTGTGTGTGTGTGTGTGTGCGTGTTTACCCGCTGCAGGCAGGGTGCTCTCTGCTCAGTCCATTTTCAGCCAAGAGGATCTCATCTTCTCCACTGTTGAATGCAATAGTATAATTGTATAGTTAGTTTAATTGTCTCGAGACAAATGCAGACACATAATACAGTGTGTCTGATGCATTACATAATAATACTTGTAGCTGGCACTTATTTGCATTACCTTTCCAAAAAACAGAATTTGGGGCAAGGCCAAACCTTGCGGTGATTGGGCCTCGGCCAATAGAGAACTGCAGATTCATGTGGATTGTTCTTTGTCCAAAATGTTTGGAGAATAAAATAAGCTGTATTTACTTTTTTATTACACACACATTGTATTGTGAATTTAAATTCTATTTTTTCTTTTGAGTTGCCCTAATATCAGTGTCGGCGGGGTGGGGCATTTGGGGGCCGTGCCCCCCCCCCCCCCCCCCCCCAGCGGTCATTAATGCCCCTCCTACCAAAGGTCATGAAGTGGCCAAAAAAATCCCTTTTAGTTATTATTTTAATATTAAATGTGCAAACTGTAACTGAAATAAAATAAAATAAATGAACGGGGAAATCGCATCATTTTGGTTGTGTATGCATAGCATACACAACCAAAATGATGGTTGGTCAATGAGCAACCAAAATGAGCATTGGTCAATGCTCATTGGTTGCCGAGTAAACTTGTTACATTTGATTCTGCAATGCGCAGAATCCTGGTTTGAATCGAAAATAATATGGTAGACAGTTTGTCCGCCTATATCATAGACAGTTAGCCTAATTATCAACAAAAAAAATGGTTTTACGAAAATTGCTTAGCCTTGACACGCAAATGCACAAGTGAATGTCACATAGGCTACTTGCTGCTCGAATGCGTGCCTAGTGTCAGCCGACCTGTTCTGTTACTTATGTTGTCCAGGGATGTTTTTGTTGGTTGTGGAGGCTGTTGTCTAAGGTGTATAACCAGTGGCAGGCCTACTTAATGGGTTTTTTTGAGGTGCATAAACTGTTGAGAGGTGAATAAACAGGCCTACCGATATTTTTAATCTCCGGGAAATCTGATCAAGACTATTTCCCGATTCCCGGGAAAGGTTATGACGGGAAACATAGATAATAAATAAAATAAAATAAAAAACACAATGAGTGCGCGTCTATTGTTGTCATACGGTAACGTTGCGGACACATAAAACCACGCCGGACACACACAACTACGCGTAGCCTAACTCGAGCCCCAGGAAAGGAGCGACACACACGGCGAAACACTGATCCGTTTCCCCCTTATTATTATTCCCGTTTGCAGCCGCTTACAAATCTCAACAGCAACATAATTGATTTAGTTTAACAGAATGGTTGAGGAATCATTCAATGTTTTTTATAATGGAGTTCCCCCTGCGACGGCCCTCCACAGTCCACACTCAAAAAAAAAGATAATAGCTAATATAATAGCTTATAATGATAATAAAAAAATATAATAGCCTAATAATACTAATAGTAATAATCATACAAATAATAATATTAATAAGCTATTTCCCGGAATTCCCGGGAAATGGATCGTCTTTTCCTGGGATAGCTTATTGGACGTTTCACTTCTGGGCTAAAGTCCCGAATATTTTCAACTTCTAGAGACGGGTCTGTAAAGGGCCTCGCACGTCCCTGCGACGGCCCTCCACAGTCCACACCCACGTTTTGGCATCCATTTGACAGACAAAGTTAATGTAGGCCTACAGACTCGATCACGCGAAGAATTGCGTCAAGCGCGCATTTGTGTGACATGAAAAATATATAGGCCTATATATAAATAAATAGAAACACATCGATATAAACTTAAGAGCCGTAGGCCTATGAAACCATGCAAAGAGCCAGTAGTAGAATCATGTAAGTAGGGCCTACCGATAAACATTACCTCTTGTTTAGTCCTGCTGTTTTCATGGTTGTCATCGCTTAGACGAATTGCTCTCTTATATTTTAAATGGAAAATAAAGAAAAGATGGTTAGAAAATCACTTGATTGCTCGCCATATATGCTAGGCTAATAGTTGGTTGTTTGCGCTCGCAGGTAAGGTTTGCTCTCCCAACAAACTTTAAAATGCCCCTCCTTCATTTACAAATAAAAATCAAAAATGATCTGAAACGACATAGATCGCATTACATTACTAGCCACAGAACACCCGTACCTTCGAAAAAGATTCCCAAAGAGCACCAACGGACCTCTTGTACTGTTAAAGGAAAATGGAGAAAGAGAGCCTGACAGGAAGAGGACCGTTGTAATGCTTACACTCCATCCCAGGGGGTGGCGTCTAGATGGTCAGGTTGGCCGCCTTGACTTTGAAGCGTTGTGACGTGACTCGAGGAAAGAAAAGTTGGAAGCTATAATGTGGAAGTTGGAAGCTATACTCTGTCGCCATAAGTGATGGCGACAGAGAAAGAGGTCCTTATAAAGCAAGCTCCTTTGTACTTTGTTAAAGGGTAATTCTGGTGTAAAATGGATTTTGGAAATGTTTTGTATGATAACGAGTTGAAACGTTCGTTTTGGAGCACAGAAACCGTATATAGACGCTTTCTTCAGTTGGCTGTTTTTAGCCGATTCTATCAAAACGCTATGAACTTGGAACGACGGGGGCACTGGTTATTGTAAGAACTAAATCGCTATTTTAAACCACTTAAAAGGCAATAAATAGCCATTTTGTTTTAACACTCGATAGGTAGATTGACGAACACAGAGATTGTGACATCCATCAGCAACACGCAAGCTGTGTTCGCCAATCTACTTATGTTAGATGTGGTATAAATGCTGGAACGAAATTCGAAGCATAAATATGTACACTTTATGTTGAAAGTATAGACCGTCGCAATTCCCATTGAAACGAATGGCGCGGTGATGAGCCTTTAAAACAGGGCCTGGCAAATTGCTTGAAATGCATTAAAAAGTGAGAAGACGACGCGGTTATATGCTATAGACCTTAGGGTATCTGTGGTACAAAGGCTGGGACGAATTTCGAATAATAAATGTGTACACTTTATGTTGAAAGTATAGACCTTTGCGATTCCCATTGAAACGTATTTATTAGCCCTGGCAAGTTGTGTAAAATGCATTAAACTGTTATCAGTCAACGATGTTTTATGCTAGACCCTAGAGTAGCTGGGATATAAATGCTGTAACGAAATTCAAAGTGTAAGTGTGTGATTTCGGTGTTTGAAATGCGCATAGTTGAAATCCATTGAAATGTATGGCAAATTGTACAAAATGCATTAAACTGATATTAGACGACGGTTTTTATATGATGTAGACCCTAGAGAAGTTGTGGTATAAATGCTGGAAGGAAATTGAAAGTGTAAATGTGTGATTTCGGTGTTTGAAATGCAACTGCGATTTGCATAAGAGAGGTGTGAATTGATGGGGGAACAGCAGCAGGTCACTATCATGCTAAAGCTAATGGTCTCCTGACATTAACATTAATGTTGACAGTATGACCCTAACATCCCTAATGGGCTGATATCCTGACATTAACATGGATATCAACAGTGTTATCCTAACACCCAATTAGTACATTGTAATACACTTCACTGACTGTTTTGTTTCTTCTTGTCTTTCACAAAATGTTGTTTGCTCCCCTTTTCCGGTTCGACCCTCTTCCTCCAAGCTCACCCTTCGCCCATCTGATGCCGCTGACGCACTGGCAAGCAAACGCCAGGCCTCTGCCACTGGGGCTCAGGTGAAGAGGGGTGATGTGGTTCGTGCCGAGGTGAGGGCCAGAGCCCTGCAGAAGGGTGACGTCTCTGACGAGTTTGTGCTGGCTGAGAGCGAGTTGCAGTTTGGCCAGTACCGCGACCAAACTTTCCAGTGGCTGCTGGGAAATGCGGTGGGTCACCATCTTGGCATCCCACCACAAGGAGAGAAAGGGAGGGAGGGGACACCAGCAAGTCGCCCCTCATGGAGAACAAGGACGCCCTTGCCTCCTTTGCCGGGTTGTTCCCACCCATGGTGACGGCCGTCGGCAGGCGTAGGTTGTGTGAGGGCTCCCTGTCTACCAGGGGGCTGGACGACGAGCTGGTGGGGTTCGGGGTGAATTCACACCGGACCTACAAGTCCATGTACGGCACACGGGACCAAGAGAGTCGATCGTAAGTATTGTGTGTGTGTGTGTGTGTGTGTGTACGTGTGTCTGTGTTGATTTTGTGTCTTTTTCTTTGCTCTGCTACAGCTTTGTGAGCTGGGTCCAAGATGGAGGCCCTGCAGAAATATGTGCTGGCCCGGGACGCAGAGCCCAAGGCAGCACCGGAGCCACGACATGTCCTCCCACGGCCGGGTAACTGCACCGTCTACAAAACAGCCTGTGAGGTGCTTTTAACAACACACCAGAGCTTCATCAGTTCATGTTGTCGTCTCGTTGTCGTTCTTTGCAGGCGTCTCCTACTCGGACCCAACCGACGCCCAACTGCTCGCCGCTTCCGACGAGGTCGACCCTCCCAGTAAGTATACGTTTAGATGTGAGTACACCTGTGATGCACGTGTAATGCACCACCCTAACGCTGACATGTGTTAGGCACGTCCAGGGACGCCCCACCAGCCGCTGTCCCGCTGGAAGGACCAGCACCAGGGCCAGGACCGATGGCCCAGAGGCCTGCAACCGGCAAAGAGGTATGTATGATGTGTGTGTGTGTGTGTGTGTTTATGATGTGTGTGTTTATGTGTGCCTGTCTGCTGCACATTCACACCCGCTAACTGTGTGTGTCTGCTGTGTGTGTGTTTCAGCTGCTTGCCCTCAGCTGGAGGAAGACGCTGCCTGAAGAGCAGCAGGAGTGGGTGGGCCGGGCGCTGTTCCGCAGGGACCCCAGCAGCGGGAAGGTGGTCCTCAACACACCGCCCCGACTGTGGTGGTACCCGCCAGGCGCCCGGCTCCTCTACACGCAGCCCCCCGCCACAGACCATGCCTTCTTCCAGCCCGACGGGAGAGATCACCAAGGGTGGTGTGAGGCTCCCCGTCTTCCGGTGCGCTCGCGGCTCGCCCTCCCTCGAGTCCTTCCACCTGCGCCAGTGCCGCTTCGTTCCGGGTAAATCTTTTTCCACCGCGTTTACATGTGTTGTTTTTATTTTGTTTTTTGTTTGCCTATCACTAACTCTTCTCCCTTGTGATTTATGTACAGGTACCACCTCTAGTGACGTTCACTATCAGGTGTACCTGCTGGAGGGCCTGGTGCGGTGGAACGAGAACCGCGGCCGTCGAGCGGCGCTGCGGTGCCACAGCGCCCGGCTGCAGCACTGCTTCAACCAGCTGGCCTGTGAGGTCAACGGGGTCCAGCCGGTCGACGACTTCACCCAGCCGAGGGAGTACACAGTCACATAGAGATTAGCGACAAAGAGTGTTTGCTGCGGCTGTTCTTGTGGCATCTGCTAATGTGTGTGTGGGTGTCTCTCTCTGCAGTGGAACTCTTGGGGGTAGAGTACCTGTACTCCCAGTCGGGCGCTGTGCTACAGCCGGATCCCGATGCTCCGGATGGGACCGATGAGGAGGAAGAGGACGACGGCGGCGGCGGTGAGGGCTTCAAGGAGGAGGAGGAGCCTGAGGAGATCCGTCTCCTCGAGCATCACAGCGCTCTCCTCCAGGAGGTGTGCTCGAGGTCGATGCCTCGTTGGGATCGCCCCGCCCACCTCCTGACGATGACAGGATGGAAGTACAGCAGGCTGAGCAGGAGGAGTTGGAAGTGAGTGGACCGTCGCCTGTCAACGTTTCATATTCGCCACAGTGTTTGCGTGCAGTGTCTCATCATGTGCCGTGTCTGTGCGTTGTGCTTTCTTTCCAGCGCCACGTGTTGGCCTTGTGGAGCTGCGTCACCACGCCTTCGTCAAGGCCCGTCAGACCAGAGGGATCATCGCTGTCTGGGAGAGGCTGACGGAGCGGGACAAGGCGCCGGTGTCCTTCGCCCCCGGCCACCAGGACAGGCTGGTCAAAGGTCGGTTCAAGACCAGCAACAGCCACGCCCACATCCCGGGGGTGGAGAGTGTGAAGCGGTAAGCAGTGTATTGACAATTTCATTCTTTTTTTACAGCCTGCTATAGTCGGTCACTTACACATTCCCTCCCCCTCTCTCTCTGCAGTGTCGTCGTGGGGAAGGGGCCGGGAGCTGCACAGTCTCCCAACCTTAGCAGGCTCGTTGAGGCCGTCATGTTGGAGCTGTGCCGCGTCCACATCGACGAAGCCAAGACGCTCAACCGCTGGGCTGCCGTCATGAGGGACTACAAGGTGATCCAGGACTACGTGGTCCACTGTCTTGCCCTCGTGGTGAGCACCCGCATCCAGCTGTATGACGTGAATCAGCGGAACCTGTCCATGTGGTAAGTCGATGTACTTTGGCTCGCAGCACTGATGTGTGTGTGTTTGTCTTCACGATTGATATCTTTGTCGTGATCGGGGGGGGCCTCTGCCCCCCCGATGGACCCCACCCCGCTCGCCGCCGCTCCAGGCAGTAGCAACCTCTGGAGTGGGTGAGGGATAGGCCGCTGGCGCTGAGCAATCAAACCTGTCATAAAACTGATTCAGCTCAGTGGCCCTGTCCAGATCTCCCTCCACACAGCTGCTGCTCTTCTTCATACCAGTCATCGTCTTCATCGTATCCCACACTTCTCGCACATTGTGCTGTTGCAACTTCCTCTCTACCTTTCTTCTGTATTCCTCCCTAGCCTCTTTGAGCTTGACTTTGAGTTCCCCTTGTACGTGCTTCAGCTTTGCTAGGTCCCCCTCCTTAAACGCCCTCTTTTTCCTATACACGGGTATCATGTGACGTCACAGCGTAAAGCCGGCGCCATCTTTAGGACCGCACAGTGACCGAAAGTAAACGGTACAAATGCCTTCTATCTGCTGTGCCGTGGGCTGTGATAACAGTAAGTCAAAAAAAACGGGACATACGTTTTATAACATTCCCAAAAACACAGAAAGGAGACATAAGTGGTTAGCTGCCATTAAAAGGGATCACTGGACTCCGACAGAACACTCCAGACTGTGCAATGAACACTTCATTTCGGGTAAGTTAACTCCTTACCTGACGTTAGCTATCAAACCTGAGATGATACAATGACATGCCACACAAAAATGTTGATGATGACAGTGATTCACAAAATAAGATCAGTCACAATTATTTTATCTCCGCTCATCTATATTGCATTATTTGATTTTTGGTCGAGTAACATTACTTATTTCTGGTAGAGATGTAACAAGGCTACACTGGGCACGTAACTGAATTGTTCCGTTCGCGTTGCGTCTGATGTAACAATTACCTTCTGCTATGATCAGATGTGATGAAACTAGTTTTCTAAAACTATTTTTTGCGCGTTGCGAACGTTCACTTACACAGCGTAGCCCACCTGTTAGTCTCACACACGGTTCATTAATCTGTCTAAGGGACAGATACAGGAAATCTTTCCTGCCACATGCCATCACACTGTACAATAACAGCTGAAACTCATGTCATAATAATAATAAGAATAATACAGTCTCAAAGCACCTTATATGTTTTATCTGTTCACTTGCACCTTATATTTCTACTTTGCACTACAATTATACTGCTTATTTATACATTTATCTATGTATCTATCTAATGTGTCACTATATCTCATTCTACCACTGTAGGTCACAAGAGTGAGAATCCATTGCACCCCGACTATGTGCCAAGTTTGTTTGATTATCTCACACCTGAGCAACGCAAAAGAAAAAGAAATAGCTACAGCAAATTTGAGCAAATCCAAGCTGTCAAAAGAAAGAGAAGGACGCATGATGTTGGACCTGTGGCACCCTGTGATGACACCTCAGCTCAGGAGGGTAGAGGTCAGACAGCTGATCACAACTACTGTAACTCCACAGTCGATCCTGAGAGCAGTGTACCATGCTCCAATGAAGCCTGCCAAGAAACTGTGAGGAAACTGACAGAAGTGTGTACTGCACTGAGGTCAGAGGTTTATCAGCTCAGGGAAAAGGTTAGCAAGTTATCCTTCAGCCAGGAAACCTTCAAGGACAATGATGACATTGTGCAGGACTTAACTGGACTTCCATCCTTTGCCAAGCTGATGGTTGTCTTCACTTTTGTGTCAGAGTTCCTCAAGGTGGGACCTGGACTGTCTCCCTTTCAAAGCTTTTTAATGACTCTAATGAGAATGAGACTGAATTTACCACTGCACTTTGTTTCATTTATATTTCATGTGTCAAAGCCTACTGCGGGCCGATTTTTTAACAGTACATTAAATGTCTTGCATGATAGGTTGTCTAGATGCATACTGTGGCCCAGTAAGGAACAGATTCAAATTAGTTTACCCATGTGTTTCAAAAATAGTAGTTACAGAAATTGTACATCCATAATAGACTGCTTTGAAATTTTCATTGAAAGACCTAAAAACCTAAGAGCCCGAGCACAAACATATTCGCAATACAAGCACCACAATACTGCGAAGTACTTGATATCAATAACTCCACAGGGAGTCATATCGTTTGTGTCTCGTGGCTGGGGAGGGCGAGCAAGTGACAGGTACATTACAGAGAACTGTGGCTACCTGGCAAATCTGTTACCTGGTGATTTGGTCCTAGCAGATCGAGGTTTCACAGTAGGAGATGCTGTGGGATTGTACAGTGCTCATCTCAAAATACCTGCCTTCACTAGAGGTAAAAAGCAACTGCATCCAAGTGAACTTGAGTATTCAAGGGGGATAGCAGCTGTTCGAATTCATGTTGAACGGGTGATTGGTCTTGTGAGGAACAAGTACACCATTTTACAAAGCACAATACCTATTTCTCTCTGCCAGACTGCAACTCCAGGAGAGCTTACATCTCTCGACAAGATGGTCAGAGTGTGCTGTGCTCTGTGCAACATTTGCCAATCTGTTGTCCCCTCGCAATAGCATGGGTGTCACTAACATTGTTTTCCTTAGTGTCACAATTGTGTACAAATGTAAATATATCTCAATCTTTGTTTTGTTATACAAGCCTACTTTAGTTTCCTGTAAAATTGTGTCTACTAGTTTTGTGAAGTAAACTATCGTGTGTGTGTATATGTGTGTATATATGTGTATATATATATATATATATATATATATATATATATATATATATATATATATATGAACTTAGTTTGGAAATAAAAAATATTATTCATTCAAATACAAACACGTGATGTTTATTGTACATGGTCACATTGTGGTAACAATAAATGTGCAATTACAATACATACATAATACATTTTCCCATCCCATTGGCTCCCCTGTCACAGACTGGTAATACTAAACTTGTTTTCTACACTCCACACATCTCCATGTCTTAGGTACCCTGGTCAACTTAAGGCAGGTCTTGTGAAAGTGCTTTCGCCTACAGTTTCCAGATGTGCAAATTATGACATCTGTGCCTGCAGGTTGACCGCAATAGCATCCCGCTTCATGTGGCTGTTTTGTGGCTGTGGGAGTAAGGCGTGGTGCTGTATACCATTTCCCCAGCAGCTCAGGTAGCACCCCAGTTTTGATGAAATTCACCACTTTGCCGTAAGCATCGTGGAAGAAGAGAGGATCATACAAAATTCGCTGGGTGAAAACTTCCTGTGGTGTCCACACCAGGAAATCACAGTAACTCACCTCTGCAATGTGCATTTGAACCTGCACTTGAAACATGTACTTGTGGATGTGTCTCAGTGCCATGACCCCATCCTCTCCTATGCCAAGACAGAATGAGGAATCCTTACAGCTTTCAGTGAGAGAGCAGTTCCTGGTTTTGAAGGGGCATTCCAGGGGAGTTCTGGGTTGATGATGAACCCTGATGCCCTCACCTGGAAGTCGTCATGGTGGTCTTGCATCATAGCAACATAGCTTTCCCTTGCTCTGTCCTCCTTTTGTTGACCCCATCTGACAAAGATTGGAATGTAAGATGTGTATTAAAATGTGAACATGTCTATCATGGCCTATCATTTACCAGAAGGTGTTGCATTATGACAATTAAAAAGCATTGAATTACTGGCTTATAAACAAAGGCTTCACAAACTTGCAAGCACTATTGTATGCAAGCTGTAAGCCTTAGAACAAACTAGACCAATTCATTCTGCTTTATGCACGGTTGTCTAGCTTGAAATTCTCAAGAGATGCACAGTAGGCCTATGCATAGATCTCCTATGAAACTGTTCTGTAATCAATGTACCTTGTTGCCTCAGTGGAGAACTGAGAAGCACGGGGATAGCAAATTCTTTTGATCAAGGATGCAGATGTGCCTGCTCTGGCTGCCTCACTGAAAACTGACGCTGTGACTCTTCCTGCCCTCTGATCAAACCATACTCTAGATTTACTTTGCTCCCTGGTCTCCTCCTCAACTATCAAACACTGGGGGAAAAAAAGTTAGTGACACTTGACTATTTAGAGATTAACCTACCACTTATGTGTTCATATTGACTAAAACTTATTACGTTCAGGAAAATCATCCATAGGAGTACTTTCAAAATGGAAAGGCTTATCATTTATTGCACCTGAACTGATGGAAATATTAAGAGGTGTACCATTACACAGCCTGACCATTAAGGATATTACAATACAATGTAATAAAATTGAAGTAGGCCTATGGCAAACTAAAAGGAGAATGTTTATATTGTTTACCTGTTGCTTCGTTAGATGTAGATCATCAAAGACCTTGGTACTCTCAACCAGCAGCAAGGAAAAGTCCATCTCCAGCTGGGTGCTTGAGTACAGGGTGGATAGAGGAGTTGGCAAGTCCAGTTGCATCACCTTTGGGATGTACCTGTGAGAGAGAAACAAAAACAAGAAATTTTAAGTGACCATATAAAGTGTCCAGACTATTTATACTGACCAAAGAAAAAGTGTGCAGAGGCCAATATCAAAAATCCCTGTCTTTTAAATGTGACTATAGCTATAGCAGCTTGTGGCCTGGACTCCCAGCTAGGCGTCTTCGGTAGCCCGTCAGGTCCAAGCAGGTGCTGCCCGGGGTCCTCCAAGACACACACACAAACAAACAGAGCCCGTTACACTTCTGGTTTTGAAACAGTGCAGTATCTTACCTCTGGGAGTGGCCCTCAATGACAGAGAGGATAGCACTCTTCTTTGGTTTGGACTCCCGCAATTCACTGTTATGAAGCGCCTCAAAGAATGCCTGGCAGTCTTTATCTGATGGTCTGATATCAGGAAGACCAGGACCTTGATTTTGGGAGCTTGAACATGGCTCTTCTTTATGAGAGAAACTGATGTTGCAGATCTCTTCATATGGAACCCCTCTGACAGAGTTCATACTAGTCTGAGCCCAAGCACAGGGCTTCTCCGTGCAAGCCTGCCCGTTTTTTATATCAGCAGCAGCCAACACAGAGTACAGAAGAGCTGCTGCATGAGAGCAGACCTCTCCTAGGCCTGCCTTACAGGTGCAATGAGCCATGAGTACTGTCCCATCCTCTTGGACTGTGATCCAGGGATGTGTTGGGGTCACTGAAAGGTTTTGTGAATGCTTCACCTTTAGTTTGGAACACAAATCGGGAATTATACGTTTAGCAATATAGCCAGATCAATGATGTTTAAGTTATACATAGCATTATCTAAGTAGGGTGGCCTTTTCCTTCACATCAAAAAGGAGGACACTTTGCATACATGGGGTCACGCAAGAAGATATTTGTTTGGTATGATCCGGTTTTAAATTTTAATATGTTTTTACACCAGATTAAATAAAGGTGCATACACATACCACATAGCTAATAATTAATATACAATATATAGCTCATGACAAAGAGCACTTCAAATTCAGATTACATAGGTCTAATAAACATCATACAGAAATTGGTCTTAATGTTTTTATCTGGACAGTGATACACTCAAAGATAAAAGACCCAACGCAGAAAGACATCGGTTATATATGTAATATGTTTTCGCTAACAAACGTAAGGTCAGTTTTAAAAAAAGAAACACCATTGGCAATTGTTAATTGTTATCCTAGCCTTGAAGTAAACACATATCTTACCTTTCCTGTAAAAAGGAACAGCTTCTTCATCTCCAGATGATAAACTCAAGGATCATTCACCCATCCTGATTTAAAATACATGTAAGCTTCCGTGCTTTTGTATGCCTTGAGGGACTCCCCGGTGTATGGAGAAGGATTGTGGACAAGGTATATGTAAATGTCGCCAAAAGAAATGTTTGGCAAGATAACGACCGATTTCAGCGGGGTCAGTAATTGATTGGGAAGTAAATATGGATCAAAACTTAAAATATCAATTTTTTGGGAATAGCGTTGCATTTCTTCATCAGATAGATGAGAGATCATCTGATTAACGGTAGCCAACGCCATTTCACCTGGACTCGGTTGTTGGCGCTATGGTCCTAAAGATGGCCGTCACAACAAAAAGGTCACGTGATTGATACCCATGTATTGAGAAGGGCCGTGACATTGCTGGTTATCCAAGACTTGTTTTTTGGAAAGCAGCATACAGTTCTCGTGGGAACAGCAATGTCCATACAGAAGTTCAGGTAGTCGGTAGTGCAGTGTGACCCCCTCTCAGTCCTCACCATGTGATTGTTGGAGAATATTCCAGTCTGTTCTTTCAAAGCAGTCCCTCAGGGCCTCCTCTGTCTCGGGGGACGACTTCCTGAAGGTGCTTGTGGTAGTTGATTCTCTGCGGACACATGGAAAGTGCAGTGGTTGTAGGAAGACCAGGTTGTGATCTGATCTCCCAAGTGGTGGTCGGGGTATGGCAGTGTAAGCGTCCTTTATATCGGCATAGAGAAGGTCAATTGTTCTGCTCTGTCGTGTGGGGCAGTTAACAGACTGACGTCACACGTGACTTCAGCCAGACCTCTTAGTGGAACTTAAACAATGACAATGATAGCATGTGAAAATCCCCTTTGCATATGATGTAGTACGGTCTGAGGCTAACCGTTACCAGCTCAATGTCTGGGCAGCAAGTTACCTCGTTCAGTGCAATCTCACATATCTGTTGTGTATGTTTTTTGTTATTATTCTCACACACACAAACGCACCAGCACAAACACACACACACACACACACACACACACCCACACAAACACATACACACACACACACACACACACACACACACACACACACACACACACACACAGGGGGAGAGAGGGAGCGAGAGAGAGAGAGAGAGAGCGTTTGTGTGTGCACACACACAAGTTTGCCTAACTGAAAGAGTTCCCCCCGCCCCCGTGGAATCCTGCCAGTGTAGCACAATGTTGTAGACAAGAACTCATGCTGCCACTGGCAAGTTCCGCTTTGAAGTGCATACAATAATAGTGTGATATAAGTGAGGACTACGTTTATAACATGATCTTACATACTAGTTGACGGTGCCCAGGGCCCCTTAGATGTCCTGTGCCCCTGGGCAAGTGCCCTGTTGCCGTAATGGTTAATCTGGCCCTGAGCAGGAGCAGTACGTCGATACGTGGCAGATAAAATGGGGCCTTATAAACTGATTCACCGGAAGTCAACATATTGTAGCGACTACGGGGTTGGTCGCCGTGTTCAGGTTGCCGAAAGGGATTCTGGGAGGGGTCTTCCCTATCTGCTTGGACCTTTAGGGCGTTGGAAAGGCGATTTGGCCAGCAGGTGTTCAGCTACCAGAGCCGGGAGCAACTGGCCAGCCGCCGCCGCCAGAAGGGAGAGCGCCTGGGGCCCTACCCAGTTGGTGCAACCGGCCCCTGACCCTCGGTGCGGCTCTAGACGAGGCAGAACGGGCTGAGGTGGACCTTTCCCGCTGACCTAGCCAGGAGCCTTCCTCAGAGGAAGATTGCCAGCGCCAGTCTGCTCCGGCCGAACAATGAACACTGTCGTTGTGGTTCCCGGGTGGACGCGGCGGGGGTAGTCCAGCCGCGTACAATGTCAGTGGTGTTCCAGTCCGGGCAGGGCAAGGACCGGAGGGCAAGGAGTGTCGGCCGCTGGGGCTGGTCGAGGACTGTGGATGGACGGGGCAGCGTCCCATCCATCTTTATCCCAGCCGCCGGCGTTGCCGTCGTCGGAGGGCGGTGGACGATGGGGTCCCCGATCGGCGCTCCAGCGGGGGGTGTTGTCGGGGACCACTTCCATGGTAATTATTTTGATATTGTAGCGAGCAGCAAGGGAAGGATGAGACGGGTTCCGCACGGCAGAACCTGGTGTGGGCCCCGATGGAGGTGGTCCTCAACCACACCCCCAGGGCTCCTGCTCCCCCTGGGGTTTGGCAGAGGGGGTACTATGCTGCCCCCTATTGGAGACGGGCGTCTCAGACTGCGCCGCCGCTGGGCAGCCACCGGCAGGTATACAGGGTCAGCATCCACTGTAAAAGTCGATTTTTTTAGAAATGATGTGTGTAGCCTGCGTTGGAGAAAGGCCTCGATTTTGATAGGTGGATAGCTAACTTCAAACCAATGCATCCAATTATACATATTTTTCATTTTATATAATTTAAATATATAAAAAAACTGACAAAGGCAGACACACAGAGACAAACACACTGGTTTAATAGTAGGCTAAATGCTGTTTGTGTGATTTCCTTCCACCTCCTGGCGAAGAGGTGCACTTTCTCTCATAGACAGGACATTGTCTTATATAATTAAAAGCCATTTCTAAGAAGTTAATTTATTTTTTATACTTTATACTTGCTCGTTATGACTATAACAAGCGAGTATTGCTTGTTATAATCACATTAGGTTCAGCTAGAGTTTACTTGAAGACAACTCACGGCTCAGCTAGAGTTTACTTGAGGACAACTTACGGTTCATGTGAGGACACACCAGCTAGGTTCATGTAATGTCATAAGTGAGCGTTTAGAAGTCGGCCACGGCCAAATTACCCTCCTCCTCCTCTCCCCCTCTCAGCCTCTTCTCCTCCTATCCACCTCCTCTATCCCTCTCCTCCTCCTCCCCCCTCTCCCCCCCTCCCTCACCTCCTCCTGCCCCTATCCTCTCTTCCTCCTCCTCCTCTCCCCTCCTTCTCCTTCTCTCTCCCTCTCCTCCTCCTCCTCCCCCTCACAAATGCTCTATCATTTGCGAAACTCATGGTAACTAATGAGCAGTTTTCCATATCTGTTACATTTAGTTCCCCCATACCAATGTGTTTCTGTGCTGCTCTTATGATTTTAATTCTGTCTTACTCGATGTTTGGGCAGAACAGTTGATCACTTCCGCTAAGAAAGCTACAAACTTCTCATTATCCACTGCAATATATGTTGTATTTGCATCCCTTCCATTTAGTTTAATTTCCTGAGAATTCCAGTGCCGTTTCTGTACTGGTATTCCAGGGCCAACTCCTGATTGTTTCACCGTATCCTTTTTAGCATTAACTTGTTTAATTGCTTCAGCATATGTTACCTTTTCCTCCACTTTAATTCTTTGGAGCTCTGCTTCGCGTTCATGCGCCTAACACCCTCCAAAATCACAACATTTAACCCTGGCACCTTCCTTACAGTTATCGTACTCATGATCCTCCCATCCACATCTGCCACATCTTGCTTTCCCTCTACATATTGCTGCTAAATGCCCAAATTTGTGAAATTTAAAGCATCGAAGTGGTGGGATGTATTGTGGCCCCCCGGCACGGTGAGCGAACCGCCACCTCAAACAGCACAAGATTCTCTTAATTTCTTAAGCCACAAAGGCACTTTTAATAATACAAAACAAGGATCTCTCACTTAAAAGAACAAAGAGACACAGGTTTTCCTCACACCCAAGCCAAGAGATCCCTGAATGCACCTTGGAGCAGGCTATTTAAGGTCTGCTCTCCCACTGGCCCTTAGGTGCTCTGCATCAAGTTGACTGGCAAGGGCCGGGTTGCCTCACTCCTCCACCCTTTGATGAAGCCTCGGGAGGAGCGGCGGTCCTGCACGTACCGTGGCGGCTTCTGCTGCCAGCGTGGCTCGTTTTGCGGCGTCGTCTATCGCGGCCTCGACTCACACGGCCTCGTCTCTGGCGGCCTCGTCTCACGTGGCCTCGTCTCACGCGGCCTCGTCTCACGCGGCCTCGTTTCTGGCTGCGTCGTCGATCACTCCCAATGATTGTCCGTAGCACGGTCGAGTTGCCCGCATTCTCCACCAAATGTGGCAACCCGGCACGGTTAGCGAACCGCCACCTGAAACAGCACATAATTCTCTTAAGTTCTTAAGCCACAAAGGCACTTTTAATAATACAAAACAAGGATCACAGCCTGGTTCCGCTTGGTGGAACCACAACGGCTCTCTCTGTCCTGGTCAAAAAAAAAGCCAAGGAAAGAATAATTGTGCCATGACATACACCTATAATAAACCAATAATGTAAATTGTTTGTAAACAGATTTTCATTTATTACAAAGCAAAAATTAAATAGCCAGGGAATGGCCATTATTACTCACAAACAGGCAGTCAGCTATGCCTACAGTGCAAGTGCAACATCTCCAGGGTGGAACGCATTTGAATTAGCCTTACATACAAACAAGTTTTAAAACTATTTTACAATTAAGGGAGCCATACATTTAATCTCTGCACACTTGAGATTGTGAACCTGGCTCTGGCTCTGCATTAGCAGAGCTTGTTCTGCTAGTAAGGGCACTGGCAGACTGGCTGGTCATGGCAATTGCAGTTGGTTGGCTAGTGGTGGTAGATGTAGCAGCAGTTCCGTTGACTCACTCAACAAGGCCCGGGGGCTGCAGCCCTTAAAGCCCATTTTCTTAATCCGGCCCTGAATATGTCTCAATAGGGCACCTCAATTATATGCACGGGTTGTGTAATTCATCCCTCATACCTGAAAGAGCCCCCTCAATCAAATATAATGGCATATTATAGGTATATATATTGAAGGTAATGTTTTCCCGCTCCATAACACTGAAGCTCAACTCTCTCCCTTCCCTCCCCTCTGCCCCCACGAACACTGGACTCTGATATATATATAGCTTATACTTCTATATACTATCAGGCTTCTGAATGGCTCAGTGGAGATGTATGTATGTACAATAGCCTCAGTATAAAGTGCATTCCAGAGACCAAACTGATGCACAAATGTTTAACATAACTTTTTACAACGAATTTCTTCACAGAACTTGGTGGCTACAGGTCAATTATTAAATATTTCTACATGAATAGTAGCCAGTCAATTATCTTTTGACTGCAACAGTGAAATAAAGCAGACAGCTAGGGAAGCCTTAACTTAGAGCCAGAGAATCTTTTGAATACCAAAATGGGAAATGATCACCAGCCATGAAGCGGGAAATGTGTGTGGATTGAGTAGCAGTAAACCATCATGTTTATTGTTTCACAATCAACAATATCATCTGTGTGCTGTGTGTGCTTTTCTCGTCGCCCGCTGACTCATAATCCGTCCCCACAGACAGCCACGCCCAGCCTCCCAGTTATTTGCTACGGCCTCTCGTTCTCCTCACTTGCCTGCCTGCCACTCTCCACTCAACAGCCCAACCCTCCTTACCTGTTTGCGCTCAGCTGCCTCTCATCTCTTATCAACCCAGTATATACTCTCTTGGCTGCACTGTTGCATTTTTCAAAGTCAAGATCATGTAAATTGTTTCACAATCGACAATATGATCACCTGTGTGCTGTCTGTATTTTTTCTCTTCGCCCGCTGACTCATAATCCGTCCCTGCGTGTGTGTGTGTGCGTGTTTACCCGCTGCAGGCAGGGTGCTCTCTGCTCAGTCCATTTTCAGCCTAGAGGAGCTCATCTTCTCCACTGTTGAATGCAATAGTATAATTGTATAGTTAGTTTAATTGTCTCGAGACAAATGCAGACACATAATACAGTGTGTCTGATGCATTACATAATAATACTTGTAGCTGACGCTTATTTGCATTACCTTTCCAAAAAACGGAACTTGGGGCAAGGCCGAACCTTGCGACGGCACAGGGCCTCGGCCGATAGAGAACTGCAGATTCATGTCTATACGGATTGTTTTTTGTCCAAAATGTTTGGAGAATAAAATAAGCTGTATTTACTTTTTTATTACACACACATTGTATTGTGAATGTAAATTCTATTTTTTCTTTTGAGTTGCCCTAATATCAGTGTCGACGGGTTGGGGCATTTGGGGGCCGTGCCCCCCCCCCCCCTTTTAGCTATTCTTTTAATATTAAATGTGCAAACTGTAACTGAAATAAAATAAAATAAATGAACGGGGAAATCGCGTAATTTTGGTTGTGCATGCATAGCAGGTTAGGCTTGGTCAATGCTCATTGGTTGCCGAGTAAATTTGTTACATTTGATTCTGCAATGCGCAGAATCCTGGTTTGAATCGAAAATAATATGGTAGACAGTTTGTCCGCCTATATCATAGACAGTTAGCCTAATTATCAACAAAAAATGGTTTTACGAAAATTGCTTAGCCTTGACACGCAAATGCACAAGTGAATGGACGGACACAGTACTTAGACGTTTCAGCAGCAGTACTCGTCGCCTTCTAACGGTAAGCCGTTTTTTAATTTCCCCTTTTGAAGCCAGCCCTGGCTTTCTGTGTATGGCCTTACGTAATTTCTTCCTGGCGTTTGGCTTGTCACATAGGCTACTTGCTGCTCGAATGCGTGCCTAGTGTCAGCCGACCCGTTCTGTTACTTATGTTGTCCAGGGATGTTTTTGTTGATTGTGGAGGCTGTTGTCTAAACCAGTGGCAGGCCTACTTAATGGGTTTTTTTGGCGAGTATCCGGATCCAGCTCTTAGATGTGAATCAGCGGACCCTGTCCATGTGGTAAGTCCATATACTGTGGCTCGCAGCGCTGAGTGTCGTCATGATTAATCTCTTTGTCATGATAAATAATGCATTGTTTTTTAGTTCTTTTTTAGGCTCATCCAGAGGAGCAAGGAGAAGATAAGGGACACCCAGTCCGACGGGTGAACACTGTGGAGCAGTGGCTCATAGAACTGAAGCGCAGAGAGCGCGTGGGCCCACCGACGCCCCGAGTTTTTATTTTACACTTCCAACTTGGCCTCTTTTGTCTATCAGGGTGACTCATCAAGCTAAGACAAAAGGTCAGGGCAGCTGGCCTCCGGAATGTCTCCCAGAGGCGTGCAGATGTACAGGTGTAGGTGAAGGTTCACCTCCTTCCCTAACCCTAACCCAAGGTACAAATAGATGTGTGAAACTTCTCTAAACCACACTTCGATGGAAGCCACTCGGGAGACCGGCACCCTCGGAGGGCAGCCTGAGCCAGAGGCCGTGGAGCCAGAAGGTGTGTATCTATCTTGCTAAATTGTTTTGAATCTGTGTGTACCAGTGCGTGTGTGTGCGTGCATCCATTTCATTTCACCTAGACTAAAAGAGTTCTATATTGCCTTGTGTTGTGTCCGACAGCGCTGCTGCTGCCTTTTATGTACTCTAGTAGTGGTAGTGTGTGCATTAGTTGCTTATGTGTTCGTATATACGTGTGTGTGTGTGTGTGTGGGGTGGTACCCGCTCCTCGATGTCTAGGGGTTCAAAGTACGTATCACACTTCAAAGTCGGGGTTAAGCCACACACGGCATTTATTAGAAGGATCCTTCACCATGGGGAACACATGCACTCTACATAGGGTCTCCGTGAGCCTCTATTCGGTTGGGGTCTCCAGCGCTTCCCCCGTGCCACTCGCTGACCTTCTCCCGTTCTGGTGCTCCTTTTAAGATGGCTCCTGGGCTTTTTCCTCCCTCCGGCCAGGTGTCCACTATCTCGCTGATTGGGGGGAGAGAAGTGATGCTCTCTGTCGCCGGTTAGTGGGTGGCGGCAGTACACGCCGTCCACCACTGATCCTCAGACCCGCCCGGGCCGAGGTTTAAGGGGCGGGATGCCACAGTGTGTGTGGAATTTGTGTTGATAAAAAAAATACATAATAATGTATAATGATGTTTATGTTTGCTTCTCGTGTATTATGTGCGTAGGTACAATCATTTGTGAGACCTCTCACTCTGTGTGTGTGTGTGTGTTATAATATTTGGAATTTTTGTTATGCGCTTTATTATGTGGATGTGTGTGTTCATAGGCTTTAGTAATTATGTATAGTTGATTGGTATCCTTTTTGGGTGTGATAGAGGTACGCACATTTTCCACATTCTCTTTCACACAAATACACACACACAGAAACAAGCACAACCAAAATTCACATGGGCAACATATACATGCATATACCGTAGGTAGTAAATTCATGTTTTGGTTTGTATATTTTTCTACATAGATATATTTCTATATCTCATATTTTTTTATTGACAAAGAGTTCACTTACAGTACACACACTTATTTCACACATACGCTAAATACAATCTCTCTCTCTCTCTCTCTCTCTCTCTCTCTCTCTCTCTCTCTCTCTCTCTCTCTCTCTCTCTCTCTCTCTTTCTCTCTCTCTCTCTAAGCATGGCAAAGAGTGTTGGTGAGAGGCGGGAGGTGTGGGTTAGACAGGCACCGAGGCAGTGGTAACCTCTGGAGTGGGTGAGGGATAGGCCGCTGGCGCTGAGCAATCAAACCTGTCATAAAACTGAGCTGGTGTGTCCTCACATGAACCGAAAGTTGTCCTCAAGTAAGGAGTAATGTTGAAGTATTATGTCCATGCAGGCTCATTCGATCTAAATAGCATAGCACAGTTAAGAGTGCTCTCAATATTAATACATAATAATAATAAATAAAAATCAAACAGAGTAAAATGATCTGAAACGAAATATATATCACATTAGATTACCACAGAACATCCGTACCTTCGAGAAGGATTCCCAAGAAACCTCTTCTCTCGTTGAAAGCAGACGGAGAAAGGGTGCTGCGACAGGAAGACACGTCTGATGGCCCACTGCTCCACCCTCATGCCGGGCGTGCCATCCAGTTGGGCATGTGCACGGGCAGCGAACTACTCAACGCAACAAACAAAAAAACTGCAAAAAATAGTTCCTCAGTAAGTCATAGTCTATTTTTTATAATGTGATTGCCACATTAACTATCTATAGTTTATGTAGGCTTTCCGAATATTTTTGATATTTTTGTATGGAAATTAGTTTGAGCTAAAGCTGACTCCAGTAACTTTGTAGACCTAGTTGATGTTTGAATTGAGCGGTATGAATGCTGGGATGTTAAAGGCTTGGAATGTTAGATATTCGCTGAAACTTAAAACTTGACCATTCATTTGTTAGATTTTGATTAAAAGTAATTTCAGTATTGATCCACTCCATTGGTCAATCCACTCAATATTGGAGAGGATTTGACAAACATTGGTTTGAAAATAATAGTTTGGAGTGCCGCTGCTTAACGAATCAAATAATAGAATCAGTTCACAAATAAAAAAATAAAAATTAATTGATTGATTTATTTATTTATTCATATTGATTAAAAGGTAAAAAAATAATCGGTGCGAAATAGCTAGTTGTGCATTGGAAAATGCTGCTCTTATGGAAGATTTGAACCATCGTCCGGATTCAAAGGAAGATGAAACCGCAGTAAATCGGGCGAGTCAAGGACGAGAAAAATTCATACCAAAATGACACCTACAAACGCAACCCAACTTATACACTACACGCATTACAAATAATTAAGTACATACAGAGGGACTTGTTGGAAAAAATACTTTTATTAACACTGCAAAATAGTAACCATTTACTCTCACTGTGTGTGTGTGTGTGTGTGTGTCTGTGTGTAACTGAATCAGCACTGCTAAAAGTGTTGCTGCTGTTAACCACACGCTCTGCATGCCTCTTGTTACGGTTGCGGACCGACGCCCCGCCCTCATGGGTAAAATCCTCCGTTTGTCGATGGCTATGCAGATGACCATGTGTTTTGCCCCGCATGTGATTTGTTAACCATTATGTTAATTTTGATGTGCCTTTCCCCGGACGTGATTGGTTGCTGCATCGGAAAGCCGAGGATCCGAGGAAGCTTAAAGACGGGCGAGCTCAACATTCGCGGCAGCTTGTCTCGGATTTGCAGCTTGCCATTTAGGTCTAGAAATGCTTTCCTTTGTTACTTGATTGAGGCTCTTGTTAGATACTTGGGAACTGGGTCTAGGGAAAGTTTGTTAGACATTATCGAAAACCGACACGCAGTTACTCCTTTGTTTAGGAACACTAGGCGCAGGGGTGCTGTTCCACTCGTGTATTTTGGGGAGCTTTTCTTTGGTTATATTCATTTCTTTGATTTGGACAGCACCCAATGGCCCTTTTCCTTTTGTAGTTTTGCCTCCTCTGTTTGTGTTTCATTGATTACCCCAAGATCCGGGTTGAATAAACGACTTTAAGTTAACCAAAGACATCTGGTTTTATGTTGCCACCCCTTCCCCTAGCGGGGGACGTAACACTGAAACACAATATCTGTTTGTTATGCAAATGATACCCACATTTATATGCCACTCAAACTCAAAGATTCCCAATCAGTTCACCGACTGTCTTAATGACATCAAATCATGGATGTCAGACATAAATCAACAGTCAATATTAGAGTTTGAGGTAATACGGTTCAAAGGACTGAGGACGCAGTAGGCCATCTGTACCGTGCCTGAGTACGCTTGCCCATAAAGTCTAGATCGTTTGGCTAATGTGAGCACGCCATCCTTACTCAAGTACAGTTAAAGTCGGCTCATTAGCCTCTGTACCGTGGCCTGAGCACACCTCTCCGAAGTATACTTAAGGCCACGGAATTTAACTTGAGTACGGATGGCGTGCTCACACTGGGCCATCTGTACCGTGCCCGAGTACGCTTGCCCCTAAAGTCTAGATCGTTTGGCTAATGTGAGCACGCCATCCGTACTCAAGTACAGTTAAAGGGGGCATATTATACCACCAGGTGTGAGTGTGATCAGCCTTACAAGTCTATATGACATCACTAGTGGGTGTGTCCACCTAGATCTGATAGATCAGTCTACCAGCCTACCCAGTGGAATGAAGTAAACGTTGGTCATCTATTCAGCACTGATCTAGTTGGACACGCCCACTAGTGATGTCACACTCACACCTGGTGGTATGATATGTCCCCTTTAAATTCCGTGGCCTCAGTACACTTCAGAGAGGTGTGCTCAGGCCACGGTACAGATGCTAATGAGCCAACACCCGCACGGACACGCAACCTGAGCTACAAGAGGCAACCGTACTCAGGCCCAGTTGAGATTGCCTAGTGAGAGCGCAGTAACGCAGTAGTAGTGTGGGGGGGGGGGGGGGGGGGGGGGGAACCTTATATCTTTTCCCTTAATTGAAAGATTGTACATTTGTATGGCCCTGAGGCAAGGCAAGGCAAGGCACATGTATTTGTATACCGCGGGTAGGCAATTCAATGTGCTTCACACAAAAACAATGAAAAAATTAAAATATGTAACCATACACAATTTTTGCAATAATAAAAGTAAAATGTAAAATGTATATACAACGAACACCGACAGCAAAGAGTCCATTTAAATGTAAGCAAAAAAAAAAGAAAAAAACATATCAAGACAATGTGCATTAAGCGCAGAAAGCATCTGAAAAGAGTTTGGTCTTTACTCTAGTTTTAAATGGTGACAGTTGGGGCGTTTTTGAAGGTCTCTGAAGGCTGGTTCCAGAGATGGACGTCACGCCATAGTGGCTAAAAGCTGCTTTACCCTGCTTTTTTCTGACAGTTGGTTTCAGTAGTAATTGCTTGTGTTGTGATCTAAGGGACCTTGTTTGAGGATATTGTTAAACATGTCATGTAAGTAGTTTGGCCCAACCCCCTTCAAAGACTTAAAAACAAGCAGAAGTGCTTTAAAATATATTCTGTAGCTAATTGTGAGCCAGTGCAGGGACTTTAAGATTGGGCTGATGTGATCTCTTCTTTTTGTTTTAGTGAGGGCCCTGGCTGCATTACTCACTACTCATCTGAAGTGGTTTTACACTGTTTTTAGGAAGTCCTTTGCACATTGCTGAGGACAAATGACTTCCTCATTCTGTCAGTTCTTTTTTCTTGTAGAGTGCTTCAGTGTCTGACCAGTCCAGTTTATTGTCCAGGTGTATACCCAGATACTTGTATGTGTTTACCATGTCCAAATTGACCCCCTCAACGGAGACTGAGGGGACTAACGGGCTTAGACCTATGGAAACCCACCACCATCACCTTGGTCTTAGCAGTGTTGAGTTGTAGGCGGTTGAGTTTGCACCATTGCACAAAGTCCTCCCCCAGGCTCCAGTACTCCCCCCCCCCCCTGCTGTTCCCTAATACACCCCATAATCGAGTATCGTCTGTCATGTTGTGTACATTGTTGTTGCCACCGTGAGTGTGAGCGTTATGTGCGTTGGTCCACACCATAACGATGGTGTGTTATTAAAGGCAGTTCCCTTGTTGTGCGGTGTATGGGGCGCAGAACTCCAGTCAACTGTTAAACCTGGGCTCCCGTCTCCTCCTTCCCGTGCTGCTCGCTACAATATCAAAATAATTACCAACCAAGTTTCTAAAGTATACAGGGTCAAAATCCACTGTAAAAACAGACAGTTTCTACAATTCTCTGCTCTTTCCTACATTATCAATTGCTTATGTCATGTTGATCAAAATGTATTGTAATGGGTCTCTATTGAATAGTCTCACCACCACAACATTTAGGCAGAAGGAAAATGTGTGAAGTGTTAGATCAACCAACGGGGGGTAAATGTTTGCTCAGCTTGGAAAGCCAGTCTGTCGAGTGCTTACGTGTGTCATTGTCTTCATGGGTGTTAATATATTTGCTATTTGTACAAATTGTTTTGAGAAATGCATTTACTGTTTTGCAAATGTTGAGAATGATTCGAGAAATGTACCAAAGCGAGTGAGAAAATCTTTAATAATCAAAGCTGACAACACTAATCGGAAACCACACCCTTAACATCTAGCTATGATAATTGGTCTCCTATCAAGGTTTAAAATCTACTCTTCAAACAATGAAGATCATGATGAACAGAGTGTGTAAACAGAGGCAACACCCAGTTCATTACATTCATAATACTGCCGATGCAAGTGCAATTTGGCTAATAGATGTTGACTCAGTTGAAAGTAAATAACATGAATCTCTTCGAGATTGACATAGATTTTTCTTTCAGGTGGTTGATGGGATGTTAATATTCGTATTATTTACATTAATTCAAGGTCTTTCAGGTTATTTTCTTTTTTGCTTTTTGAGTTTACTCACATAAACTCAAAGAGCATCCTTTGACCTTTAACCCCTGTGTGTTGCCCCGGCAGGCTGGTGTGTCTGTTCCTGAAGAGGGGTGCTGACTAGAAAGCCAAGGACAGGTACCAGAAGGACCCAATCGGCATCAACGTGGAGAACGCCAACGCTGTGTCACCCTGTGAGTCCTGAGGGAACCCCTTTATAAACCGTGGTGACCCATTGAAAGGACAAATGACGCAGATTAACAGCATTGATATGTGAGACTCAATATGGTGACCATGACTGTGATGACAGAAGCAGTCGTATTTGTCTTTAGCCCATTTGTGCCGGCTGCTGCGCGGCGCAACATTGTATCTACTAGATACAATGTTGCGCCGCGCAGCAGCCGGTACAAATGGGTTAAAACGCTATTCTGTGAATAGCAGATTGGGGTGTTAGTGGTTGATTGATTGGACCCATTATCAATCAATTTGTATTCGTTTACCATGTTAAGCTGAGCACTGCCTCTTTTGTTTTTTTTAACAAAGCAAAGGGCTTCCTGCTTGTAAGGCTTAGGTTTTAGTTTGGCATTGAACATAGTTGTATAACATGAACTTCTCCTCTCGCTGCTATATATCCATTCTTCCATTGTGGCCCTGTATTAAGTGTGTATTTGTTTGTGTGTCTGTGTGTGTATGTGTTCGGTTTTGCATGTACGCATGTGTGATGCATAAACAACAGTGCAGAGCTGAAGGAGGGGCCTGACTTGGATAAAGTATTTCTGTCGTTTGGTAAACTACGACAATGTGTTTGCTTTTGTTTGGCCTGAGAAGAAATGTACCCTACTGCTGGTCAGTGGACCATGTTGCTGTGCTTTTTAATGGTGTTTGTATGTATGTGTGTGTCCTTGCACCGGTTATGCCTTTGTCCCACTGTCGCTGAGATGTCCAGCTGGTCTCAAGCGCTTGTGAAATTGCGCCCCCTGCTGTACCCAAAGAGGTAATGTTGCATGTGATGAGAGAGAGCGCTCAATCCCTCCCCCTGCTCCTCATCCTCTCCTCTCTCTTCTGTGGTCCGCAGGGGACGCGACGTACCAAGACATCTTCTGGGATTTCTCGCACCAAACCACTGACCAGTTCACACAAAGAAGGAAAAGGATGGTGGGCTCCCAAGGGAAATGGCTTCTGAGGGAAAAGAAGCAGTTGATATGTATGACAGGTCTGGTATGACTTGTTACGGCCGGGATACCGCCCATCACCCTCCGCCTAAAGAAATTCCTTCTAACAATGTATTTTTGTTGTTGATTAATTTTATGCTGGCTTTTTTTTTTTTTACTGTCAATTGATGTTAATAATTTTAGTCTATGCTTAATCTGATGACAGGTTTCAAGCTAACAAGAGTTATGAATGGTTTCTTCTCCACATAATGGACAACACCATATAAGATTTCATGATTTTGTAAATAAGTTAAAGACTACAAACATGACCACTTTGCCATTTCCGCTAAAACCAAGATAGACCAATTTACCTGGGTAAATTAGTACATGTAGGCGTGGCTTATTTACCATTCCGCCCACTCCCAAAATAATAATAAGTTTGTTTACCTGTGTTCGAGAGATCCTTCATGAACCACCTCCAGAACGCAAGCTCGTTTACCTTGTGTCTCTGTTAGAATAAACCACGTGTTGAACATTTACCTCTCCGAGTCATACCTAGCCCGAGACGACCATACCACAAAGAATCAAAATAGTTTTTCATCACCATGCCTCAGCAACAATAAGAATTGTTTATCAGATGAACAAATAAAATGCTTGATCCTTTTACTACGTCTCGGGGTTTCTTGTTTCCGGTGGATTAATGTCAGCGGTTGGATTTGATTACACCGCCGGATGGCAGTCTGCAGACGAGCAGCCCCTCGTTGCCCGAGTAGCGTCCAGCACATGGGCTTTTTGGTAGGACGGTCGGTGACGTTGTAGACACGAAGAGCGACCAAAGGATGCTATATCTTTCAAGCCAGGTAATGGTGAGATCTTTTTAAATTTTGTGTTTTACTAATACAACGGACAAGAAAGGTGGAGCCCAAGGAGATGCTTTTGGGCCTTGTATCAGAGGCGTTATTGGAGAGGCAACAGCAGGTGTAGCTCATTGAGAGTGTTCTCTACATGCCAGTGCCCGTAATGAAATAATGACATAGCCGGTGTACAGAACTACTATTTAACGCTTTAACATTCACGCTGTCGTGTTCTTTTAGAAAAGGTAATCGAATCAGGATCGCTTTTAACTCACTTAATTTGGTAAAGTTTCACTATGGTAACTATGAAGCAAAGGGAGGGCAATTGTATATGCACGCGTGGAGATGCTTAGCTGGTCACCTAGGGGACGAACCGCCTGTAGAGTCTTGTGTCCTCCCACTTGCGGGCTGTTTGGATACGGAGTAGGCGTGGCCTATATGACGTAGTACGTGCTCTGATTGACTGGTTTTGAGAGTGCGCCTCCCGTTTTCATCATGTTTGATGGTGCTGCCATCTTGTGGCTATGTGCCGTTATTACAGCTTATATGTTCGGTCCTGCTCCCCTTGTGGCTATGTGCAGTTATGGCAGTTTATAGGTTCGGTCCTGCTCGCCCTGTTGCTTTGTGCAGTTATGGCAGCTTATATGCTTTTTTGCGTGTCTAGTTTAAGGGTGCGTGAAAGTAGGCTGCGGACCCTGGGGATCGAACCCGAAACACCGTGACAAGTACACACGCCCTGAGGCAAAACATGAGTTTCATCTTTAAAAACGCGTGTAAACAAGGTTCAGAGTTTCAAGAGAACTAACATGCTTCAATTTGCGTTAATTATTTATTTTTTTATAACAACCAATGTGGTCTATACTTTATGGCTGTTGATTTGATAAACAGCTGATTAATTGAGGTCTTGTTTGATTCACAAGTGCTTCCTTTACATACCTATAACTATAATAGTTAAATGCATTGGGTATAAGGCAGTTCAATTATTACACACATCCAAAAGGTTAGGGGACAAAAAAAAACTAAACATTTGCCATAACGCATTCCAACTAAAAACCTTCAAGCCTCATTACCACTAATCAACAGAAAGCAGCAGCAGCACAGAGCAGCTTATCTTGGTTTTACCACACACAGCAAATAAATGCTAAATCTTTCGGTCAATGGTCCCCAGGTTTGGCCGGAGTAAGACAGAGTGTTGGTTGATGAATGCTGACACACGGTTAATATGTCAACATGACCATGAAAATGGTCATAAGGTCATTGTGACCCATGTCTAGCTGCCATGGCGACGCACCATTAAACGTCACATATGATTTGGAGCTATTTTACTTTACAAAAATATGAAAAACATACTGTGTAAAACGTAAAGGCGATTCCTGGAATGTACTTGCAGAGTCATCTTCGTGTTGCACATGTGTGTGAAACGAGCATACTTTATTTGCTGTAGAAAATTCCTATAGCATACAGATTGATTGCACAGTGCTCCTGTCAACAAGTACTCAAACAGTAGAGGAGTGAAGTTGTGAATTTTGTAATCCACTAAGAAAATATGAATGTATTGTGTGTGAATCTGATTTCTTCTTGCTTTTCTCAAAACCTTCACAACAAACTCAGTACAAAACAAGTGTGGATGTTAAAATGCTTCCTTGATGCAGTAAAAAGCTATTAGTCACAGAAGCAGAGCGCCACCGAAGTGTCTTCATTCAATATGTTCAGCCGATGGCTAGTTACTGGAAAAACAACCCTGAGATATATCTCTCTCACACACACACACACACACACACACACACACACACACACACACACACACACACACACACACACACACACACACGCACACAATGAAGTTTTGGCTGCCGGTCACCGTCCGCATCGTGGGGTTAAGGACACAATCAGACAGAGACACAAGGACTTGCTCTTTGTGCGCTGAAAATCATGACCGGAAAGGGCCATGTTTATAAGATAACGATCGACGGCAGCAGAAGTGTAATGATGCCGACGAGACCGTTTCGATTGGTCGCCTGATGACATTGGATATGCACTCGGCGTCTACTCCCCTTTAGTTATTATTTTTCTTTCACTTGACACGACCGCTGTTCGACTCATTGGCCCCGGCGCGACCCTCAAGCAAGGCAGGTCTGGCTGTGGTCCCAGTCCTTACTGGCCGTCCCATTGGTGCTGCCCGACGTGGGGCTGCCCAGCAGGTCGACCCCGGCGTCCTGGCGCTCCTCCTGGCCGTCGCCGTCCGGCGGTCGCGGGGGCGGCGGGCCGGTCCAAGAGAAGTAGTGAGGTAGGGTGGTTAGGATCAGGGAGCCCAGGAGGAAGCAGCAGCCGGCCACCACCAGGGAGATGATGTAACTTCCTGTCCGGTCCCGGAGATAACCTTCAAAGACAAAATAAAAGACAGAAGGGAAAAGCTGGTTTTATGGATTTTCCCGGTCTCTACAACGACCCAGAAAGGAGGCCTGGTCTTGTTGTGGGGAACTGTAATCCTATACCCTGTGACCCGCGGCACGTGTTTTAAACTTTGTACTGAAGGGTGTTACGGGGTTCTCCTGATATCCTGAACACACCACTTTCCTCTTTCCCCTTCATGTACTGTGTGCAAGTTATCAAGGCATACGATTGAGAATGAATGCTTGAAGATCGACAGGTCGACTTGGAAGACCGGCCAACCTGTAAGACCGGCCAAGGCCGGTCTTACAGGTTTTACACCAACCTGCAGTTTGACCTGCAGTTTGAAGTTTAAAGTCGTTTACAGTTTAAAGTCGTTACTTCCCTCTTGTCCCAGAGACACACCTACACCTCAAAGGGAGGCTCAACATCCATCGACATAGCAATCGCAATGTGTGTACGAACCGACATTTCAAAGGTCTGCCACGTCACACCGGCCCACAAAGTCCCTCCCCGCCCCAACCCCCTCCCTCAGGAACTAAACCCCATCCCCTTCCTTATCGGACCACCCCCCCGGGGGTCTCACCTGACAGCGGCGGGCCCAGCAGCCCCCCCACGCTCTCCAGCATGGACAGCAGCCCCAGAGCCCCCACCATGCGGCCCATGCCCACGATCTCGGGCACGCCGGCGAACACCAGCGAGGTCAGGGCGCCAGCGCTGAAGCCGTAGCCCAGCCCGAAGCCCAGCAGCAGGCCATAGGAGCCCGCCACCGACGCCAGGGGCATGAGCACGATGAACACGCCCGTGAGCCCCGTCCAGCCCGTCAGCATGTGGATGAGGCGGGCGCGGCCCAGGTCCGTCAGCCAGCCCGCCGCCACCCGGCCCACCATGTCGGCGGCGCCCGTGGCCGACATGACGAAGGCGGCGCGGTACTCCGAGTAGCCCGCCTGCCGGCTGTGCGCCACCAGGTGGACGTAGGGCACGAAGTAGCCCGCGTTGAAGAAGGTGACGGCCAGCGTGTAGGTGAGGAAGGGCCCGTGCGCCAGCAGCGACAGCTCGAGGTAGCGGTACACCCGCCGTAGGAGGCTCCGGAACGCCGAGGCGCCGCCGCCGCCGTCAGGGTCGTCCGCCTGGAGGGAGGGATCAGGGGAGGAGCCTCAAGATGGCGTTGAACATTTCGCTGTCGTTACGGGAAGCCTCCCTTAGGTTTTATAAGCCATGCGAAGCTATGGGCAGTGTTGCCAGATCGGGACAGAATTCCCGCCCCAATCTGGCAACACTGGCTGCAGCGCTGCCGCCCCAATCTGGCAACACTGGCTACGGGACTTGAGCTAGCTTAGCTCTATAGCATTAGCATTGTTTGGCATTAGCTTCTCGCGGCGCTGCCTCGGAGTCCATCATACGGAAGGACTCATCTTCAGCTTCAACCCTTGAACACGGATCAATGTAAAACCAAAAGCCCCAAACCCAGGCCCAGCCCAGGTGACCCCATTACCCCACCTTGCCCCCAGCCTTGGGGGGCGGGGGGGCCTTCTTGCGCACGGGGCGGATGAGTGCTCCGCAGGGCACGATGTTCAGGCTGAGCCCCCCCAGGATGAGCAGGGAGCCCCGCCAGCCGAAGTTGTCCAGCATGTACTGGAAGAGCGGGGCGAACACGAAAGAGGAGACGCCCACGCCGGTGAAGCCCACGCCCAGGGCCAGCGTGCGGCGCCGTGTGAAGTGGGCCATGACCGTGGCCACCATGGGGGTGAAGACCAGGGACCAGCCCAGGCCTGGAGGAGGAGATCACGACAATGGATCAACTCAATGATCGTTCGGATCCATTCATTGAGGGAGCCCGAATGTAGAGGAAACCCCGTCTGTGTTCTGCAGACTAAAGGGCGGGTGATGGTTCCACGTCGACGCAACGCAAGGGCCCGTCACGTCTCTGTGGACCCCTCCTTGCGTCCCCCATAAGGGCCTGACGTGCGCCTCCCAAAAGTGGTAACCTCGCGTCGAGGCGACGCAGCAGCGGGGGGCCGTGATTGGTCCGCTCACTAAAACCCGACGCAGAACCACAACAGCTTCACAGCTGCGTCGAAGCGTCTACGTGGTCATTGCGTTGCGTCGACGTGGAACCATAGTCAGCCCTTTAAAGTAGTGCGCATTGTGCGTGGACGTGCCTGAGGTGAGGCCCATGGTGAGGTAGAGGTGGGGCAGCGAGCGGGCCTGCGAGGCCAGGATGAGGCCCAGGCTGGCCAGGAAGCCCCCCGCCATCACCACGCGCTGGGCGTCGTACGCGTTGCACAGCGCCGTCCCCAGCGGACCTGCGGATGGACGGACGGACGGACACATGAGGGCAAATACAACGGAAGTAACAGATAAACACACGTAAATACATCCCCACATGCAAAGTATACGTGTGTACGCGACAGACAGACAGACAGACAGACAGACAGACAGACAGACAGACAGACAGGCAGGCAGGCAGGCAGGCAGGCAGGCAGGCAGGCAGACAGACAGACAGACAGACAGACAGACAGACAGACAGACAGACAGACAGACAGACAGACAGAGACAGACAGACAGACAGACAGGAGCCCGGTTGCGGTGCTTACTGCAGAGCTGCTGTGTTGCCACACCGATGGAGGTGATCCACGAGATGGCCTGGGCACTCTCCTGGAAGTACTGCACAAACTCCACGAAGAACACCCCCAGGCTCCGGATCAGCCCGTACACCAGCGTGGTGCACATGAACAAGGCCCCGACCATCACCCAGCCGCGGGCCCCATCCTGGGCCGGGGCCCCCGGGGTCGGCCGCTCCGCCCCGGGGCTCCGTTCCGGTCGCTCTACCCTCGCCGTAGCCATGACTACAGGGATAGAGTGGGGTAAAAATTGTGGATTGTTTCAAACGTTTTGTGGGAGATTGTAATGGAGAAGTAATAGTGTGTTTAAAAAAGAAAATGTAATGTGTAAATTTTGATGCCTGTTTTTACTTTAAATCGGTTTTCTTCCAACTTTGTTGAGGTTCAAATGAAATGTTGAGGTCGATTTAGAGTTGTTAGTGTGCTTGACCCCCAGCCAAAAGGTTGTGGGTTCAAACCACATGTCGGCAGCCTACAGGCTTTCTTGAGCAAGAGGCCTAACAACTATCTGCTAATTTACAACTTGTATCTAAAAACGACAAATCCTTTGTTAAATAGCAATTCGATGTGCGAAAGTTATATTCCGGTTATTTAGTGTCAAAAACTAGATTAAAAAGTAATTCTGCGAAATGATATCGCTTTTGTTTCCCGTTTTAAACCTTACCTGCGATGGGAGAGGCGTGTGACACCACCAGCAATTAATGATCGATAATCGAACAGATCCAAAGCCTGCAAAATACACAAGAGTCCTCCTCAGTATGTCGCCTCTCTGCAGTCCGTGCAGAGATAATGCGGTCCAGTCCTCGTAAATGAGTCTGCCACACGTCTCAACTCAAAGGGCATGACATCCTGGATTCTATGCAAATAACACTTCATGTTTACACGGGTCCTTTTCCCCGGCTGTCAAGTGCTCTAGTTGTTATCTCGCTTTTACGTCATACTACTTCACAATGCCAGATATTATAAACTGGAAACCTGATTAATACACACACATTGCCCGTATTTAATATCTTTAAAATGAATATCGTAATAATAACCCTTTGCAATAACCTAGTTTCGCATCCATATGGAGAAAGTGTTTTCCCTTTCAAAGCTTTGTAAGCGGTACAACGACGGCGGCGTCTACCGTTTGCCGTCGCCCGTTCTGGCCAGCCCATCCTCCGGTCACCGTAGGGGGATTTCTTGTGAGTTTTAAACTAAAACGAGATAAAAGATGACAGATAAAGGACAAGCCGTTGATTCCAGCCACGCATGGAAAAACAAAAACAATGTTTCTACCGTATGATATAAAACGGTCTAAACGGTCTCAAAAGATTCCTGCCGATCAAAGTTGCCTTAGCCGCGGAGATGTTTTTCCAAAATTCAGGCTGTCTCCACCTGTCTTGCTGATCATCTTAACCCATGGGTCCGTATCGTACTGTTATTATTTTAACCATTCGCCGACTGTAAATAGGCAGTTCAACAGCACACTACTACGCATGCGCGCATTTGCTGTGCGCACGTGCACACCGCCGGGCTGCGTTCAGATAGTATTTTTGGGTTTAGGAAGGTTCCTAACTGACTTCAATGATGCGGAAGTATCTAAGTGGCCGCCTTGATAAGAGCAGGCAGAGTTATCATCATGTTAAGGATAGGTGCTTCAGTGCTTACTTTCTTATAATTTAGCATAGGTTACACTTGACCATCCTTTACGCAAGGAAAGGAAAGGAGATTATGCCGGCCCACAATTCCTTGCCGGCGGCAGGAACCTTCAAAACGACGCACCATTCGTCCATTCATTAAAAACAGACAATCAATTACATGACATGAATGAATTATGTTCATGATACAATCCCACTTACTGTCATGTCCATGCATATGAGTGGACATTAATCTGAGCGTGAGCAACCATAATCAATTATACAACAATTTTCGTTATTTCCCTTTTGTGATTGGTTTTCGTTTCGTTTTTTTTTTTAAAAATATTATTATTATAATCCTTTTTCATGGGGGTTTCCACATTTATATCCGCCGTTGCACAATGACGTAGCGTGAAGTCGGATAATTTTAGCACAATGGTTGTTTTTTCCTGAATCTGAATGAATTCTCCTTCACATCATTCCTTTGTCCTCGTGACGTTCTTCATCGAGGTCAATGAAAATAGCTTAGGAAAGGACATTGGAAGTCTTACTCACTATCTGAGTGCCGCCCCGGGCTGGGCTTCAGTTACCAATGCTCAAACGCTTTCCTTTCAACTCGCAATGAAGATAGATAAGGGCAGCAAAGTCGATAGTTCACTTTCTATTATCTCATGGTTAAGATTTAGTTATGGTTTCGTAATAAATACTAATTTCCCTTACAAGTGGCTAGCCATTTACAATCACATAACAGCTATTCAAGTATTGGCCTGAATCATGTGCTCATTCATTCGGAATTAACTCTGACCTTACTGTCCTACCTCTTTCCATGAATAATGAGGGGATATTTGGGACAAAAATGCCCTTATGGTAATTTGGTCAAACCCAAATAAGATAGAGGATGGTTGTGCTCATTGGAAAGCCCCCCATTAATCAACCTCCCCCCCCCCCTGTTTGTCTGAAAAACCAAGACAATGGGCTTGTAGCCACAACTCATGGGAGACAAGGGAAAGGGGTATGATGACAGAGGCAGAGAGAGTGAGGCAGGGCCCCACCACCACCTCCTCTATTGTAACTCCTACAAGAGGAACCCACACTGGCAAGGCTGTGCACCCCCAAATGGTGCCCCTCCGGAAACACCTGCCCTGAGCGTAGTTGTTTCCTCCCCACCAGACCTCTCGGCAGAGATGTGGACTCGAGTCACATGACTTGGACTCAAGTCAGACTCGAGTCATGATTTTGATGACTTCAGACTCGACTTGACAAAATTACACATGACTCAACTTGACTTAGACTTGACTGCTATTGACTTTAGACTTGACTCGGACTTTGCCCCTTTGACTTGTAATGACTCGACATGTCTTGAGTCAAAAACATTTATTGTTTAAGATAGCTAACATATTTCCCGCCTTGAGGGTTAGACACCCAAGACTCATTCACTTAAGTGAAGATGAAAAAAAACAAAACAGCGAGCGAAGACAAATCTACACCTGTATCTTCAATAATATCCAAATTAAATTTCGATATCATTTATACTTTATTCTACTTCAGCTATTACTTCAGCTATTACTAGTACTACTTCAGCTACTATGACTACTGCTTCATCTACTACTACTACTACTACTACTACTTTAGCTACTACTACTACTACTACTACTACATCAGCTACTATTACTACTACTACTACTACTTCAGCTTCTAATACTGAAGACACAGGTGGGTGGTAAGGACAATTTGCTTAAGCAAAGTTGTGGCATACTGTAACTGACATCCACTCAAGCAGTCCTTTCAGACATCCATACATAGCTCATATGCCACACTAGTCAAGGCACAGCTTTACCAACTTTAGGGCCACAGTGGTGCCTTCCGTAGCCTACTAATACAATTCAAACCCACCGTCCACTCTCACTTCACCTCTGAGACAACATAAGATTTCGGCCGATGCGCATATCATAACACATTTGAAGACAGAAACAATGAACTATAACTGTATTGATAAGAAATGACACTGTACATTAGAGTGATATGTTGAAATAATGATCAATAGCCTAATAATGACATTAAGTAAAAATACATGGTGACTTGTTCAGGACTTGAAAAAGTTTGGGACTTGGACTTGGACTCGACTTGGCTTTGGTGTGACTTTGACTTGGACTGGACTTGGCTTTGGTGTGACTTTGACTTGGACTCGACTTGGCTTTCCCTGTCTTGACTTGGGACTCGACTCGGACTTGACTGCTAAGACATGGGACTTACTTGGGACTTGCCAAACAGTGACTTTGTCCCATCTCTGCCTCACGGTACAAAAGAACACCAACACTCTTTCCCTAGCACCCCCTCACTTGTGCGGAAAAGCAGATTTAACAAGAAGTGATTCACAGTGAATGAGAAGGAGGATGCTAATGTGTCAGAGAGAGAGAGTTGGCAGAGGGCTTTCACTGGTTCAACTCAGACGTCTGACAGTGTTGTATATTCTGTACAGATGAACACTTCATTATTCATTCAAATTAGAGTCCATTCCTTTTACAGTGAGACTAGACCTACAAATGTGCTACTGCAAAGGGTCCAATTGATGGAGAATACAAATGATATGTCACCATAAATTATGCAAAACATGTTGTTCCTTTACATTAGTCAAATCTCCAGTTTTTCCACATTCATGTTGTGGTTTATGAAATGTTGTGTTATATTATTACAGTAGAAAATGATACAGACGCCAATGTTCCAAATTATCAAAGAGATGTAATTTTATTTGTATCAAAAAACTGTCTTTGTCCAGCAAAAGAACTCTACATTAATGTGGCATACAAATGTATTTTCTTATTGCTCATAAATCGACCTGATTCATTTTTACAATATCTCCTATTCCATTATTATTTTTTCTGTACAAGGCAATTCAGTCCTTTGCCAGCTTGGACTATAAAAAAGTTACTGATTTGTAGACGTCTTTTAAATAGGAACTGGTACAAATAATTAAACTGCCAAATTTGACATCAAACATTCAGGCCCCAGGCCATGAGACTCAAGAATAAAATATTAATTAAATTACCATTTAAGATGATGAAAGAATATTCACTGACAAAACAAAATCCAAGTGAAATATTAACATTGTTCTAAAAGCTACTTCAGACATTTACGATTATAAACACTTTCAACACTAAAACCCTGACCAAATAACTTTGATCCCACCCAATTAGTCGTATGGTGATTGATTATTCCAAATGTATAAATGTCAGTAATACATTTCTTCCTTAAAACCAAGCCTCGACTATGTTCCTCACTTCCTCCGTCCTTCCTTCAACACCTCTTCTTCCCAACATGCTTTATCAGTCTTCACTGCACTTTGGGCCATCTTGCTTCATACTTTTCATCGGCGCACACTCAGCATATCTGACCCCCTGCGCTGCGTCTCCTCGTTCCCAGTCTTCGCACTTGCTTTCACTTTCCCTCCACAAATCGCTTTGTTAAAAAAAACATACGCTACTCTTTCTCATATACCAACCCTAGGCTTCCTGCATTTTACATCAAGCCGGTTTCTTCACATTCTTGCCATCTAACTTCTCTGCTCTCTTCCTGTGTCCTGCGCTATTACTGAATCCTTATCCCCGCAATCCTCCCACTCTCACATCACAACACACTCTCCAGCTCTGTGCCGTCACGCCATCAACGTGGCTTCAGTCACTGTGGTGGGTGTGGTCGCCGTGGTTCAGGCCCCAGCAGCTACGGGGGGGGGGGGGGGGCCGGGCCTCAGCAGGCCTGCAGGAGGGGCTGGTAGCCCTCCGACAGGACCTTGTAGCGCACTTTGGTGTTGGTGATGGCCCCGTGCTTCTGCCGCAGGTGGAGCCTCAGCTGGCTCTTGTGCCGGAAGTGCAGGTCGCACTGCTCACACTGCGGGCCGCGGGGGGAGGGGAGAGGTCGAAAGGTCAGCATGGACACAAAGGAGCGCATCGAGCTTCAATGTCCGCTGGGTCACACCAAGGTGAGTGGTGTTCATCTGGAGACTTGTTAACGACGTACGCCCGCTCTCCTTCCCAGCCAGAGCTCCAGTGTTTTAGGCCCGACATCAGATGGTCAGCGATACAATGGCCTTTAGAAAAGGGTTTGACCTCATGGTTGTGTTCTGACTTACGCAACACCGATTTCGGCTGTAGCACATCTTTTTATAAATGAATGATGAATTGAAATAAATGCCATAAATCTTTATGACCCTAATGTCTCTTGTAGCTGTAACGACCAAACATTGGTACCAATAAAGTAAGGTCTCTGTTTGAGTGTGTAGAGTAGAGATGTGTGTGTGCGCGTGTGTGTGTAGGTGTGTGTGTGTGAGCAACCCACCGTGTAGGGCTTCTCCCCGGTGTGTATGCGCAGGTGGCTCTTGAGTGTCTGCAGGTGTCTGAAGCGGGTGCCACAGGTGTGGCAGGGGTAGGGCTTCTCCCCCGTGTGGATGAGCACGTGGGCCCTCAGGTGAGCTACCTGATGGGGGAGGGGGGAGAGAGGGAGGAAGAGGGGGAGATATAACCTCATTGTCCAAATGATTCTCCTCTGACGTGCAGAGGTAGTTTCATAACTATCATCTTCTGAATGTCAAAATCTCTCTCTTTAAATCCTTTGAAATACATGGTATGGACGTGGAGGGTCAAACCGAATTCAAACAGTGTCATCGTGTCTCATGTATCGGGCCGCTCTGTGACAGAGGTCTTCAAGGTGCCAAGCCAAAAAGTAATCGCGGCTTGTGTTATTATTCTGTTGTTGATAACCCGCTTTGCGAGACAGTAACTTTCCCCCCTTTCGATGGTATCACAAGTTGATCGCAATCGTGATCGACGGACCAATCACGGTTGGAGTCCGTGGTGATGCTGCAGTGCTTCCTGATGTCTCCTGCGCAGGTGCAGCCTCACCTGGACGAATCGTGCGCCGCAGGTGTCACAGCGGTAGGGTTTCTCCCCCGAGTGGATGCGGGCGTGGGTCTTCAGGTTGGCCGGGCGGTTGAACTGGGCGCTGCAGACGTTGCAGCGGTACGGCTTGTCCCCTGCTGCGGAGAAGGGGACAGGGGAGGGGGTCATCTACTGTGGGAGGGTAGGGCTGGGTGGAGGGGACAGGGGAGGGGGTCATCTACTGTGGGAGGTAGGGCTGGGTGGAGGGTTGGGGGAGGGGGTCATCTACTGTGGGAGGGTAGGGCTGGGTGGAGGGGACAGGGGAGGGGGTCATCTACTGTGGGAGGTAGGGCTGGGTGGAGGGTTGGGGGAGGGGGTCATCTACTGTGGGAGGTAGGGCTGGGTGGAGGGTTGGGGGATGTGTAGATGGAGGGTTGGATGTTCACGCTGGTAGACTAAAGGTGGATGGTTGATGCAAGCAGACTAAACGGGATGGGGGGGATGTGATGCTGGTGGACTATAGATGGATGGTTGGATGCTGGTAGAGTATAGAGAGATGGATGGATGCTGGTAGAGTATAGAGAGATGGATGGATGCTGGTAGAGTATAGAGAGATGGATGGATGCTGGTAGAGTATAGAGAGATGGATGGATGCTGGTAGAGTATAGAGAGATGGATGGATGCTGGTAGAGTATAGAGAGATGGATGGATGCTGGTAGAGTATAGAGAGATGGATGGATGCTGGTAGACTACAGGTGGATGGTTGGATGTTGACACTAGTAGACATATAGATGGATGGGTGGATGTTGGTAGATATAAAGATGGGTGGATGTGATATATAGATGTGATATATATCATATATATGATGGGTTAAGGGGTGGACGGATGGATTGACATTGTTGCATGCATGATGATGATAATCAAGATGGCGCCTCACCGGCAATAAGCGCCTTGGTGCCGATGACGTTCCCGGAGTACAGGTACGGCGCGTGGCGGTCCTCCCGCTTGAACGCGTGCTGGCTCGGGCGGGCGTGGTCTGCGGCGGGCGCCGGCGGGGGGAGGGAGAGAGAGGAGCACGCCGCTCCCTGGGAGACCTCCACAGAGGGGGGTGGTCCGAGGGGAGGGGCTTGGCCAGAACCCTCGTAGCAGGAGGCCCGCCCCTGTCTGAAACACAAACGTCATTGGTCAGTCAGAGGGCGGGTCCAGGGGGCTAGGTAGCGTATCCCCCCCCCCCCCCCCAGCGTTTATAGAACGGTGAACTTATTGAGTGGGTGTTGCCTAATGAGGTGACCAATCAAATGTGTTATTTTTGGGAGGGAGGAATCTGCACCCCAAAGTGCATACGCCCCTGCCGTCTCGTCACAATGAGACTTTCCAGTCAAATTCACGGCCAAAGAAAAGCATGAGGATCGATGTGTGTTTTGTCGGTGAGCCCACCTATCAATCTGACCGGGCACTTCTCCAGGCCACGCCTCTGTGGGTGCGTCAGATGACACAGCGGTCCTCTGGGGGATGGGCGTGTTCCTCTCTCCTGGCTCCTCCTCCTTCACCGTGGGGACGGCACAGAGAGGGTTGAGGACTATGTACTTGTACTTCTTCCAGTTACAGGCCTTGGGGTCGGGGGGAGGTTTGGTCACACCCTTGAGGAAAGAAATACAATTTTTAATGCGTTGCAATGTTTCAAAGTTACTCTCTAAAAAAAAGTTAAGTAGTGTTAAAAATATTGCATGCATCTTTTGACCCTTTATTAGCGACGAGATCGTTTTGTGAATGAAGCCATAGTAGCAGCGTCTGTTCTCTGGTCCTGAGGTGGGGGGGGGGGGGGGGTGTCCCGTACCGCGAGGTGACACGTGTTGGACTCAGCGGGGGAGCTGGGCTGGCCTCCGGAGCGGGTGGGGCTGTCAGGGGAAGGGGTGGGGCAGCCCGCTAGGGGCGACCGCCGCTCCAGCTTCATCTCCTTCGGCCTGGGCTCGCCGGCCGGGAAAGCCCCTGGCTTCACAGAGAGGCCGGCCTCCCTGGGGAACCTGAGAGGGAGGAAAAACACAGGAAGTGATGTAAGGGCTGTATCGTTATCAGACAAAGGCAGACGCAAACAGGCGCTAACACCTGCAGGCACGCTCCCGACCCCCACCCCCTGCACAAACATCCCCCGGTCACATAAAAATAGTGCACACACACACACACACACACACACACACACACACACACACACACACACACACACACACACACATTGTCCCATCACCCGCAAACATAAGTGCCAGCACACACAGCCTTTCCGATTAACATCACACTTAAAACGTTCACACACCTACATGGCAGTTTAATGAGGGTAGCTTTAAGATGAACCGAAGAGGCAACCCAGGATACATGAACCTTCATCCCAACACTACAGCTCCAACCCGTATTCCTTAGGCCCCTTTGCATTGTAAACACGGTAAAGCTCTCTACAGACCCATAGTGACACACACAACCATCTGCGTACCTGGCTGGCACGGGGCCGGGGGCGCTGGGCTGGAGCTGGAGGGTTTGGGGGGGCAGGCCCCCTCCTCCTCGGGGACCTACGGAGACGACAGACACCCTGGAGTCCAGCTCCACATGAGGGTGTTCAGCACCCATCTTCTCCCTGGACGAAGAGCGACAAATCAGAAACCCGCGATATGCAAATTAGTGAGGAGCAAAAAATCCAGTCTGTGGGTGAGTGAAGAATTCTTTTGGGGTGCACATTTTTTTTCTTTCTGATTGGCTCTTATTGGTATCTCATCATCAGCATCAGAATACACTAAATGGCGTCACTGGCACGAACGGATGCTGGCTCTATGCTTTCCGTAATCCTCTGTGTGTTTGATGTCAACATCATTGAATTCCCCGTAAAGGTTCTCGAGAACCTCCTGGAGGTGTCCTTACTCACATCAAATCTAAACAACGCGTAGAACGGTTGATTCAGTACATCCAAATGTACACATTTGAACCGTTCTCCTACTCTACAGCCAGGTTGCAGGAGGATACTCGTTGAAGCGGAGGAGCTCCCGACTGGCCACACAAACCCAGTGAAAGGCAGTGATCGTGAGTGTATGTGTGGGCTGTGAGTGTGATTAGCCGTTACAAGCCGTTTTGAAGATCTAGCTCTTTTGAAATCACAAGTGGGCCTGTCCACCCGGATGTGTGCTGGATAGATCGGTCTACCCAGTCTACCCAGTGGACTGTAGCAAACGTTGCTCATCTATCCGTCACACATCTAGGTGGACACGCCCACTAGTGATGTCAGAAGAGGCCGATTTCCAAAACGGTTTGTGACGGTTAATCCCACTCACACCTGGTTGGTACAATATGTCACCTTTAAGAACCCGATCCAGTGATCAATCCGTTTTTCCCCAAAAACCCCTCCCATCAAACCCCCTTCTCAACCCGACCCTCTCCAGCCTCGAACCACAGGAAGCGGGCGACGCCCCCTCACCTGTGCAGCTGCATGAAGGCGCGGCAGGTGTCGGCCACGTGCTCCATCTGCAGGTGGGTGGCGGCGGCCAGCACGCCGGCCACGCGGCGGCGGCTCAGCGGCAGACGGGACGTGTACATGAAGTCCAGCAGTAGGGAGACGCTGGCCGCGTCCAGGCCGCCCGGCAGCGCCACCGTCAGCGGCTTGAGTCCCTCAGCGCCGCCTTGAAGCGACAGGCGCCGGGAGTACAGCGAGTAGAAGAACCCGCTGGGGGAGAGGGGATGAGACGGAGAGATGAGTGAGTAAGCTATACTTAAGTTATGCGGCACCTTTCGTACAGGAATTGCAGCTCAAAAGTGCTTTGCATAGAATCAGGATGAAAATAAAGGACATTGTCAAAACCCTAACGATCTGTGTTACAGTAAAAACAAAAGATGATTACACGAAGGTGAGGATTGTACGTGTGACGTATGGATGGGTGGTCTGTTGTTTACACATGGTTTTAATCCATAGACGCTGAATGCCCGACACGGGTTTGCGTTGTCAGGGCTGGTTCTCTAACAGCAACCTAAAGGTGACATATTATATCACTAGGTGTGAGTTGGATTAGCCGTTACAAGCCGTTTTGAAAATCGCCCTCTTCTGACATCACAAGTGGCGGGCGTGTCAACCTAGATGTTTGACGGATAGATGAGCAAAGTTTGCTACAGTCCACTGGGTAGGCTGGTAGACTGATCTCTCCAGCATACATCTAGGTGGACACGCCCATCTTTGATGTCAGAAGAGGCAGATTTTTCCAAACGTCTTAGTACGGCCAATCACACTCTCACCTGGCAGTATGATGTGGGAGCTTTAAATGAACTAGTATTCATGTGATAACTGGATCACCGACAATACATCATGCACACCATCGGTGTTGTGACGTGAGGTCTTCAACTAGGGCCCAGGTTTAATGGATAGTTTTGAAATCGTTGAGCGCTTCATGTTTCAGATGTTCTTACACAGCTCGCGATAAGTGTGTAGTAACCCAAATAGCAGCCAATAAAGTTCACCTCATGAGTTCATGTGGGAGTCGTTCCTCTTCAAGGAGAGGGTATAAAGAGATAAGACATAAAGGTCTGAGACTGGTCAAAGGGTCTAGCGAGCAGCACAGGAAAGAGCTTTGAAAAAGGGAGTAATGTAGGAGGATGACTATCATGAGCTCGATAAGCCGAAAACAGGAAGCCGCCGAGTGGGGGAAGTGTCAGGGGGAACAATAACAGATGTGACTCCTCTGTTGTCGTGTGTGCTGACTCTGAGTGTGTGTGGCGGGTTCCCTGGAGGGATGACTGCTTCAGCAGGATGATAGCTTGGTAGCAACGAGTCGCACCACAAACGAAAGTGAAAAAAGAAAGAGCAGAAGGGGGCGAAGCACAACGAAACACGCAACACAAGGCGTCCTTGCGCACGCACGCGCGCACCCACCTGCAAGCGACGAGTACGGCACAGTGTGCGCGTAGATGGGCCCCGCCCACGACCAGGGTGGTGTCCGTCAGCAGGTGGCGCCGCCGCAGCTCGTTAAGGTTCTGCAGGACGTCGCTGGAGTGGCGCGTGT
>NC_136953.1:8919235-8966735 GCF_949987615.1 Pollachius pollachius | reverse complement strand
TCTTAGCCCAAAACCCTTCTCTACATAGCCGTTTGTCCATTCTGAGCTACTGTAGAGACATTGTGGTGCAACATGACAACCCCATGGAAGAGGACCCGCTTCCTAGGTAGATAGGTAGGCCTTTCCTGGATGCAACAAATTTCCACACACTTCACCTTTAATATTATATTATCAGGGCTAGATTAGGCCGGATCCTTCCACAACATGACCCCCTCCTTGATTAGGACCCGGGGGATGCCTTCCCTGGCAGGGACCCAACATCTGTAAACACATGTTGTGTAACATTACATTTTATAATATCTATTATATATCTAATATATGTAATTGTACCCTAGTGTCCCTCTGGGTTCTTTCCTGGATCGCATCCTATTATCACTGTCGGCCAGGTCACTGGGTTCTGTCATTCACTCACATGGCTTTTCCTACCACAGCTATGCAGATGACACACTACTAATTCACCCAGGCGCCAGCACGAATCTCTGCGTGACATCTCTGGATATCAACACACAACAAAGCTCCATCTGGACAAGACTGAGCGGCTCTTCCTTCCAGGGAGGGGATCCTCCAAGCCACCAACTGTTCATCAATATTGACTACTCCTTGGGGCCCGGTGACGCAGACCCCAAGGGACCTCGGGATGGGGGGGGGGGGGGGGGGGGGGGACACTGGATGACCAGCTGTCTTTCAGTGTCTGACAGCTGGTCAACATCGCCGCGAGAACCTGCTCTTCCTCTTTATGTTCTACAACATCAGGAGGATCCGTCCATTCCTCATCCGGGAGGCCATTTGATGCAGGCTGTGGTCATCTTGCGTCTGGACTCCCTTCTGGCAGGTCTGCCTGCACGGGCCATTCCTCCTCTGCAGCTCATCCAGAATGCAGCAGCCCGGCTGGTCTGCCACCCCAGTTCTCCCACACTTACATCACTCCTCCACACCCTGCACTGGCTACCGTTGGCCGCTGGGATCTGATTCAAGTGCCCGGTTCTGTCCTACTGTGCTGCAAAAGACTCCGGACATGGTAAAACCATGCACTCCAGCCTGACCACCACTACGCTCTATGCTTCTCCCTCGCTACATGCAAGCTACTCAGCAGAATCCTGATTGTTTGGCACAAGCTCTCCACTAACAGCATCAGGACAGAAACCCAACAAATCTTCGCCTCGCAGACTGAAAAGTAATCTGTTGAGACTGCAGCTTGGTCAATGAAAAGAAAAATCTCTTGCTTCTAACATGTAGCCCTTGAAGCAGTTAGCCTACTTGATTCATTGTATGTACTTGCATGATAATTGCATTTATGGGTTGTATCTTCATGATTTAATGCACTTATTGTAAGTCGCTATGGATTTTTTTTAAGTAAATAAAAAAAAAAGGAAATTATAATGTAATTATATATATGTAAATATCAAATCTAAATATAGTATCTATAAGTAATATAATCATATATATTATGTAATCTATACCGGTTTTTTGTAATAGCTTGTGGTTCAGTGCATTCCATGGTGTTGTTTTACTGGTCAGCAAGATAGATGGGCTCGCGAGCGGCGCCGCGGCCCGTGACCACTCACAGCCCGCTACGTCACAGGGCTGGAATGTGGTGACGACTGCTACTGGTGGTTTGCAGAAGGCCTGTTAGTGTGTGACAAACTCGGGATCCACGAGAAAGTAGGTTACCGAAACGAAACAGAAATAGGAGAAAGTTGTTTTTGACGTCGCTTCTGTTGATATTCCGATTGCAAAAAAATATATGTATAAAAATGGTAGTGTGTTTTTGTGGTGTTTGTGCAAACATAGCGAAAGAGCGGGTGGCTTTGGCGTTGCTTCTTTGCGTTACATCTATGAAAGTAGCCCCGGAGACGAGGCGCAGTTCAAGGCAGTGCTATCTTAACAAGTAAACAAACATGTGATTAAAGTTAATGGTAGCCATTTAGCAGTCATTATATCTTATCAAGATCCTCAATGCGGTGTTGTGGTCGCGTAAATACACACCAGAGACATGCTAGATGCTATCCACATGAACCCAAATACATTTGGACACACGACGGTTTGCGTTCACGTTGCAAATCGACCAATTCGCTGGACCTACGTATAGAAAAGGCTGTGTGTATTGTGGTTGATATGCTGCTAGTCGTCTCTCACCGATTTGAACATAATCTATTTGCAGATGAGACTGAATGACAGAAGAGTGGCTACGTAAAAAGGTAGGAATCCGGATGCATTACTGTTGATTTCAGCTGTTCCGCCGCAACATTGTTTAATTCCAATTGATTTGTATTGACACACCCTAAGATGATTTTTGTATTCATACGTGTATTTGTAACAATGGAACAAAACCACGTATCGCGAGGATTCGGGCGACGCAACTTTGGAATTTGATTCAAGAGTTGCAGCCGTCAGCGTTTTTTTTTTTTTTTACTCATTCATAGAAAGAGGGAAACGGTTAAAACATAACCTCGCAAATGCACAGGCATTGTCTCGCCAACCACATAAATCAGACTGATAAAGCCGCTGTGATTAATGTCATGGCCCAGAAATCCCGGGATTTGGGTGTGTGTGTTCATCCCGGATTTAGAAAAGGGTTTATATCGTGTCAGTGGCGTAGCAGTCGCTGCGATTTTGTTCCTTAATCTTTCAAATAATAATACCGATGGTGGTTATTTCCAATATGTGAACATTGACTGGGGGCAGTGAACCCAAAATCGTTGCTTTTGTTTAAAATCTGGTCACATATATTGTATAGGATCTTGCCAATTGATCACTGTTATCGAAATAAGACCGTAATTATAGAAAACTGGAGTATAATCGTATGTTTTTTCCAGTTTTTGCCAACCAGTACGTTCTACTGTGCTCCGAGCGCAGGAGCGTTGTTTTCGTGATGTCGAAGTGCCTTTTACAATACTCTCCTACATCACGAAAAATGGGCACAGGCGGCGAGGTGTGTGGATGTGTTGAGCTCTCTGGGCAGCGGTTGTTGACAGTGCAGTCCGAAAGAGGTTTATGCCTCTCGGACACATATAGTATAACGTCACGGTGGGTGGCGCCTTATATATGCATCATGCATAACACTGATTTATAACTATCATACACAACAACTGTGCTAAAAAAGCATAACAGATATCCTGGGTCGTATGCATACAACTCCTAACGACTTTTAGACCCTTAACACATTTTTGTTTGAATTCCAGCTGAAATCGGAGCTTCGCTTACAATTTAAAGCCCAACCCATGTACAAGCTGGGAGTAGAGTTATATAAATATGTAATTGTACTAGTACTCTATTATGCCGCACCAGACCATCACTCCAATGAAAGATAATATCCCTTTATCATCCAATTATTTGATATGCAATACCAAACTCTCTCTTTCAGAATACCCATTTGCAGAACCATATCAATAATTTGATTAAAAAAAAGCAAAAGACTGAGCATATTAATGGCAGCAATGAACGTCATTGGAAGCTCATATATTCATATAAATGTTAAGAATAAAAAGAACGGCCAGCTGATATATTTTTCAGCTGCTCTCGTGCATTATTTGGTTATTTATTTTCTTTGCATTATTATTTCCTTTATTCCTTGGAGGATGTGCAATAATATCGTTATGCGAGCCAGGTGTCCCTGTGTATTGAGACACCTGGCGGTTGCATAAGTTTTCCTCTGTTAGTCTTTGCCTCAACTTAATTTGGAAATCTATGAGTACAAACAGCTGAACAACAATTACTATTGTGCTGAGAAACAGGCCAGGGGACACCACCTGTGTGTGTGTGTGTGTGTGTGTGTGTGTGTGTGTGTGTGTGTACTTAATGTTTTTTTTTACGGTTTTCCAACCATATCAGTGCCATGGATCTTGGTTGAGGTTTCACATGCACACACGCAGACGCACACGCACACTCACGCTGGTGTTTAGCAGCACAGTGAACCCCTTGTTGGAAGTCCCCTTGCCTTTTTAGAGTAGGGCCTGTCTTCCTGTCTTTCTACCAGAAGCCCATTGTTAAGTCAATGTGTTGCCATTGGAAACATAATAAATGAAGCATCACTCGGTTTCCATTGGTTACACGTGACAAAGGGCTGTACAGATGGCCCCTTAAGTTGGGGCAGGGAATCCATTGGCGAGTGTCATGATTGGTGGCAATGTGTAAGAATGCAGCCCTGCCACTTATTTTCGCTTTAAACCAATGCTTTCCGAGGTCTTGTGACGCATTGACACATAACGATGAATGGTTCCGATGAACCAATTCGTATTTATTACCATGCACAATAACGGCACCAGTGACTTGTCATTGTACACTGACCTCAATGTTTTTAGCCCATCGCACATTACAGACATGCGTCCTTCAGTCAAAACGGTAGCAAAAAATCGTATATATATATATATATATATATATATATAATGAAACACATACTCTATGGTCTCATGAAGGATCTATATCCCAGGTCCCCATTCACTTATTAAATTCCTATGGATTCCTTCTCACTCCAGTCTCTGTGACCTCTGCCTAAGGGCAAACCTGGGAGGATTCCTGTCTGCCAGCCGTCCCCACAGAACCTTCACGTCTCCCCCTCTGTCCGTGTCGGTCCCCCTTCAGAAGGCGTGACATGTCCGGCCCCACCTGGCTCCCGCCCAGGACCCTGGACCCCGCCGAGCAGACCGGCCCCCCGATGTCCCACGTCACCGCAGGGGGCGACATCTATCGGCTCCCCAACAAGAAGGGCCCCCCCGGCCAACCGGCCCGGCCCAAGTACAACCTCTACGAGCAGAACGGAGACGGTGGAGGAGGAGGAGGTGGAGGAGGTGGAGGTGGTGGAGTAGCCACCAGATACATGGCAACTGGACCCCCAGGTACGACCGACCGATCAGCCTGAATCAATCACACCGATGAGGATGATGAAGGGTTTACGATGAGGATGGTGTTAATAATGAGAATGAAGTGGTAATGATAATGATGGCCGATGTGGTGAGTTTGTTGCTCTGGTTTTTTGGGGTTTACTTTCAATTTTTCCCCGTCCTCCTTTAATTCATTAATCCTATTGGAATAGCTTTGATATTTAAAGAACCCCCAAACGAAAAATGTACTTGTTGTTTGTAATGCCCACTCCAACCACCAGGGGGACCTGCTCATCATTCATCCAGTGACCACTACTACCCTCCTCCTCCCCCCCACGGCCCTAAAGAAGACCGCAGCTGGAGCCCCCACATGGATGGCTACGTGCAAAGGGTAGGGGGCTGCTGCAATAATGAAAGATTCAACCGTTGTTGGGGAAAATCTATTCTCACAAAACAGACTTTAGGTTAATATCTCAAGTCTGATGGCCAATGGGAACAGCCAGTTTCACTTTGTCTGTCTTTATATGTGTTTCGACCAATCATGTTGTGGGACGCGGGGACACAAACTCTGCCAGTGGGCTGCAGCAGAGGGAGACCGCCGGAGCCGAGCTGAGGGAAAAGAAAACTCACGGTGTTCTTCCTGGTCCTTTCTTTCAGCAGCGTAGCCATGACAACCCCATGGGCCACCGCTCCAACATCGACGCCGACATCGACTCCCTGACCAGCATGCTGGCCGACCTGGACAGCCACCAGCAGGACCCCAACACGCAGGTGGGCCGGGCGACACCCCCCCCCCTGGGGGGGGGGGGGTCTGAGCGGAGCTAGGGAGACGGTAAGACCCCCAGGCTGACCATGTCTCTTCTCTCCCCCCCCCCCCCCCCCCAGCTCTACGACAACGTGCCCTATAGCCCCCACCCCCAGGCGGATCGCTACAGCCCCTCCCCCCAGAGCGTGGCCCCGCCCCCGCTGCCGAGCCGGCCCTCCGTGGGCTACCCCCCCCACCCCTCCCAGAACCAGTACCACCAGGCCCGGGCCTACCCCGCCGAGCCCCAGTACCCCCAGCACCACCAGGCCGGCCCCCAGCACCACCAGGCCGGCCCCCAGCACCACCAGGCCGGCCCCCAGCACCACCAGGCCGGCCCCCAGCACCACCAGGCCGGCCCCCAGCACCACCACCACCACCACCTCCACCCTCACCCCCAGCCCCCCCCGCAGCAGGACTACTACGCCTCGGCCTCCTCCCCCAGCGCCGGCCCCAAGCCCTACCCCCAGCCGGTGCCGGCGTCCTACTCCACCGCCTCCACCCCCACCGGGCCCCGCTTCAGCGTGCAGGTGAAGACGGCGCAGCCCGTCACCTACTCCCAGACGGGCCGGCAGGCGGAGCAGGCACACACGCCGCCGCCGCCCCGCCTGCACCAGCACCAGCGGGGCCGGTACGCCGGGGCCCCCCAGGGCCAGGAGATGCACCACCCCGGGGCGGAGCCGGGCCACCAGGGGGCCGGCAGAGGGGCCCAGAGGGGGCCCGAGGGCGGCCAGGGGCCGGCCTACCAGACGAACAAGGTGAGGGGGGCGGAGCCGCAGCAGCAGAAGGGGTGGAGCGTCTTGGGGGCCTGGGGTACGATCGCCGCGGCAACGCAAGTGGTTTTCGCATGAGGGATGAGATTCAGTTGCTGGAGGCGCACAAGTGGTGTGCTGCGCGAGACAACTGGAGCATGTGGTGGGTTCAGACGCAACCGAGTCACGGGGACATATTGGGAAGTCTAGAACAAAGCAGTGGTTGGTTAAATAAGGTTTGAGGAAGGGCTGAACTACCATTTTGTTTGTACCGTTTGTACCGCACACCAAAGTTCCTCTTTTTGTCTGCGGTTGCGCGCTGCGTTACGAAAACGAGTCCAGCTGTATTTCAAATCATTTCATATAATAATCGAGATTGATTTGCTACATACTTTCCCCACGCATTGATGAACTGACCGGCCAGTTGGTTTTAACCTTGCCAATGTGTTTGAGCAGTACCCTGTGTATCTATCTACCCTGTGTCTCTATCTACCCTGTGTATCTATCTACCCTGTGTCTCTATCTACCCTGTGTATCTATCTACCCTGTGTATCTATCTACCCTGTGTCTCTATCTACCCTGTGTCTCTATCTACCCTGTGTATCTATCTACCCTGTGTCTCTATCTACCCTGTGTCTCTGTCTACACTGTGTCTCTGTCTACCCTGTGTCTCTGTCTACCCTGTGTATCTATCTACCCTGTGTCTTATCTACCCTGTGTATCTATCTACCCTGTGTCTCTATCTACCCTGTGTCTCTATCTACCCTGTGTCTCTATCTACCCTGTGTCTCTATCTACCCTGTGTGTCCAGCCGTCCTTACTGTTTCACTATGTGTCCTCCAGGGGGCGTCCACACCCAGACCTGAAGAGGAGCTGGACCGGCTGACCAAGAAGCTGGTGTACGACATGAACCACCCCCCTGTCGAGGAATACTTTGGTACGGTCTTTGTTCTTTCAATGCACACGTTAATGATGCTCTCTCTTTTTTTAAGTCATAAAAGCAGCGGAACTTAGTCGTTGTGGTTAGTCAAAGGGGAGAAAAAACATATTGAGTGAAACGATCTCAACTCTTTTTTGTAATAAATTCTACAACCCTTTTCAACCTCTATACGACCACACCCTTTTTTTTGTTGCAAATTTTCTTCCTCTTTTCTTAAATGTCTACATTTATATTAAGGGCATATTAAGGGACTCTTTTTCCAAGCGACACTTGTACCAGTGATGACTACATTCAGGACAGCGGCGTCATCGGGAAGGTCCCACCTTTTAGTCCACGTGGATGCTCTAAACAGCAGCGGCTTCACACCAAACACAATAACAGCACCGCCTGCTGTATTGCGTGCCGTTTCCTGCACCGTTTGTTCCAAAGCGTGACCTTATGCGTGCGTCTGGTTCCCCAGGCCGCTGTGCTCGCTGCGGGGACAACGTGCTGGGCGACGGCAGCGGCTGCATCGCCATGGAGCAGGTGTTCCACGTGGAGTGCTTCACCTGCATCACCTGCCACGCCCGCCTGCGGGGGAAGCCCTTCTACGCCCTGGACAAGAAGAGCTACTGCGAGAGCTGCTACATCGTGAGTTTGAGCTGCGGCCACAGGCCCCAGCTTGGTCTGGCTCCTTGCTTTGTTGTGGTTTTGGTGCATTTTCTTTGCAACACGTCGCAAAGAAAATGCTAACGATGTGAATGTGATAAATAATAATACTACTAATAAGTGATCCGTTTTGTTATAGCGCTTTTCTTTTTTCTTTTATAGCGCTCAAAGACGCTTTACAAATAAGAAAGGAATACATACAGACAGTTCAGACAATCAAACAAAAGGGAAAAAATAAACAACACCACAACAATAGGCAACACATTAAGAGAGCGGGAGAGAGTGGAAGATGGCGGAGGATGATTTGTCAAATGTTGTAGGTGGTCCTGAAGAGATAGGTTTTAAGTTGACTTTTGAATGAACAGAGTGTGTCAGCGTTTCGAATGGCCAGAGGGAGGGAGTTCCAGAGGGTAGGGGCGGCGAAGGCTCTGTCCCCCAGGGTGCGATACTTGGTCTTGGTGATGGAGGTGAGAAGGTTGGCATCAGCGGAGCGGCGATGGAGGAGATCTGTTATGTACGAGGGTGCAAAGTTGTTTAGCGCTAAATACAATTGATGTCACATACACAACCGATAAGACAATAACAATAATACAAATGGAAAAAAAAGGATAGAAAATAATTGTTAAGCAATTTCCTCAATTCCTGATCCAATCGAATGTGTAAAATGTTAATCAAGCTTCATTTGAGTGGCCCATTTTCAGCATGAGTGGCCGTCTGTGGCCAATTGAAAATGCTCAATGTCTACCTTTTTATTTAAAAGAAGTAGGTTCGATGTGCGACAAAAACGTCCTTTGGTAGGTCATCCCTCTGTATAAAAGCGGTGAGCGAGTCGTGGTCAGGGTTTCAGTGGGAAGCAAAACCCATTCTCTCCTGTGTCTCTCTCTCCCTCCCTCTGTCTCTCTCCTCGTGTCTGTGCACTAGAGTACGCTGGAGCGATGCTCTAAGTGCTCCAAGCCCATCCTGGACCGCATCCTGCGGGCCATGGGCAAGGCCTACCACCCGCGCTGTTTCACCTGCGTGGTGTGCAACTGCTGCCTGGACGGGGTGCCCTTCACCGTGGACGCCACCTCCCAGATCCACTGCATCGAGGACTTCCACAGGTGCGCACACCCACACCCACACTAAAACTAACCCCACCGCAGGTGTATGTATGAGTCTAAGTTAGTGTGGGCGTATGAGTCTAAGTTAGTATGAGTCTAAGTTAGTATGAGTCTAAGTTAGTGTGGGCGTATGAGTCTAAGTTAGTATGAGTCTAAGTTAGTGTGGGTGTATGAGTCTAAGTTAGTATGAGTCTAAGTTAGTATGTGTCTAAGTTAGTGTGGGTGTATAAGTCTAAGTTAGTATGAGTCTAAGTTAGTGTGGGTGTATGAGTCTAAGTTAGTATGAGTCTAAGTTAGTGTGGGTGTATGAGTCTAAGTTAGTATGAGTCTAAGTTAGTATGTGTCTAAGTTAGTGTGGGTGTATAAGTCTAAGTTAAGTTCTGGGGACATTCATTTACCACCAAATACGTCCTTACAGACTTTCAGAAGGTTCAGGAGACTTGGGTATGGGGCTGTCATTGCTGATTGGTGGAAGACTCTCAGCAGGGGGGGATTTATTTAATCCGCCTCATCCGCGAACTGTCATTCGTTACACTATTTGACACTTTTCTTTCTTTTTTTTTGTCTGGGTGACCCAATGTCCCACTGTATTGTAAATGAGAGCTGCCTACGTGGATCACTTCAGTAAGATAATATGTCACTTAGAAGAAGCGTGAGATATTGTCGGTAAACACAGAAATTTGTATCATATTATGATTGTTCTTCTTCATTTTCGGAGATCCCTGCACTCAAACACACGGAACCACTGAAGAGCACTCTAGTTTATACCCTCCATCCTGTCTCCTATCTGTGTGTGTGTGTGTGTGTGTGTGTGTGCGTGCGTGTGCGTGTGCGTGTGCGTGGGGAGCAGGAAGTTTGCCCCGCGCTGCTCAGTGTGTGGCCAGGCCATCATGCCCGAGCCGGGCCAGGAGGAGACGGTACGCATCGTAGCGCTGGACCGCAGCTTCCACGTCAACTGTTACGTCTGTGAGGTGAGAGGCACGCACGCACACACGCAAGCCTTTGTTATTAAAGGTGACTTATCATACCACCAGGTGTGAGTGTCGATAGCCGCTACAAGACGTTTTGAAAATCGGCTCGTTCTGACATCAAAAGAAGAGGTGGATTTTCAAAACGGCTTGTAACGGCTAATCACATTCACACCTGGTGGTATAATGGTTCACCTTTAAGGCCAAACATAATTGTTTATAGGTGATGATTTGTGCGTCTCATACTCGACTTTAACTGATGCTGGCGTTGTGAAGGACCCCGTTGTCACTTCAACACGGCTGAATGCAGTGCTTGAGGAATAGGGTCACCGTTTCACTACCAGTACTGATGTGGGTGAGAAAAAACCATGCATAATGGGCGCATCTTTAGACTATAGGGCGGATTTTTAGATTTAGATCTTCCTCCTGACTGCAATCAATATTTTACCTGGTGGTAAGATAGGGGTGGCTGTAATGGATTCATGAGGGGGAAGGAGTGAACTGTGTGTGTGTGTGTGTGTGTGTGTGTATGTGTGTGTGTGTGTCCATCCAGGAGTGCGGCCTGCTGCTGTCGTCCGAGGAGGAGGGTCGGGGGTGCTACCCGCTGGACGGTCACATCCTGTGCAAGGGCTGCAGCGCCCGCCGCATCCAGGACCTTTCCGCCAAAATATCCACCGACTGCTAGCACGCCGCGGAAGCCGTCGGTTGGTTCCACTGGCCAATCAACTCTCGAGCAGTTTCAAAATAATGGCAGAATCCGATCTGGTTGAAGGAGTCGGGGGTCTAAAAGATAACAAAAATATACAAAATCATGGTACTCCCTCTGTACCGCGTTTTTCTGAGGCCACACTTGAGGCTTCGGTTCTTTGGTGCCCCCTAGTGGTACAGAATCGCTAATGTTGTTTCCTGTTCACAGCGGTCACGCTCGTGACTTGTCATGTGAAACGCACTCTGTTGTTTGCTTCCGCCGGACTCGGGGTCCCTTACTAAAAAATACCGTCCTATAGTTTCGTTGTTATTTTATTTTTATTTCTCGTTTATTCCCTTTGGTTAAGTGTCACCTTCAGAAACCCTGACCTGCAGGCAGCTAGGGCTCCAACACAGGAGCCACTTACAACGTCAAATCACCGCACACACGGCTATTGGCTACTGCATTTGCTTGTTACTGGGATTGGTTCAAAGGAGGGTCCAGCGACACCGACTTTGGCCAATCAGAATGTGGTGTTTCACCAAAGAAGGCGACGGTGTTACTTTGTATGATGTTTGCCTTTGGTTACTCTTAAGATGGCTCCTGGTCTACACCTGTACCCTCCATAGGACATAGGTCATAGGATATGAATAATGGTATATAATATGATGTTCAACATGTGGGGTTCCACTGTGTTCACTACAATTGGATTTTAGGGGAACTAGTTTGAAATATGAAAATAGTGGAATTAATGTATTCAAAAATGAAAAGTACTTATGAGCGTTGAACGACCCCAAAGCCAACTCGTAGAAAGTATCAAATACAACGTGAACTGTGACTGTACATAATTGTTTGGTTTCAACGCTAACCGATGCTAGTATGCTAGTACAACACAGAACAAGGCACGGCTTTCATTTGGGACCTCCTGCCAAATCAACATTTCTAGATGTCCGGAAATCAATTATTATTATTTTTTATTTTTTTTTCGTTGTTACTTAAAAAAACAAACTGTTTTATACTTGACTGTTACCGTGAATATGAAGGTGCAATGAAGTTCAAATTCAATCAACTGCCCAAAGCAGAAGAAAAACAGGGTTGTCAGACAACTTATTTTGAGGGCCACGTAAACAAGCCAGGTCCTCTGGCTCGTTTTTTGTGTTACAGTATTTATTTAGTTTGGCTTTTTCCTGTTTACCCGGTCTTTCCGTCCGACACTTATTTTTATTTTTTATTTTTATTTTGTGTGTCCTGTGTTTATCCGCCATCAAGGGCTAATCTTTTCCAAAAGCTTACCTCAATGACTTCTGGCTCTGTGCCACCCTTGTTTTTCTGATGCATTACTCTTCATTCACCTTGTTACATTTACTCGCTTGTCTTTTTTTTTTTTTTTACAATACATTATCAAAACTCATTGAGGTTATTTTCTTATCCGAGGTCAAAGTGCCGTGATGAGATGAGTTAACATACTAGACACGCCAACGTCAGTAAATCAACGCGACCTGCTGGGTTTGTCGTTGTTTATGTTTGCGCTGCCAATGCGAATCCTGCTTTGTTGAAGTCGGCCGCGACATGAACGAAACCCCCGTGGCATCACCCACCTGAAGGCTTCTGTTTTGTAGCCTACCGAATAAGAAGCACGGGGTTGTACGTTTGACACAAGCCGTGATAGGAACCGTTTGATGAAATGAGAGAAATATGACTAAATGATGTGGCTTCTCCCATGCAGATTGTACTTCATTAAAAAAAAAAGAATACCCTATTAAAAATTTGTTTTTGTTTTAATTTTAGTTTATATACTTTATGTTCAGTTTTAATCATTTTTACACAGTGCATCTTTTTGCGTCACCCATTACAGCTGTGTCCAGTGGTGATGAGGTCTGGCTCGGCATCCTTGTTCTTTACAGCTTGTGAAACTGGTCTAGTCAATTAAAACAATAAATTAAGTATAATTTCCATCTCAAACTAAACAGTAACATTGCTTGAAAAACAAGGAATAACAGACTTTAGTAATTGTAAATTAAATAGGTATTAAAAAGACGCCACAAGAATAATTTCTGTAAAATGTATAATATGTCTAAAGCACTAACAAGATGTAAACGTCTTCCAAAAGAAGTTCCGGCAGCCTGCCTTGCGCTCTCTTTGGGAAAGGGCCAGGTGGCGCCGCATCACTTCCCTGATCCCCGACACCTCCTCCTCGGGTAGTACCTCGTTGTTGCGGGCAGGGGCCATTTCAGCCAGATAGTCCAGTAAGAGCATTCGAGCAAGGTCCTTTTAAAGGAGATAAAACTATGTTAAAACGAAATGGTTGGTAAATATGGTTCAGATTGTGTGAGTTGGCCTATAGATTCTGGTACAGAGTGCAAATATACATTTACAAAACAATTGGATCCAACAAAAACACATATATCGCTAAATGTAAAGCTTGGTAAAAATGTAATAACAAAACCAATCCATTCAACAGACTTCAAGAAAATTAAGAGAATCCATTTTCCTGACCCACAGCAAGTAAAGCAAAAACACCTGTATGTTATAATAAAAATAACTCAAATCTTTTAGAAAATGAAATAATTTCTATACAATATACACTTATATACACTTCATAATTGAAAAATATAGAAAAAATGCAATTATTTAACGAATTCTTCCAAACTCACCTCCTCCGTCTCCAGGTATTCTCCGAGCCGCTCCGTCTGGGGAGCGCCGTCCACTCGGGAAAGCGCGAGGGATCCAAGCAGCACTGCGAGGCACACGTAGCACAGTTGGGTCAAGGTCATTTTAGTTTTTTAAACTCCTTGTTCAAATCAAAAGGGCTGAGAGCTCAAACCGAAGAAAGGGGAAAATGTGGCGCGTCTGTAGATTTCCCTCCCCACTCTGTCCGTCCAACAAGGTTTCTCCCTCGCAGTCTCGGTCACCAATGAGAGATAAAAACGATGAATTGAGTAGCGACCCTATACTTCAAGGCCTCCCCCCACACCGCCCCCGACCCTATCCCCCGTCATACCCCGACCCAGCGGACGACGTGATTGGTGGAGAGAGGAATGACTCGGAGAAGGGGAAAAAAATGTGTGTGTGTGTGTGTGTGTGGGGGGGGGGGGGGGGGGGCACCCCAACCTTACCCACCCCCTGCTGTCTTATAATTAAGACCAGCGTGCCCCCATATAATAAAATAACCATGCTAACATTGAAACAGTGAACGAACAATAACTTTTAATGGTGATTGTGTCTGATGCGTACTTGGTTGAGACATTTGTTAAGTTTATGTTTTCTTTAGTCATTTTGTTTAACGAGATGACACATGTGATTCTAATAATACCATTTCGGTGTGTCAGTCGTGATTAGCGATCTTTAGCGGTTTTGTATACGTGTCAAGGAAACAGTGTGATGTTCACACGCTGTGCGCCGTTGCTAATGACACAAAGTGACTCAAATGTTAATGAGGTAGTATGTGTGTGTGTGTGTGTGTGTGTGTGTTTGTGTTTGTTTGCGTGTGTGTGGGCATGTTTGTGTGTGTGTATCTGCATGTGTATGTGTGTGTGTGTGTGTGAGTGTGTGTGTGTGTGTGTTTGAATGTGTGTTTGAGTGTGCAAGTGCGTGGGTGTTTGTCTGTGTGTGTATTTGAGTGTGCAAGTGCGTGTGCATACGTGTGTGTGTTTATGTGTAGGACCCCCGCCAAACAGTTGGCCCCAGAAACCAGGACGAAGTGCTCCATTCCAACAGTCGGGGAGTGTCAGTGAAAGGCATCGGGCTCAAAAGAGGTCAGTTCAACGAAAGACTCCCACATCTCTCGGCTGAAAATAAATAAAGACAATGGTGTGTTTAAAGTGTTTAAGGTATTAAAAAAGGTTATACATTTCCCTAGGCAAATCCTAAGGTAGATATGACAAACGTCTTTGTGTGTGTGTGTGTGTGTGTGTCTGTGGGTGTCTTTGTGTGTGTTATACAACATACAACAACACGTATTGTTATAGGTAAATCGTAACTTTCAAATGACCATCCACACTCTCCTAGATGTACCATTAATTATGATTATAATACATTATTATCGGTCCCATTTTCATATTTCGCAGATTGGATCCTCTATTACTCATCTGAATCCCGATGAACCTCAAGTGACTTGGTAACATTTACCACGCAGAAGATAATGTCACTGCGACGGCCCCCCGCCGTGGTGAAGCCCCCCACAGGGCAGGAAGGAGGGGGGGTCGGGGCGCAAATCACTGCCATTATGTTGCAATTTGTGTATGATATTTGAGTTCATAACATTGAAATTTTATACTTGGAAAACAAGCCTGTTTGAAATTGAAATTTCCAATTTCAAGTTGTATTATTTCCCAAAGGCCTACACGATTTCAAATATTCGCTGAGTCAGACACACAAGGTCAAGTTGGATCTTTAAATGTTTCAACTTGTTAATTCAAAACGAATAAATTCGGCTGTCCTTGTTTTCAAACTGCAATATTTTAATGATATGAATTCAAAGGTGTTTATATTTACAGATTCAAAGTTCAGCAGCTTTTAAAATTCAAACATTAGTCACTTGCTTCCATAAGCGGGGAAAGAAGGGAAGCAAGGAATGTGAAAGTTATAATGACCAACAAAGGATTTTGATTGTAAAACTGATACTTATTTATACGAATTGAATGCTTCCATGTCAATGCCTAGGACTCATATTTAAATTGTTACTTTAATCACGATCCAAAGTGTATCGTGCTCTCATTGGTCTACTGCGATCATGCTCGCTATAAAAAACTCCAATCAGGTGCGGCTTTCAAGTCAGAAATGCATCTGGCGAGTAAACAATACAAGATATCCATGTAAACAAATCCTACTGGCAACATCGTAAAAACATAGGTGTCGATTATATATGTATTTAATTTTTGTCTGTTTTTATAAAATAAACACATTTATTTCGAGATCCTCCGTAGGTTCCCATGCTGATTGCTCCGCGTCTTTAATGTAGGATGACTTGGAAATGTTTCCCCTTGCTCCTCCTCGCTGTGTGCTTGGAGACATCGGTCCTGGCAGGTAACATATCTCATTCTCCACTCTCACTTCGTTTAGATCAGACTATACTGTGAAGGGCTTTACGCACATTGTTCTCAAAATTGTTTCTCGAATGATTAGGGGACTTTTGGACGCATTGCCACGAACGTCACTTCTGGGTTACAATAAAGTCAACCTTCCTCGCTGAGAAGTTCAGTTTCAATTTTGAAGGTAACACTGATGTTTAACAAATCATTCCATTTATAAAACGAATGATGTATGTAGCATATATATCTCTTATTGTTTTGATCGTGTTAGATTTGTTTGATTAGTTATTAAACGGTGCATTACCTTTCCGTTAACATGCATTACAATAACCAGACCGGAGTGGAGTCCACATCCCATCCGACCGAGAGGCGGCCAAATGCGGCTACACGGCCTTCCTGAACCACCGGGGCGACCTGGTGTTCCGGGCATCCTTTCTTGCCTGCAACGTCCTAAGTCAGGTTGACCGATCACATGTTATCAATTTGATGCAATTTTGGCATCATCCCTTTCACATACTTGACCCCCCCCCCCCCACCCCCCTTACATATTAATGATAGGTTTTCTCTGTTGCAGAATGACACAGAGTACAGTTTGCATTTGTGGTTTTGGAATCGCTGGGCCAACGGGACCGCCGCAGCTTTTCCATTCCGCCTCTACTGCGCCCTCCAGTGGCCGTGGGGCGCCAGGGAGATAGTGTGTGAGGAGAACTACATGGAGGTGAATACACAGCCCTCTTGTCTCGAGTCATCTATTATTATGGGATGGCTTTAAAGAAGATGGTGGGTGATTGCTACAGGGACAGATTGTTGCTTGGCTCAACCAACTGTAGAACAGCAATCTTTTGAAGAGACAATGAGTTTGCCAGGTTAAAAACAAATAGGGTTATTTACAATGTAAGCCTTCCCCTTGAGAAAGACACCACACTACAAAACACTTTTTTTGTTAATGTTAATGGGATGTTAATAAGGGTACCATTGTGTGTAATTATTGAAATGACAGTAGAGATTAGAGAACGGTCTGTTTTCAATTGATATAGCCAGCTATTTAAAATGTCTCTGTCTGTCTGTCTGTCTGTCTGTCTGTCTTTGTCTTTGTCTTTGTCTTGTCAGGTGTCTGTCCAACTCCCTGTGCTTCAAGCTTCCTTCAAAGCCCAGCCGGTGAGCTACTGGCCAATCAAACCCCTACTAATATTTATTTATTTACTTGCAAAGCATAAAAATAACAAATAGTATTTCCCTTGACACAACCGTCCACCGGATTCTTCTGAGCAGGACAATACGGTGTTGGAACTGGGGGTCCGGATACACCGGCAGTCGAAACCGGGGGAGGACCAAAGGGAGGCCAGCCTAGAGCCCGTCATGTCATGGAGGGAGGCCTTCGACCTGGGCTACCTCGTCTCCCACGCCGGGCCCCGGCTGCTCCTCCGCGCGGCGTACTCCTCTCCTCTGTCGTACACCGTCAAGGTGCAATGCACGGTGTCGCCAGCAGAGGGTGACACCGCCGCTGTTTTTAAGTAGTATTTCAACGCTAAATGGTTGGATTTAAATGGTATTGGCAGTCGCTATTGTCTTTCGTTTTTCTTGGTTGGAGAGAAGTTGTGGTAAAAAAAACAACAACAAAGTGTCAATAAATCCAAATGGTGCCATGGATAATGTATTTTTCAGTGATCCTAGAAAAAGGTTATTATTTATTACCTTATTATTTACTGGGAGAGATTTGGAGGACCCTGGGATGTTGGTGTTTAATATCATGCACCTTAAATAGATGTTTTACCCTTGTGGTTTTGTTCCCTGGTGTTTTAGGAGCAGGGTTTGGACATGGAGGTGATGAGCGCCTCCATCCTCCTCTCTTTCCAGGGGGTCCCAATGGCCGTCAGCACCACCGCCGCCTGCAACCAGAGTGAGGTTCACTCAAATTAGAAGTTATAGATGCGAAATGACATAATAGTAATTAATAAATGTATAAATGATAAAAGTAAAAAAAGTTAATAGATAAAAAACTTTCCAGCACACAATTAAAAACGGTAGACATTTTTGCATTCAAGTAATACTAACAAACATGTCAATATTGTTTCCATCTGAAACCGTCGCGCACAGTACAGCAATTAGAAAAACTAGACACAAATTTAACACAACCCCCCCAAAGAATATAACAAAGATCTGCTCAAAATTAAAGTTATATAATTCAATAAAAAAAAGAGCAAATTCTATATACATCAATCACAAATGTTGTACGGTGATATGATCTCACAGGGCTGGCTTGAATTAGGATGTGTGTCTGTCTGTCTGACTGTGTGTCTGTCTCTCAGACCAGGCCGTAGTGGACGGTCCTGACCTGCTGTGGTCGGACCCCCACGCCGTCCCCCAGCTGACCCGGGCCCGGCTCCGGGAGGGGCCCTCGAGGCTGGGGGTGGGGCCCCTGATGGTGAGCGCGGACGAGGCTCAGGAGAGGGGGTACCGCGTCCTTCTGTCCGACGGGCTGCTGGAGCTCCGGGTCCCCCTTGCCTCCCCGGGGGTGGACGTCACGGTACGGAGGGACCCCCAGAGGGCACAGGGACGTCCTGGCCGGGGCTGACCCAGCAGGGGGTCCTCACTCTTAAAGGTCCCACATTGTACCACCAGCTGTGAGCGGGATTAGCGCTTTAGAAAACCTGCCTCTTCTGACATCACAAGTGGGCGTGTCCACCTAGATGTGTGACGGACAGATGAGCAACGTTTGCTACAGTCCACTGGGTAGACTGGTAGACTGATCTATCCAGCACACGTCTAGGGGGACACGCCCACTTGTGATGTCAGAAGAGGCCGATTTTCAAAACGGCCTCATACCGGGCTCTAGGCCTCACATATGTCACCTTTAACAGTAATCAGAATGGCTGTACCTCTCTCGGTCTTTGCTGGGTCGTCTCTTCGTGATCCGGTTCAGAAGACTTTATAAATCTCAGCTGGGTTGGGGGTGGATAGTTTGTGTTACATTTTCCCTGTTGAAAAATGAGGAAATATAAAATACCAAGCATCCCGATAAGCGAGTGAAGAAAGTGAAGGGCTCCCATGTTGTCTGCTCCCTTGTTTTGTTTCCTAATCAAAGCCTCTTTCGTTTCATGGACGGCCCCTTCACAAGTGCCTCGTGTATTATGGGATGCATGCTGGTGCGTTGCAGAGTGCGGTGGTGGAGGGCCGCTACGGTCAGCGGGCGGGGCTCCAGCTGTTCTTCATGCGCCAGTGGCGGGACGAGCGGTGGCCCCTCACCCAGCACCGATCCCTCCGGCTCCTGAGGGCCCCCTTCATGCCGCGGGCCCCGCTGCTCAGCCACAGTGAGCCCACCTGACGGCTGAAGGCTCAGTCACGGTTCCACCTCCACGCAACGCAAGGGGTTTACGCAGGGCCGGCGCTCGGCATGGGCGACCTAGGGGAACGCCTAGGGCGGCAAATGCGTTGGGGGCGCCCTCTGGTGGCGCCCTTAATTAGTCAATTAAAATATACGAAACAAACGGAGAAGGGAGGGGGCGCGGGAGCAATTGTGGGGGCGCACCGAAACCGTCACCGTAGCAACCCCCCGCAGGGCACAAGTTGATGTCGAGTCGCCTAGGGTGCCGAAACGGCCTGGGTTTATGGACCCCTTACGTCCTTGCAAACCCTCCTTGCGTCCAACAGAAGGGCGTGAAGTGTGCCTTCCAAAAATTGTAACCTTGCGTCAAAGTGAGCGTCCTTGGTCATTACATTGCGTCAACGTGGAACCATAACTGAGCCTCGAGGTTTTGTTTGTGAAATCTGAAGGGGTGATGTTATGCCACCAGATGTGAGTGTGATTACAAGCCCTTTGAAGATCGGCCTTTTCCGAAGGCTGATTTTCAAACGGCTTGTAACGGCTAATCACACTCACACCTGGTGGCACAACTTCACCCCTCTAAGTGCATTTTTGTTGAAAGTATAGTGACCTTTTAGTTGTAAGGACCTCTTTACCCCCTCTCCTGGACAATGATGGCATTTATTATCGAGGACCGATACAAATATATTTATTTTGAATACTACTTTAATTCATAACTTAATTCAGAAGAGAACATCAACAAACTGGAAAGGGAAATCTTTGTGACTTGGTTCTCTTGCGTCTCTCTCACCCTCGCCCTCTGTCTCTCGCCCTCTCTCTCACCCTCACCCTCTGTCTCTCGCCCTCTCTCTCACCCTTGCCCTCTGTCTCTCGCCCTCTCTCTCTCCACAGACACGGTGGCGTCTGAGGGGGTCTTTGACGTCACCCTGGGGAGCTTCCCGCCGGACGTGTCCCTCGACCGGGTCACAGTGGGCGGCGGCGGCGGCGGCGGCGGCGGAGGAGTGAGGTTGCTCTGGAGCCGGACCACCGGGGGCCACGAGGTGTCTAGGGTCGACCACGGCAATGGGAGCCACTCCTACCAGCTACGGGTCCCGCTCTCGCACGCCGCCGTGATCGAAGAGGTGAGGGGGGGAGAGGGGGGAAGACTGCACACACACACACACACACACACACACACACACACACACACACACACACACGTACGTACGTACGTACGTACGTACGTACGTCTTGGTGTGTATATGCTCAATAAATGCACCATCTATCATCAAGGCCAAAGTATTTGTCAGATATAATTTATGTCATCCATGTTAGTATTCATTGGATGATAAAGTGTGCTCAAAATAATCTCCTCAATGCCTGCTATAGTGTGTGTGTGTGTGTGTGTGTGATTTCCTCCCATCCATGCCAGCATAAAGCGGTCGGCCACCGGACACGCAGCCTCCCGCTGACCTTTGACCTCCGAGTTTCCCCCGGCGGTGAGGTCTTCCCCTATCCTGCCACCTTGGAGAGCAGCGTTCCAGACTCCGACGGTGAGTGAGCGAGTGATGCCCACTCTCGTCAACATGACATGTGACCCCACTCTGAGGCTAACCGCTACGGCCGTCGGTAGTGGTCAGAAGTGATGCACTGGGAGGCCGATGGGAGCGCTGCAGTACTCAACCATTTAGGCAAGGCAACTTTATTTATATCGCACTTTTTCATACACGCCGCAGACTCAAAGTGCTTCACATAGAAACATTGTCACACAATAAAATGCAATAAAAGAAAATAGATAAGTCAAAGAAAACAAAGGCAAAGTTACAATTTAAAAAAAAAAATGCAATGTGTTTAAGATTTAGAAGACAGCTAAAGCTGACTGCTTTCACTGCCAACCTCAAATAGTTGCAAGCCTTCAATGTATGAGGTTTTCTCTAAAGCGGCCGTCACAACCCACGGGGATTTCTGAAATGAGCTGGCTTTGTTTGTGTGAACCGGGCAGAAGCAGCCGCGTTGGCCTCTTTGAATCTATAGGATCTATACGTTTGTCATTTTTACTAGAATCAAGAATCAGATGGTCATTTCAGCACTAGCCCTGTAAACACACGCATCCCGTTGGTGTTGTTCTGGATAGATAAGACACAGCACGTGAAACTAACATGACCCGCCACACACTGAGGAACGGTGACGTGACGCGACCCCCTTCTCCCTATCCCACCACCTCTGGGTGGGGGTCAGCGGGGGGCCGCCTGCGGCTGGAGGCCCGCTGCTTGGAGCGGAGCCTGCTGGTGCGGCTGCGCTACGGGGCCCGGGGCCCGGACCACCTCCAGTGGGAGCTGTACCTGGGGGGCCGGCGTCTGGACATGGAGCTGGCCCGGATGGGGCGGTTCCGCCTGGAGGACCACGAGGACAGCCTCAGCGTGGAGATCCCCCTCCACGGCCCCGGGATGGTGTTCGAGGTGGGGAGCCACGGGGTCGGGGCCCCTGGGAGACGCAGCGGCACCACGGTGACATGTTGTATTGTTATGATTTAAAAAAAAAAAAAAAAAGTTTCCACTTCAAGACCTCACTTGAGGCAAACGAACGTCAGCCTGTTCAAGATCCGGTACGTTTTCCTCATTTTGGAAAACCCTACGGTGTTTCCCAAATCCGATTTTACAAATGAGGCCGAGGAAAATGGGAGCACACAATCAACATTGGACAACAATTCCAAGGGCCGCTTAACCAAGTTCTTAATTGTAAGTCGTAGCTATAGAAAACACAAAGGAGTTTGTTTCTGCTGTTCGTCCCTCTTTTGTCATTTATAAATTCCTACCAATCACACCTAATATTGTAGGTGGAACAGGTCCTTTTGGAGAAAGGTCCCTGTTTTTTCCTCACCACATCCTGAACATCTATATCGATATACATCATATATCTATACACATCATATATCTATTGTGGTAACCCGGCACGGTGAGCGAACAACCTCCTCCCAAACAGGACACAACTTCGCTGGGCAAAAACCAAAAAGGCACGTTTTATTCCAAAAACAAAGTCTCTCACTGAAAAAACACAGAACGGAAAACGGGAGGAATTGACGGTCCTATCTCGGTCTCTCCTTGCCTGAGCCACATGGCTAAGAGAGCCATGAGTGGAGAAGCAGGCTATTTAAGCCCGGCTTCTCCACCTGTTCCTCAGGTGCTCTGCATGTCCTTAATCGGCCCGGGCCGGGTTGCCACACTGCTCCACCCTTTGTTGAAGCCTCGGGTGGCCTTTCGGAGGAGCAGCGGTCCGGTGCGAAGCAAGGCTGCTTCTGCTGCCTGCGTGACTCGTTTCGCGGCATTGTCTGTCGCGGCCTCGTCCCTCGTCTCCCGCGGCCTCGTCTCCTGCGCCCTCGTCTCTGGCTGTGTCATGGTCTGGTTTGGGGTCCGCCAAGGGATCGCGTTGCCTCGTGTCGCGGCTGCTAATAGGCGTTCACTCAAAAAATGGTCCGTAGCGCGGTCGAGTTGCCTGCATTCTCCACCATATGTGGTACCCGTTCCCCGATGTCTCGGGGTCAAGGATAGATCACACTGCGAAGTCGGGGTTTAAGCCACACACAGCGTTTATTATCAAGACGGAGAACACATGTACTCGATATAGGCTCTCCGAGGGCCTCTATTCCGTTGGGGTTTCCAGCTGTTCCCCCGCGTCACTCGTCTTCCTTCTCCCGTCCTGGTGTGCCTTTTAAAATGGCCCCTGGTCTTTTTCCTCCCTCCGGCCAGGTGTCCACTATCTCGCTGATTGGGGGGAGAGAAGTGATGCTCTCTGTCGCCGGTTAGTGGGTGGCGGCGGAATACGCCGTCCACCACTGATCCTCGGACCCGCCCGGGCCGAGGTTTAAGGGGCCGGATGCCACACTATATACATCATATGTCTATAGACATCATATGCTAGATTTTTTTTTTTCATTTTGTCTCTCATAGCTGGGGTATACCTATGATGAAAATTACAGGCCTCTCTCATCTTTTTAAGTGGGAGAACTTGCACAATTGGAGGCTGACTAAATACTTTTCTGCCCCACTGTATATGTATATTTCCCCTCCTCCCCCGTGCAGGTCGTGACCCTGGGCCGCGTGGGGGTCCAGGCCCAGCTGTCCGTGGTGGACCTGGGGTCCAGGGAAGAGCAGGACCGAATCGTCCAGAGATGCACCTTTATTCCCGGCGAACTACTAGGTGGTTTCCCTCAGACGCCTTCATGTCATTGTGCGGTAGGGACCCAGTATGAGCCATGATTCTCCTCGCGGAACCGGAGTGGACGCTACAGGCTGCGTTTGTTTCCCGACGCACGGTTCAACGCGGCACTCTTTTACATCCCACGATGCTACAGCTATCGGCTTAGGCTTCCATCCAAAGCAACGTCCAGGGAGTTGTGAAACATGTCGCTAAGGAGCTGGTACCGGCTAGGTCATCATGCCTTAGACACGCGCACGCACACGTCAGTGACGACAGGGAGAAGCCGTCATGTTTTAGTGGTGTAGTCGGTGCAAAACAATGCATGTTACCGCCTATTCACGACCACTACTGATTACTTGCGGGTGGGGCTTTGACAGCGTGCCTGCCTGGGGGACTGGTGGTGGCGGTGGTGGACACCACCCATAGCGCCCCTCCCGTGCAGCCCCACCGCACCACCCTGTTGGATCCCCGCTGCGTTCCCATGGAAACGGACAGCGCGCGGGCACTGTTCGTCTTTGACGTGGGGGCCTGTGGCACGACGCTGACGGTGAGTGTGTGAGTGTGTGTGTGTGTGTGTGTGTGTGTGTGTGTGTGTGTGTGTGATGAGATATTATTGATGATTTATTGACTTATTGATTGATGATGCCTTCTAATTGTTTTGTTTACTCCCAGACTGAAGGTGATCTGCTCATTTATGAGAACCAGGTGAGAAATCATCAAGAGTTTCTTCCTCTGATTGGGGACCCGGTGATAGAGAGAGGTGCGCCGTACAGGTGGGTACACCCAGACCTCCATCTTTATTTCACAAGTTGTCACGGAGCATAGCCCTTTATCTCCTCCTCCTCTTTCTTTTTTCATCTTTTTATTTGGGATGGGTATACAACAATCAACAAACTGTACACAGAATGTCTGTACATCCCTTCCCTCAACCAACATAAACACATGCATACACACATGCATATCTGCATATTGTAGGCCTACATGCATTCACATTTACAACACACACTCAGTGTAAAAAATAAAATAAAAAATCCTACCAATAATAACAATGCAAAAAAAATAAGAATAAGATGAAGAAGATAAGATTTTGAATCAGAACCTCATCGCATTATCATTGTTGACCTTTAGAAAACACCTCCAAGCAACGGATAACCGGTTCTGATCCGCCTCCTCCTCCCCCTCCTCCTCCTCCTCCTCCTCCTCCTCCTCCTCCTCCTCCTCTCTGACGGTGCCAGGCTTACCCTCCAGTGCCGCTACCCGGCCAGCGACACCAGGATCCTCGGTTGGTCCCCGCAGGTGTAGACCAGCTCTGGGCCTGCAGCTCCCCACTTCACAGCAGGGACAGCCTCCAGCTACGGCCCAGTATGTAGCAAATCAATTCGATGAAAATATGATCCGTAACTAAGGTAGCAGAAGGAACGGGACGCACTGGAGGTAAGACGCAAGAGCTTAGAGCGAAGGGCAGGTCGAACCGACGGTTAAGAGGGTTGCGACGGATTCAGCGTTCATTCTCCCCGTTGCACACTCTCTATAGTAGATGTAATAGCCTCATATGTAGCAATGACTGACTAGATGACTTGGGGAGTAAGTAGACTTCCATAGGCTTTGCTTTATCTCTATTATAGACTTTAATGACTTGACAAATCCTTCGGCTTACTGTTGCACATGCACGCTGCATGCAATGGGACTGACCGCCCTGGTTATCCCTCCATCTACACGTTGCTACATGTGTTGCTGTGGAGAATGCGCTGCCGGCGTCAGCCATGATGCAGCGCTCTGATTCTGTCCTTCTCGCCAGGTTATGACCAGACACTCGTGGCTATCCTGGAGCCGGACTAGTTCTCTACCTTGGAATGCAGACATTTATAAGTGAATCCCTGTGTCGAATGTTGATGTGTTTGTTTTTTTATACAATGTTACCTTCTCTGCAAATATATACATGAATAAACTCTCTGATTAGCAAATGCTTTTCTTTAAACCTATGGTAGGCCACTTGGAGAATCCAGCCATAGTGAACTAGATTAGAAAAGTATCCAACTGAAAAAATCCCAACCCTCCCTTCAATAACAACAAGATGAAATGGAGAAATACGCTTGCATTGCATTTTTTCTTGCCCTTGTGGGGGCCTGGGTAAATGGGGGTGTCATAAATATTTGAGCCTGTTAAGCCCTTTGAGGCTAATGGTGATTAAGGGCTATACAAATGTTCTGCACAGTACAAACACTCTGCAGGTGCAGGTTTGAGTCCCCGCTCAGACACTATTCAGGTTCCCCGCACAGAACCGGGGTTCAAGTGGTACCTTAATGGATTCATCTTATTTCTCTATCGTGTGAATGGTAAAGTCAAGTATAACCGCCAAAAAAGTTCTGGTCGGCGTCTTGGTGGTGCAGCGGTTAAGGGCTGTTGGTTAACACTCTGTAGACTCAGGTTTGAGTCCCCGCACAGAACCAGGGTTCAAGTGGTACCTTCTTATCTTATTTCTCTATCGTGTGAATGGTAAAGTCAAGTATAACCGCCAAAAATGTTCTGGTGGGCGTCTTGGTGGTGCAGCGGTAAGAGTGTGTGTTAACAGTCTGTAGACTCAGGTTCGAGTCCCCGCTCACACGGCCACCAAGAAGGGGATTGATTGATCAGTGGTGTCCAAGTGATGAACTCTTACTTCTGCATCATGTGAATTGCAAAGCCAAGTACAACTTCCGAGCACATCCTAGTCGGCGTTCTTGGTGGTGCAGCGGTTAAGGGCTGTTGGTTAACACTCTGTGGACTCAGGTTCGAGTCCCCGCTCACACGGCCACCAAGAAGGGGGTACCCCCAAAAGGGCCCCCAACGTGTGTGCAGAACCCCCCCACCCCCCCCTTCCAGGGGGCTGGGGGGGGTGTTACAACTAAGAGGGTTATGCAACTTTTTTGCGCGATCTTATGAATCAATGAAAGTAATCAATAAAGTTTCTGTAGTTAAAGTTAACTCTCCCCCTTCTGTTTTAAACTCATTTAAGGAGTATAATATGCTGGAACTTTAACTAGAAGCTCTGTTGGTCATAACTGATTGTACTGCCCACTGAACCACATTGTATGACATTGTTTAAGGATGGATTTAAAATTCAGAGAAAGTAATTTTGTTTATAAAACATTTCATTTTCCATAATAAAGAATCTCAGTGGAACTTAAACACACAACCTCAGTGTCATAGATGTACATATTGAAACAGTCTAAAATAATATTTGATATCATATCATGTTCTTGAATCATTATATCTTGCCACTGCAGCACCAACACCCATGCAATTCATGGGCAGAGTTGATATTTTGGATTATATTCACATAATGGCATTAAAAAAATAACCAACAACATGTATAAGACTTGAACCCCCATCTCCAGCACTGCAATCAGCAGATTTTACCACTGTGCAACCAATATACTTGCTAATGATGGTAAGATTTTATATTTTATATTGTGGTCACATAGTGTACTTCATCCTTGAAAAACACTTAACATAAGCAAGAGTTGAATCATGGTCTTCAGCACATTAGCAAGTAGACCATATCACTTACATAGTAACTAAACTATGTTGGAAATACTTTTATGAAGTTGATGACTGCTGCTTCATTTTCTTGGTTAAAATTATTTTGGTGATTGATCAACATCATAGGGACTGGAATGTGCTTCTCTCTGACTGGTAACCTATAAACAACTCTCTCATGTGCACCACAGAGAGACATAAGTAATGGCATGATCAGAGGTTACATAGGACATTACATAACCTTAGGATTAAACAGAAAAGCTCCAATATACTTGTCAGATGAAAAAGAGGTCATCCCTACAGGTATGTGTGTGTAGGCATCTGCTGCTTCCATAACAGCTGCTAATATTCTACAGGTCATCCATTAAAGTAGGAGTAGGGTATGTACACTCTCTCACAGACAGATACACACATACATATTTGCAGAAAAAAAAAAAAATCTAGCCGTGATCTAGCATGGCTCCCGCCCTGGTCCTAGCAACTGAGGGGGCGATAGACTAAACTAACCCCGGGCTCTTCAGGGTTCCCCAACAGGGCCTTGTGGTTAATAGAGGAGATGAAGGCTAAACACGTCAGCCCAGCCCTTTGAACATCCTAGTCGGCGTCTTGGTGGTGCAGCGGTTAAGGGCTGTTGGTTAACACTCTCTAGACTCAGGTTCGAGTCCCCGCTCACACGGCCACCAAGAAGGGGGTACCCCCAAAAGGGCCCCCAACGTGTCTGCAGAACCCCTCCATCCCCCCCTTCCGGGGGGCTGGGGGGGGTGTTACAACTAAGAGGGTCTTGCAACTTTTTTGAACGTTTACTAAAAAAGTTTGACTATTTGAAATTAATGCTACCCCTGTTTTAAACTCATTTAAGAAGTATAACATGCATGGAATTCAACTATGAGCTCTGGTGGTGATAACCGATTGTACTGCTGGCTTGATCACAATGTATGACATTGTGATCATTGATATTTAAGGGTGGATTTGAAATTCAAAGAAAGTTATTTTGTGTATAAAACATTTCATTTTTCTTAATGAAGAATATCAGTAGAACTTGAACACATCTTTCTGCCATAGATATAGATATTGAAACAGTCCAAAGTAATATTTGATATCATATTCACACCATGACTTTCAGCTTGAAAACCCTTAGACAAAATAGTGATTTGATACCTAGTATCAGGTAGTTGAATTATTATGTCTTGCCACTGCAGCAGCAAGACTCATGCAATTCATGGGCAGAATTTATATTTGGGATTATATTCACATAATGACATAAAAAAAAAAGCCAACAACATGTATAGGACTTGAACCCCCATCTCCAGCACTGCAATTAGCAGGTTTTACCACTGTGCAACTAACATACTTGCTAGTGATGGTAAGTTTTTATCTTTCATATTGTGGTCACATAATGACTACGTCCTTGAAAAACAACCAACATAAGCAAGAGTTGAATCCTGGTCTTGTTGTAGTAATTAATTTTAGCTTATAATATAGATAGCCTAACGTCCAGGGCACATGAACCAGGATCTCTGGTGACCACAACCAAGAGCAATCGACCATCAAGGCATTGAGGCTTAAGCAGGACTTGAAGCTGGGTCCCAAGCACGTAATTCAGCAGGTCTTACCACTGCACCTCAGACACTTGCTGTGTCTTTGAGCCCTGTTGGTTATTCATAAAACTTCAAATGGAAGGGCTTTCATCAGTGGGCCATAGGCTCAATCACCGTTGTGTTACCTCACTGGCATTAGGTATACAATACCTTAGATGACAATCTTCTATACTTTGAGTCCGCCGTGTGCAGCATCTGGTGGTGCGTGCGCAACCGAGCAGACTCTCTGGGGCAATGGGCCGGCTTGCGCACCTGTTGCGCATTAAGCAATCAATCAATGCGCACGGGATGCACTAACCACAAACGAACACACAGTCCATCCATGCTTCCATGTAGCGTTTTCTTCTAACTAATCCATAATGGGGATCCTGTGATGGGGCTGTAGATTTTCCTGCAAAGTAGCAGTTCAAACTCTCGTGAACACCGGCTTGTGGACTACCACTTCCACTTTGTATCTTCCTCCGGTGAATACAATATGGGATGAATAAAAGAAAGCAATTATCATACAATCATGCAAACTCAAAATAGACCATATTCACACACCAGATTCATACCGTTCTTCAGGGTATTGAGTCAGCACACAACAGCAGACAGGCGGATCCGCCTGTTGCGGCTGCTGGATGTGGAAGCGGAGGTTCACCTGCTGGATGTGGAAGCGGAGGTTCACCTAGAGGGGGTGGCGGCACCAGTGTTGCCAGATTGGGCAACACTATTTCAACACTATTTCCCCCCCATTGGCAACACTATTTCCCCCCCATTGCTTTGTTCTTTTTTGCTTTCCCCCCATTTGCTTTCGACGGCCGCATCTATTGATTTGCAGTTACAGTATCCTAGCTCTATCTCACTGAGTCTTGAAACAAACAAAAATCAGCAGGAATTGAACAGTGGTGCAGTGGAGAGCACTGTTGGATAGCACTCTGGAGACCAGCGTTCAATTACTGATTAATGTATGGTAATTAACTAAAGGGTAATGATATTTCAATTGAACTTCAATTGAATTGATTTATATAGCTTTCGACCACACACTCCTGAGACCGGGGTTGAAGTCCAACTAATGTTCATAAATGGAAAAAAATAATTTTCTATATCATGTGAGTTGTAAAGTCAAGTCTAACCGCCATCAACAAAATCATCAAAACTCAGTCGACGCAGGTTTGAGTCCCAGCTCACAGGGATTAAGAATTGGCTCATCCTTGCTGAGCCTAGGTGCTGGTCACCGCTTAGACCCTTGGTGGTGCAGCGGTAAGAGTGTGTGTTAACACTCTGTAGACTCAGGTTCGAGTCCCCGTTCACACGGTCACCAAGAAGGGGGAACCCCCAAAAGGTCCCCCAACGTCAGCAGAACCCCTCCATCCCCCCCTTTATAGGGGCTGGGGGGGCTGGGGGGGGGGGGGGGGGGTGTTAGGACTCAAGGGGTCTTGCAACTTTTTTGTACACTTTAGCGACTCGAGTCTTGAGTAGTAGTTTACCCCCCCTGGGTTTTTTTTTTTCATTCCTTGGTTTCTCCTCTTTCCCCTGAAATGTTAAAGGCATCAGATCAAATAAAATCATCAGTTGTTAAATTCACTGAATACGTTAATTCAATAATTGTCAGAAGAATGAGGAGACATGTGAAACATTGAATAGAAACAAGACATTTATTACACTTATCACCGATTGGTGTGTGTGTGTGTGTGTGTGTGTGTGTGTGTGTGTGTGTGTGTGTGTGTGTGTGTGTGTGTGTGTGTGTGTGTGTGTGTGTGTGTGTTTTGAAGAGTTCAGTATTCTTCTTTGACCTGCAGGATGTCACAAAGACCTGGAGACCTGGTTAGAACCTGAGACACACACACACACACACACACACACACACAATTGATCATCATTTAGCAGCTGGGTCCATTCATTAGTAGTATTATGTAAAGTACTGCTTCATAAGTGATTTGTGTATCAATATAACTGATTACTGATTACTATCAATATAACTGATTCATGTGTGTGTTGTGTGTCAGTATAGTTGATTACTGCTGCATGTGTGTCTGTGATGACTCTGTTTTCATGAAACAATCCCACAAAATTGGAACAATAACATTATTGGTCCCAGACTTGCCAACTCCATTGGTCAGATTTGGAGAAAGGGCGGCAAAATGTCTGTTGAGACAGAGTGGATGTTGTATACATGCACATGAAGCAGTACGCTTAAAAATAGTGGAGCAGTAGCCCTTTAAGACGTAGGGATTAAGGGTTAGAAGTAAGGTATTACTGTTCAAGGGTTTGGGGTTCAGGGATTAGGGGTAAAGGTTTAAAGGGTGAGGGGTTAAGGGTTAAATGGTGGTTTGGGTCTACCTTAAGAGCCTCCAGGTTATCTCTGAACACACTGTCCTCCTCAAGCGATCCGTCGTTAGCACAACTCTTCCTCACCAGCACCACCATGGACCTGAGATTAACACATTTACCTACACACACACACACACACACACACACACACACACACAGTCGGGATTGTATTTTGAAATGTACCTCTAGTTTTTTTTTGACAATGAGCAGCAATATAGCTACAATGTTGAGGGGGCTCTTACTTTGAAAGTGCAGTATAGCTTCCTCAGTGATGGCGGTGTGTGTCAACGTCAAAGTCTCCAAATTGGTGAGTCCGTTATTACAGAGCTCTGTCGCCACCTTCAGGTCGACCTTTGAAACGCACTCCAACTCCAGCTCTAGTAGACACACACAGCTGCGCACTGCACACACACACACACACACACACACACACACACACACACACACACACACACACACACACACACACACACACACACATTTCAGTTCATGTGGACTTCCCTTCAACACACACCGTTCAGTTCCCTTCAACGTGCTAATGTTTTCAGTCCATTCTGACCGGTCGTGGCGGCTGCTACTCACCCACAGCAGCCAACCCCTGAGTGCCACACCCGGCCCCGCCCACGCTGAGGGAACGCAGGTCCGGCCAACATCGACCGATGGTCTGCAGGCTACGGTTGCCGAGGCGATGAGGCTGCTGGCTGCAGCACAAGATTCAAACAGGTCACACAGTGTCTGTCTGACTGTCTGTAAACCACTGGTCCGCGGGGCGACCACAGGACATTGCGATCCAGAGCATGGTGTTCTCGACCGGTCCACCAAGGACAGTAGGTCAGAAATATGATGCCCTTCCACCGAGAGCTCTTCAGTGGTACATGGTGTGAGGCCAAGGACAGTGTGTGGGAATGAGCAGTGTTTAGTGGACCCACCTGGGGTTATGTGTTTAGGGATCTACCTGGGGTTTAGTGTTTAGTGGACCCACCTGGGGTTACGTGTTTAGGGATCTACCTGAGGTTTAGTGTTTAGTGATCTACCTGGGGTTTAGTGTTTAGTGATCTACCTGGGGTTTAGTGTTTACCTACCTGGGGTTTAGTGTTTAGTGATCTACCTGGGGTTTAGTGTTTACCTACCTGGGGTTTAGTGTTCAGTGATCTACCTGGGGTTTAGTGTTTACCTACCTGGGGTTTAGTGTTCAGTGAACCGACCTGGGGTTTAGTGGACCTACCTGGGGTTTAGTGGGGCGAACTTCAGGTGAGATATGGTTCTGCAGCCGGCTCCCAGCGCCCACAAGACCTCCTGACCCACCCCCTCACCGGGACTCCTGTTCAGACAGACAGACAGACAGACAGACAGACAGACAGACAGACAGACAGACAGTTATATGAAGAGCCAGACAGACAGACAGTAAGATGAAGAGACAGACCAATAGGCTGGCTGACAAACAAACAGTTAGATGAAGAGCTAGACAGACAAACAGACTGTAAAAAGCGAGGGTCGCATTTCCCCAGATGCTACCATTTAGCCGTTTACCTTTGCATACACACATAGCGCCACACTACAAACCACCACACACCACAGTTTAATACACTCCATTTATTTACAACATGCTAGATAATTCACACATACATTTGTTTGTCAACTACCCTTCTTCCATGGGGAACGCGTGCCGCATGGGAACCAGGGCTTTATTTTCTGTTCCGGGACAGTTAATTTGGTTTGCTAATGGCGGGGTTGGTGAGGTAGCGTTTGTACTTCTGAGTGTCGTTATGGTTGGTGTGATTTATTTATCTTTTGTGTGACTTTTTGGCACTGTAAATAAACCGGCACCATTTTTTGCAACCTTCAACTCTCTGAGCCGACTCCTGCTTTTGACCAACTGACTCCTTGGTTGCGTCCCGTCCCATATGTGAGTTGGGGGTTCAATACCTCTGTCTCACACAGACATTTAGATTAAGAAACAGATGGACAGACAGACAGTTAGATGAAGAGACAGACAGACGGTTAGATGAAGAGACAGACAGACACACAGACAGTTAGATGAAGAGACAGACAGACAGGCAGACACTTAGATGAAGAAACAGACAAACAGACAGATACCTGTACGTGATGGTATGTAGGTTGGGGGAGTAGCAGCTGGCCAGCCACAGGGACCTGTCTGTCAGCACATTGGAACACTGACAGACAGACAGGTAGAGCAGACTGCCCCCCGCTGAGCGTAAGACAGCCTCCACCCCTTCCTCCAGGCAGCCCCTGAGAGACAGACGGGTAGTAGAGGACAGTCATGGTCTGTGGAACTGCTGTGAAACACGCCGAGTTTGCCCGGGTTCAACATAGTCAAGGGTAGACCGGACATTGTTCATGATGCATTGTTGAACAAGCAGCGTTATCATAGGGGTGCTTGGGAACAGCTACAACTGTTGGGCTGAGTACTCACACTTACACAACACGGCCACTTTAGATTTTGTTTCATGCATATGTGTGGTGTGTGCGCATGTGTGTGTTACCGTTTGAGTGTCTGGTAGTCCTCTCTGCTTTCTCCAGGTCGTCTGGTTCTGCTTCTCAGGTTCTTCAGAACCAGGGACCGGGTCTGTGTACACCACTGAGACAGGGTGACCAGGAACTACACACACACACACACACACACACACACACACACACACACACACACACCTTTGGGTCATAGAGGCCTTGATAAAGCTGATCATGGCGGGAGTGACGATGAGGAGGTCGATGAAGATGAAAAAGGTGCCAACGGTGATAATGAAAAATAATATGGAAATGATGAATATGACCACGAGGAAGGCTGCCCTACCTTGCTGGACACCGTGACGTTCTCCAGAAGTAGGCGTGTCCATACAGCCGGGTGCCTAGCAACGCACCTCCAATCAGTGCACACCTCAGCCGCATGCAGCAGGGAAGCAACGTCCAAATATGGGAAGACACAAAAGAGCCCCGCCCTCAACCGTAGAGTCTCCACCCCCAGACAATGGGTGCTATGGCAACCCTTAGAGGAGGACGACAAATCTGTGGACCAGATATTAAAAAAAAAAATGATGTGATGAAAGCACCGCTTTATTTAATAAATAATGCTAGAAATACATACGTCCAAACATCTCACCTGGAGCAGCAGTCCGTCTTATCATCTCAGGTGTGTCCCATATCTGCTCCTCCTCGTCTTCGTCGTCCTCTTCCTCGTCCTTCTCCTCCTCTGTGCTGTGGTAACGATGGTAGCTGTTCACCCAGCGGTTCCCTCCAGCCCTGGAAGACAGCAATAGAATACTACAGTACAGGACTGGAGAATACTAGAGGAGATAGGAGAGAGGAGAGGAGAGGAGGGGAGATGAGAGGTGAGGAGAGAAGAGGAAAGAGGAGGGAGAGGACAGGAGAGGAGAGGGGAGATGAGAGGAGAGAGGAGAGAGGAGGGAGAGGAGAGGAGAGGAAAGAGGAGAGAGGAGGGAGAGGAGAGATGGTTTGGTTTTCAAAATCCCTTTATTGCACCATTGCAAGGAGAAAACAGATCACTATCGCATCATCACTTAAGAGCAGAAAACAAAACAAAAACAAAACCATCCCTAAAGTACAACAAACCTGTCAACCAGGAAACGTGTTGCTCTAGTCAGAAGCTTACATTCAGCTCTCCGCCCCCCCCCCCCCACAGAACATAAAACCCCTCCAACAGCCCATATGTGACTGAAACCCTGCATATTGTCCATCATTTGATAATAACCATGTTCCACCCTCAGTCGGGCCTTCAGCAGTCCCTTCAGAACCAGCACCGGCTCCACACTACCGACACTCTGAGCCCGGTTCCTGCGTGTTAGCCAGATGGCCAACTTGGCAGAACCAGATAAAAAGTTCACCAGTGTGTGTACACTCTTGTTCTGAGCACAGTATTTCGGGCCAGAAATAAACAAACCAAAAGAAAAATTCTCCCCTAGACCCTGAAACCACCTTTTTAAAAGCTCGAACAGTACTGTCAGCCGAGGACAGTGAACAAATAAATGCACCAGGGTCTCAATCTGAGAGCAGAAAATACACTCCTCCCCCTGCTCTGGATCCAGGTGCGCTCTGTATCTGTTTGTAGCTATTGCTCCATGTACAATCCTCCACTGGAGGTCTGCTGTCCGTTTTTCAACGGGCAGCTTGTACAGAGACTGCCAGCTGCCTTTCGGGGAAGCGTCTGGACCAAAAAAACTCAGTCCACCTCGACTCCTTCATGCCTGCCAAAGAGCACAGGTTCAGAACCTTAGAGCAGATTTGGTACAAATCCTTCTTCCCTGCAGCCTGAAAAATCTCCAGGTGTGGGGTTGTGAGAGACAGCAGCTGACCTCCTCCCTCCTGCCACTCCCCCACAACTGGGGTGATAGACAGAGCGGGGAAACTGTACTCTCCCTCTTCTCTCCACTGGTCACACTGAGTGCGGTTTTGTGCAAACTCTCTCAGAGGTTGTTGCAGGGCAGCACAGACTTCCTCCACCACTCTGTTGATCAACCTGATGGAGGTGATGTTGCTTCTCTCTCTCAAGTTGTCCACAGATGTTGCCGTCATCTTCCTCAGATGGCCCAGTTTGGTGCAGCCAGCCTCTCTAAGATAGGCTCGCAGGCTGGCAGACTGCAGTGTTTGAGTCTTTATGAGGTTATTATAAAACAAAGGCTCCTCAAACAACCACATGCCCGGAGTCTCATTTGTGGCACGTGTGGCCTTAAAAATCTGCCATGCCTGCAATACCGAGCTATAAAAAGGTGTCAGTCCAGTTAGATCCACATCCTCAAGCTGTAAAAGAAAAAGCTGTTTGTCATAGCCCAAACGCCCAGCTCTCTTCAGCAGCAGACGAGCTGCATCAAACCAGCTTGGGCCGCAATTGTACAGCAGTCTTTGTGCAGTCTGAAGTCTAAAAGTAGCAATTTTTGCCTGGATGTTGATCAGTCCCTGCCCTCCTTCAGCCACAGGCAGGTAGAGGGCTGCTGCCCGGACCCAGTGCCGGCCAGACCAGAAAAGGTCCAGGATGACTCGCTGAACGTCCTCCATCAGGCCTCTCGGTGGTGTCAGAGCAAAAAGTCTATGCCAAAGAGTCGAAGCGACCAGGTTATTGGCAACCAGAACTCTTCCCCTATATGACAACTGGGGTAGCGACCATTTCCATTTAGACAACCGACCACATTTTCTCCTTAACTCCCTCCCAGTTCTTGTTTTGAAAGCCCTCAGTGCCCAAGAATACTCCCAACACTTTCAGGCCCTCCTTCCCCCTCCAAGACCTCCAGGCAGACTAGGCACTGCCTGATCCTTCCACTGTCCCACCAACAAGGCTTCACTCTTTGCCCAGTTCACCCGAGCAGATGAAGCCTTTTCGTACAGGGACAGGGTATCCTGCAAACTTTGAACATCCCCCTGGCTGGAGACAAAAATACTAACATCATCTGCATAAGCAGAAACAGTAGGTGGACGATCAATATTATAGGACCCAGGCAGTGAGAGACCACTGAGCCGACCTCTCAACATGCACAGCAAGGGCTCAATAGCTAAGCTATATAGTTGACCGGAGAGAGGACAACCCTGTCTTATCCCTCGCTGTACAGGGATTGGCCGGCTCAGCCCTGCCCCCATCCTCACCATACATTGAGCACCATTATACAATAAACCAATCCAGGCCAGAAAACCATCACCAATACCAAAAGCCCTAAGTGCAGAAAACAGATAAGAGTGATCCACCCTACCAAAAGCCTTCTCCTGGTCCAAAGAAACAATACCAAAATCAACATTATGGGATCTACACACATCAATAACATCTCAAATAAGGAAAATGTTGTCCATTATTTTCCTGTCAGGTACACAGTAGCTTTGGTCTGTATGTACAAGTATTCCCAGGATGTCCTTAAGTCTGTTTGATAAGGCTCTGGAAAGCACCTTATAGTCAGTACAGAGGAGAGCAACCGGCCTCCAGTTCTGAAGTAAGGCCAGGTCTCCTTTCTTGGGAAGCAGGGAAAGCACAGCTCGCTGACAGGAGACAGGAAGTGATCCTGTTCTGAAACACTCCATTAAAACACCATGTAAATCAGGCCCAAGGGTATTCCAGAACCGCTTGTAGAAGTCAGAGGAGAGACCATCAATCCCTGGTGCCCGTCCTGATGCCATCTGATTGACAGCGACTGTCAACTCCTCCAGAGTCAGCTCAGAGTCCAGAGCAGCTTTCTCTCCCGGGATGAGCTGAGGAAGCCCCTCCAGGAGCTCCTCGCGGTACTCCATGCTGCGCTGTTCTGCCCCAAAGAGGTCAGCGTAGAAGTCCATTGCATGGGTCCTCATCTCACCTTGACTGGTGGTCACTCTGCCTCCAGGAAGCTTAAGGCAGGTCATCTGCTTCCTCTGTGCCACCGATCTCTCCAGATTAAAAAAGAAAGAGCTCGGGGCATCCATGTCCTTTAGCTGGAGGAAGCGAGACCTGACAAGAGCTCCCTTCACTCTCTCCTGCAGGAGGGAGCTCAACTCCAATCTCTTCTCCTGCAGCAGATGACCCGTGGAGGGATCCAAATCCCTATGTGACCCCTCTTCAATGCTCCTAATATTAGCTTCAAGCTCCTGAACTGCTGCCTTTATCTTAGCAGTCGAATGGGAGGTATACTGCTGGCAAAAGACACGAATTTGAACCTTACCAACTTCCCACCACAGCTTCAAAGAAACAAAATCCGCTTTCCTAGTTTTCCACTGCTGCCACAAACGCTCAAAGCTTTGGCAGAAAGAACGGTCCTGCAGAAGTCTATTATTAAACGACCAGTAGGACTTAACCCTTTCACCTGGCGAAATTATCAAGTCTATGCTGACATAGTGGTGGTCAGTAAAGCCAACTGGACTAATGTAACTGTGGACTGATCTGGAGCTGAGACTTTTGGAAATGTAAATCCTATCCAGTCTAGCTGCACTCACCCTGTTTTTGCTGACCCTCACCCATGTGTATTGTCTGGATTGTGGATATTTGACCCTCCATGTGTCTAACAGATCCAGGTGTGTGATGATACTGTTAAGGCTCTGCGATGACTGTGGGTGGGGTTCTTCACTTGTCCTGTCTACAGTAAAATCTAGAGTGCAGTTGAAATCCCTACCAATGATGAATTGCTCATGATGGTAATTCCTTACCTCATTTTTTAGCAGGGTGAAAAAGCCCACTCTTTCTGTGCCTCGATTTGGGGCATATATGTTAACAAAGCAGAACACAGAGCCCTCTATTTCTGCCCTGACAATCAACAGCCTGCCCTTCACCACTTCAGTAGAAGATAATACCTTTACATTTGCATTTTTCCTAAACAGAACAGCTACCCCTGCACTAAGGTTGGTGCCATGACTAAGGGTACAAGAACCCTCCCACCATAAACCCCAATCTATCTCGTCTGCTGGATTAGTATGTGTCTCTTGCAAAAACAGCACATCAACCCTTTTTTGAGTAGCGACTTCAGAGATTAATGCCCTTTTGTGTCTGTCTCTCCCACCATTAATGTTCAAAGACCCTATTTTAAGGCTCCGCATAGAGGTCAGAGAAGAGAAACAAATAAGATGAACAGAGCAAGGAACAATAAAAAGAGGAAAAACACTGTGTGGTACATGATCATGTTACTTTTTAGTCTTTTTAGCAGTTTTACCTTTTTTTTCTTTTCTCAGAATTGTAATATGCTTTTTAAGGCGAAAGCGTTTCTTTTCGTCCAAGAGGTCAAAACCGACCGATCTTTTCAGTACACCAACAGATCTGATGAACTGCTCAGTGTCACTGAAATAATCTTTTAGTCTAACAGACTTCTTAAAGGTCACATCCAGAAATTGATTTATCTCCTCTAAAGAATAGAGATCTGTGTTCCTGAAAGAAGTTTCACCTATAGATACTGCATCTGACTCAGAGTCATACTCCATGTCTTCTCCTTCACAGGATGCCTGACTATTTAACATACCCTGTCCGTCATTGGTGATCACAGTGAGGTCTCTGCCTGCTTGTGGAAGCTGCTTCAGTGCCTGCAGACGGAGAACTGCTCAGGTTCTCTGCAACCACAGGAGCCTGCTGCTTCTCAGGCTGGCTCTGTTCCTCTCTATCTAAGTCATCGTTCTCAGAATGTGAACCAGTGGCACCGGCTGCCACGTCCTCAGCACCGGGATACGCATCCGCACCCGCTGCGCCAGCACCGGACCCGCCAGCCGCGGACCCAGCACCGGACTCTCCAGCCGCAGACCCAGCCACGGACTCAGCACCGGACCCGCCAGCCGCGGACCCAGCACCGGACCCGCCAGCCGCGGACACACCGGAGCCGCCCGCCGCATCAGCGGAGTGAGCTGCCCCCTGCTGTCTATGCGGACACGCAAAGCGTTTATGTCCCACATCTCCACACTCAAAACATTTGAACTGTCCTGAGCTGGTGTACACCATATAAAACCCATCACCGTGCTTCACTCTGAACGACACCTCCAGTGTTTGTGTCGGCGAGTCCAGGAACATGAACACCTGCCGCCTCAGAGAGACTGCACGTGCTTCAGTTTGGGATCCTTACATCCCAAACTCACTGCTTTAAATCCACCGGCAAACTTGCGAACTTACGGAGCTCGTTCTCTAACAACTCGTTCGGTATGAACGGCGGAACACCGGACACGGTGATCCGCGTGGAGGGAACTGACAGCGGGGAGACCTGCACGAATAAGTCCCTGATAAACACGCCACTCTCTACCAGCTGATGCACACGGGGCTCCTCTTTCAGGAACACAACCACTGCTTTGTTCATTGTAGATGCAAAAGATAATTTATCATAACCTACCTGCTCACCGACAGGCAATAGATCCTCCTCCACAGTAACGCTACTATCCGGCGGGACTATCCTTACTCCCTGCCGGATAGACGGAGGTGGCGTCTCGGAGGACGCCATTCCTCCCGAAAACCACCTGACACAACCACTGATCACTCGGCCACCACAGTAAAAAAAGAATTAATAATGAATAAGTCTTACCTGATCATGCACAAAGAACAGACAGAGAAACCAGGGAAAAACCGGGAAAAAAGGACAGAGAACAATTCAAAACTGCGCGCCACTCGCACCCCCACCACCGCCACTCACACACACACCAGAAACGGAAACAGAGGAGAGGAGAGGAGAGGAGAGGACAGGAGAGGAGAGGAGAGGAGAGGAGAGAGGAGGGAGAGGTGAGGAGGGGAAGGAGGAGGGGAGGGGACAGGGGAGAGAGGAGGGAGGAGAGGAGAGAGTACCAGTCATTGTATGGATGGTGGTTGTATAGTTGGTCTCCAAGTCTATAAGATCCAGAAACACTGTAACTCCTCTACAGAGAGGAGAGAGGAGGGAGGAGGGAAAACACATTCAGCTATTGAGACAAAACTGATTTTTATATTTCATTTTGACAATTTTTTGGAGTTGTCATGTTTTAATTTGTAAACAGTGACATCGTATTTTTAACTTTTAGAATGAAAAAGCTGTTCTGGATTCACCTGAGTTGCCATGGTAACCGGCGACCTGGCTCCAAGCATGTCCTCCACACTGCCATCCAAGCTCCGCCCTGCGCGACCCCACACAGGTGAGGAGACACCTCTGTGTGTGTGTCCTGGAGTGTGTGTGTATATCGGTGTGTGCATGTGTCGTTGCGGGTGCGTGTGACCGGGTGCGATCTGCAGCAGCTGTCTCTCTGCATGGTCGGCTCGATCGAGTAACGACTCCATAAACATCTGGAGGATGATAGCATAAATAACAAATCATTACTTACGAGAGGTGAGTTACCTACTGAACGACAAGTGAGTTACCAGCTGAACGACAGGTGAGTAACCCGCCCAACAACCAGAGTTACCCGCTGAACGACAGGTGAGTAACCCGCCCAACGACAGGTGAGTTACCCGCTCAACAACAGGTGAGTTACCCGCCGAACGACAGGTGAGTTACCTGTAGTTTCATTTTAGCTTCTGCCTCCTTCTCTGCTGTATCTCTCAGGAACACCTGCACCTGATGCATATCCCTGCAACATATACACACACACACAAATACTAAATATAATGATAAATGAAAGAAAAAAGGAGAAGTGTGTGTGTGTGTATGAAAGAGAGAGACAAACTGTTTTCGTTTGGCCAGTTCGTCCTCTTTTCCCTTCAGTTCTCGCTTTACTCCCTCCATCATCTCCATGGCGATGGAAGCCTATAGTGAAATAATATTCTAAACATTAAATATCACCACTTACTCACTACTTACGGATGTAAACTCAACTCAACTAATATTAAACTTACCTTAACTATGTTGAACTAAACTTATAAAATGAAGTTAAACCAAAGTTAGATTGAACTAAACTAAACTAAGCTAAACTAATATCAAACTAAGATAATCTAAAACAATCTAAACTAATGATGGTCAACTGGAAGTCATTGTGTGATGTCACTCACCTGTCTGGACAGGTACGCTGCTCTCTCCTCCACTTCGTCCTTCTCTCTCACGAGACGTTCTCCCTTCCTCCTCTCTCGCTCTAGCTCCGCCTCTCTTTCCTGTAGCTCCGCCTTCAGGTGATGGACACGCCCCCTCACCCTCTCCTCCAACTCGGCTACGGCGGTGGCCACCTGCATGTCCAGCCTCAGCTCTAGTCTCTCTTCCAGGCCTGGCCCCACGGAGAAGCACTCCACTGGGGGATACCCCAACTCCAGCCCCAGGCTCCTCCTGAGGCCTATATGGTCCTCCAGAGCTAAAAAGGCAGTGGATGTGAGGCCTGTAGGGCTAGGCAGAGCCAGAGCCCTGGAGGAATCCTGGGGGACTCCCAGAGAAGGTCCTCCTGCGGCCCCTAACATCACCCTGAGAAGCTGGGTGGAGGCGGTGGAGGAGGCCAGGTCCAGACCGGCCAGAGGCAGGGGGTCTCTGGTGGACTCCATGCCCAGGGAGGAGCTCTGTCCCTGGGAGACAGGCGGACCAGGGAGGCGCAGGAGGAACCCTGGCGTAGAGCTCCTGGCACGCACCTCAGAGGACATGAAAGTACTTTTAAAAGTTGTGTGTGTGTGTGTGTGTGTGTGTGTGTGTGTGTGTGTGTGTGTGTGTGTGTGTGTGTGTGTGTGTGTGTGTGTGTGTGTGTGTGTGTGTGTGTGTGTGTGTGTGTGTGTGTGTGTGTGTGTGTGTGTGTGTACCTTGGATAGACCGAGCAGGGTCTGATAGGTGTGTGTGTTGACCAGGTGGTCTTGGAGGTCCAGGACGGAGCTGAAGGTCCCTTCTGATCCACAGCCTGGACATGAGAAGGTCTGGTCAGCTGCTGCTACCAGCATGCTCCGGCACCAGCACCTTCACGACAACCCTGCTACAAGTTATCATCTAGAGACTACAAGTTATAGTCTAGGGACTACAAGATATCATCTAGAGACTACGAGTTATCATCTAGAGACTACAAGTTATAGTCTAGGGACTACAAGTTATCATCTAGAGACTACAAGTTATCATCTAGAGACTACAAGTAAAGATCTAAAGACTACAAGTTATCATTCTAGAGACTACAAGTTATCATCTAGAGACTACAAGTAAAGATCTAGAGACTACAAGTTATCATCTACTACAAGTTATCATCTAACTATTTGGAGTTACACACTCATCTAGAGACTACAAGTAAAGATCTAGAGACTACAAGTTAGTTATCATAGAGACTACGCGTTGTAGAGACTACATGTTAAAATCTATTGACTCAAGTAATCATCTAGACTTAATTTATCATCTAAAGACTACAAGTTATCTGGAGACTACAAGTAAACATTGAGAGACTACAAGTTAACAGAGGGACAACATGTTATCATCTAGAGACCACAAGTTATTGTCTTTAACCTATGAGTTAGCCTAGAGACTACACATCGTTATCTAGCGACTAGAAATAATCATAGAACCTGATCTTACATCTCGTGACTCTTCTAAAAGTGAGCCTATATTGAGAAAATGTAGAAGCTTCAAAGCAATATGACGTCACATATTGATGCTGCTCTGTCTCCATCTATATTCTAGAGAAGGATATACATAATTAATTTGCCTTCAATTCATATACACTATGTGCATTGGTGTTTGTGTGAGTGTGTATGGGTGTGTGTAGGGGGGTGGTGGTAGAGGTGAGGAGTTAGAACAGCACTGACCTAGATACAAGAACACACCCAGGCACTACCCGACACACACACACACACACGCACACACACACACACACACACACACACAATTGACTATTGAAGCGTCCTCTGCAGCGCCTACATGAGCTATGTGTGCGTGTGTGTCTGTGTGTCTGTGTGTCTGTGTGTGTGTGTGTGTGTGTGTGTGTGTGTGTGTGTGTGTGTGTGTGTTGGAATTCAGATCGGCCTATGGATGGCTGAGCAGCGGGAAAGAGAAGTCTGGATATCTCTATCCCCATCTACATGTTTTTTTTTCTCCTCTCTTGACCACACTGTAAACAAAGCCAGTACCGTTGCCAGCACAGTGACTCAGACAGAAATCGAACGGATCACGGATCTACCGAGCACGTTTAAAACCCGATATAAAAGCCCCCTCACCTGTGATTCCACCGCGGAATGGAGTCGATATTATCCGGTGTAAAAACTTCTGTCTTACCCGCCGAGCACCACCCGACCAGAATTCAGACCGTCAGCCTGTTGGCTTAATTCACATTAGATGATTCGCTCATATATCCGCACCCTGTCTGGCCTGGATGCACGGTTTTCAGGTCCACTCCGGTACGGCCGTGTCTCTTCGAGCCGAGCCAAGCAGAGAACTGTCAACCGACTGGCCCGCGTGCTACATCATCCCTCCCTCCGGTAAAACTCTCCGCGCGCTGTGGCCGTGCAGCGTGCTAATGACGTGGCGCACGTGACCTGTCGGTTCCGTTTAAAACGAGAGGGGCGGATAGGATATGAGAGGAGGGAAATGGAGGGGAGGGGCGGGGAGAGGATGGGAGGGGAGAAGAGAGAAGAGAGAGGAGGGGGTCTCTACGGCAACAAGCCAGTCGCCAAATTTGAGATGTGATTGGCTGAAGTATTTGTGAATTATCCGAGAGAGCCTATGACATTGATTCTGCAGTTTCGCTTATTTAAATATCTGAATCAATCCAGATGTACTGATGTACCGATGCAGGTGTGCAGATGGATTGATACAAATGTAAATTTATGCTAGACGGCTGAATAGAAGGACAACTCGTGTTTTGTACTTTGAACATCTGGTTTTATTCACATAAAGACCACAGGAAGTTGAGAAATGAAAGGAGGAGAGAACCACATCGACCAATATATAATAATATATCCATGCAGAATGATGGCTACTAAGATTGTCATTAAGATGCACAGCAATGTGTGCTACGTCACAGCTCAACTCAGAGCTGAGTTTAGGTGTTTAGTCCAACAGTCCAGACATGGCGGCCATCTTAGAATCATAATAATAACAATAATGATAATTATAATAAATAAATCATTATTATACTCTTTAAATATAACATACATGTCTTCACTTTGATTTCAGCCGTGCTGAAATAATTTATAATAAAATATTTTTAGAATAATTTCCATAATTTCCACAATGGGTTTGTAGAAAAATGAAATCTCTGTACAAATAAGTCAAGTTGTAGAAATATACATTCTGAGTGTTAAACAATCTTATACTTCAAGAGGTAGCAAGGGTCTATAAAAATATTCCTACAAAGTGTATCGCAGCGGTGGGAATATAAATTGACACAGGACATAAAACTACATTCTTCACTTGAGATCTCGAGCAAAAATCACAGAAATTGTACAACATTCTGACGTCAGTATCCACGTGTTGGAACATCTTTGAACACGTCATCATGCGTTAACGTCAAACAGCGATTACAGTCAACAGCAGTGAGTTAGTTTATCTACAATCACCCGCCGCTTCTCTGACCCAAGAATCCACTGCGCTGTCCTTGGTGCTGATGGGGACCCATGACGTCACCCCCACCCCCCACCAGAACTTCCGCCAACCAACCCGTCCCTTTAACCGTGTCCGTGCGGGTCGTCGGAGACGTGCTCGTGGACCAGAGTCTCATCCGCGGGCCTTTCAAACTCCGCGTGAAAAAGCGCGGACGCGCCTCTTTTTCAAACAGCCAATCAGCTGACGTCTCAATCTTTTGAACGACCGACTCCTCGAGCCTAGTCCGTTTAGACGCCGCCGGGCGCGCTGAACGCCATCGAGTACGCGGCCATCATCTGTGCGCGCAGTTGCTGCTTGACGTGCACGCGCCCGTGCCTTTTCTTTTCGTCGCTGCGAGCGAAGCGCTTGCCGCAGACGTCGCACGAGAATGGCTTCTCCCCCGTGTGCGTGCGCGTGTGCGTGGTGAGGTGGTCGCTGCGGCTGAAGCTGCGCGCGCATATCGTGCACTGGAACGGCTTCTGTCCGGTGTGAATGCGCACGTGGCGGTTGAGCTCGTCCGAGCGGGAGAAGCGGCGCTCGCAGCCCTGCACGCAGCACGGGAACGGCTTCACCTTGACGGCGCTCGTGGCTTTCCTGGCTCTGCCCGAGACCTTGGCGGCCCCCGCCGTCTGCGCGTTGCCGATGTTGGGCATCGGGAACGCGCCGGGCAGGAGGGAGGAAAGGAGGAAGGCGTCAAGGGTGAAGGGGAGGGCGGCGGGCGGGAGGGACAGCGCGAGGCCGCAGGGCGCGGGCTCCGTCTTGATGACGGGTCGGTTAATGACGTAGTCAGCGGAGTCTCCTCCGTTCACGCCGGGGACTGACATCAGACTCTTCAGCCACTCCTCCAGGGCCAGCGGCTCCTGTTTGATCTCGTGAGACAGGGAGGGAACGTCTCCCGCGGCCGCCTCGCTCCCGACCAGCGACTCCAGGAACTCCGCCACGTCCACCTGTTGCTCGAGCGCCGAGAGCGGGAGCAGCGGCTCGGTGGCGGACGGCAGGCCGGTATAGCCGGTCCCCGGGAGCTGCACGCAGCCACTGCCGCCGCCGCAGCTGGAGGCCTGGAACTCGCTCTTCACCAACAGCAGGGCCGGGGGAGGCCCGGGGGAGGACGCGCTGGGGCCGGGGTCGGCAACGCTGCCGTAGCCCGCGGGCACGCATGTCGGTTGGAGTGATGGCGGAGAGGAGGCGGGATGATGCTCGAGCTCGCTGCAGACGCCCACTATCTCGGTGATCATGTTGAGGATGGCGTCCGCGCTGCTGCTCAGCTCCGCCGCCGGCTCGGAGGCGGCGAAGAAGGCCGCGGAGGAGGCGAGCGACGGGGAGAGGGTGTCCGAAGAGCAGTCGCTGAGGTCGGAGAAGAAGTCCGAGTCGGAGGCGTCGGTCCCCGGGGAGAAGGCTGGAGGAGGAGGGGGCCGTTAGTGGTGTTGCATAACAATAATAATCACTGTCTTCCCACACAAACACACACACACACACTCAAACACACAAAACGCAAGCGCACAAACGCAAGCACACACACAGACACGCAAACACACATGCAAACGCACACACACACTAATGTTTGAATTAATCGTTCATGAACGATTATGCGTGGCACTTGCATCACTGTATACATGTGAGCAACATGTGATAAAATATCCACGTGCACTCTGAAACTTTATGAGACGCACATACCTTGGGAGAAGGGCGAGCTCGTGTCACATTCACTGTGGTCCCCGAGGCTGGAGCCCACGCTGTCCACCCAGGCGCTGCACGCGCCCTCCAACTCCGACAGGAAGCTGTCCTCGCGCTCCAGAAGCATGATCACGGTGCAGATGCTCGTGTTAAACCCAATGATTAATTAGAGCCCAAATGTCCTCAGAAAATACAGTGAGATATTAATCCACGAGTCCGGTATAAACAAATGAAGTGTTGGCGTTTTAATGATGACGATAATAATAATAATAATAATAATAATGATAATAGCCGCTGAACCGTTGGTTATAGATCCGTTAGTCGTTGTTCCGTGAGAGGACTCGGCGCAGGGAGAGTCTGATGCTCCGTTCATCCACTCAGTCCCTTTTATACTCTCCGTCTCCTAGGTAACTCCTGGCTGCAGTCATTGGTGGATATCAGTGCGAGGGATTCCCCCCGCTGCGAGCTTCGTAGGTGCCCAAACATGGGCACATCCGGACGTGACGACGGTGTCCCCCTACCATATAAGGACAGGCGGGAGAGCGACGTAGAGACGGGGTTTCCTCCAAGAACGTTCACTGCGACAACAGCGAGGCCGCTTTGGCTCGAGACCAGGGGCTCGCGGAGCTCAAGAAGCGCTTATTACGCAACTATGGCGCGCGCGGTATAACGCTCCAGTGCAGCGTGCAAACGGTGCAAATCGTCGAGGAACATTAAAGAAACGGTCATTTAATCTGAACATTTCTGCAAAGGCATACCGACACACGGACAGACACACGGACAGGCAGATAGACAGCTTCGGTGCACGCGCGTGCACGTGGCTGCAGGCTTTACTGCAGCGAGCGCGCAGCCGTGGGCGGTTTGTCATCAGGTTTCAAAACAGGAGACGCAGACAGCTCCGCAGTATAGAGGGAGGAGGGGGGAAGTGGAGGCGGGGGAGGAAGAGGGGGTTGTTATGGTACTGGAACAACAACGCGCCCAAGTATTCCCTTCAATTTGTGTGCGGGTGGGAGAGAGAGAGAGAGAGAGAGAGAGAGAGAGAGGAAGACATACAGCAATATTAGTCTAAATGTAACATTCCGACACACAGGTCGTGACGTAATCACCATAGAAACGGGAGAGAGAACACCATGGTCGGATTTAGGTCGCATGTTACGTAAATTACCGTTTTTACTTTGATACTGCAGAACGAGATTGCATGAAACAAGACGTTGTGTTTACGGTGCAATTTACATCAGAGGAGTTAACAGTATGGCTCGCGCGC
>NC_136953.1:8869235-8914235 GCF_949987615.1 Pollachius pollachius | reverse complement strand
ATTGTCCCTCCCTCTCCCCCCCACTATTCCTCTCTCCCTCCCTCCTTTCCCCATTTCTCTCCATCCCTCCATCCTATACTCTCTCCCTCCCTCCCTCCCTCAATCCTTCCCTCCCTCTCCCTCCCTCTCCCTCTCTCTCTCTCCCGCCCTTCTTTCCCCTCTCTCCCTCCATCCCTCCCTCCTTCACTCTCTTTCCCCTCTCTCCCTCCATCCCTCCCTCCTTCACTCTCTTTCCCCTCTCTCCCTCCATCCCTCCCTCCTTCACTCTTTCTCCCCCTTTCCCTCCCTCCTTCACTCTCTTTTTCCATCCCTCCCTGCCTCCCTCCTTCCCTCCCTCCCTCCCACTCCATCCCCCCTCCCTTCCTCCCTCTCTCCCTCCCTCCTTCCCTCTCCCCGTTTTCCTCCCTCCTTCACTCTCTTTTTCCATCCCTCCCTGCCTCCCTCCCTCCCTCCCTCCCTCCCACTCCATCCCACCCTCCCCCTCCCTCCCTCCTTCCTCCCTCCCTCCCTCCCAATCAATCCCCCCCCCCCCCTCCCTCTCTAGTCCTCTCTGCAGTGGACAGTCTGTGTGAGGAGCTCCAGGGCAGCTGGGGGGCCCTGGTGGACCCGGGCCCCGCGGTGGCCAGGGCGGTCACCAACGTGGTGTGCACCCTGGTGTTCAGCTCCACCTACGGCCGCCGCGACCCCGAGCTGGCCCAGGTGATGGACTACAACAACGGCATCGTGGAGACCATCACTAGGGGCGGGCTGCTGGACATCTATCCCTGGTTGAAGGTACAAACACACACCGTGTACTGTACATACCACGGCTTAAAGGGACACACACACAAACATATCAATACCCCTGCTTCAGGTGGACGTTGTTTGTTTTTTGTTTAAAAGGTGTTATTGCGTCCGATATGATCTTCAACGTAGTAATCTATGCAAGCTAATCACTGTTACAGAAATAAGACTGTCGTTTAGAGGAAACAGGAGTGAAAGCCTGTGTTTTGTCCAGTGATCGTTCGACTGCCTGGAATGCAAGTAGTGTTGTTTTCGTGACGTCAGAGTGCCTTTTAGAGTGCTCTGCGACATCAGGACACAGGGACACAGGTGGCGAGGTGTGTTTGGCTGCGTGTACCTTTGTCTAGGCAGAAATTGCTGATAATTGCGGCATCCGAGAGTGGGTTATGGTTCCTGGACACTTAATAGTATAATGCACGGTGCATAAATCATTTCATATAGAACATTGCTAATTATAACGCTCATACACTCGTCCACACTATAAAAGGATCAGTTGCCGTGGGGATAACACGCCCCCCCTTGACTAGGATTCTCGTGTTCGACTAGTGTTCGACTCCCAGCTGAAACAAAGTTCACTTACACCTTAATGATACACGTTCTCTCTGTCTCTCTCTCTCGCTCTCTCTCTCTCAGGTGTTCCCTAGCGAGGTGCTGAGTAAGTTGAGGGAGTGTATCACTGTCAGAGACCGACTCCTGACCCGCAAGCTAGAGGAGCACAAGGTACCGACTACACACACACACACACACACACACACACGGCCCTTTGACCTCATGACCTTTGACCCTCTCCCACAGGCCTCCATGATGGAGGGTGCCCCCCGTGACCTCCTGGATGCCCTGCTACAGGCCCAGCGACCCCAGGGTCAGAGGTCAGCCCAGCAGGAAGGGGAGGGTCTTACAGACGACCACGTCCTGATGATCGCCGCCGAGACCTTCGGGGCTGGGGTGGAGACCACCTCCACCACGTTGCTATGGATACTAGCCTATCTGGTTCACCACCCTCAGGTCAGCACCACGTTGCTATGGATACTAGCCTACCTAATAAAGCACCCTCTGCTCAGCACCACGTTGCTATGGATACTAGCCTACCTGGTACATCACCCTCTGCTCAGCACCACGTTGCTATGGATACCAGCCCACCTGACACACCATGAAAGTTAAAAGTTGAGGTTCAAACTTTATACGTGCACTTTGATGGACCGACGGACAGACTGACCATGTGAGTGTGTGGCTCCGCCCCCAAGGTGCAGGAGCGTGTGCAGAAGGAGCTGGACGAGGTGGTGGGGCGTGGGAGGGGGGTGTGTGTGTCGGACCGCCCCCACCTCCCCTACCTGGACAGTGTGACCAACGAGGGGCTGAGGATCAGACCTGTCAGCCCCGTACTCATCCCACACACTGCTCTGAGGGACAGCAGGTACACACACACACACACACACACACACTGCTCTGAGGGACAGCAGGTACACACACACACACACACACACACTGCTCTGAGGGACAGCAGGTACACACACACACACACACACACATACACACACTTCTCTGAGGGACAGCAGGTACACACACACACACACACACTGCTCTGAGGGACAGCAGGTACACACACACACACACACTGCTCTGAGGGACAGCAGGTACACACACACACACACTGCTCTGAGGGACAGCAGGTACACACACACACACACACACACACACACACACACACACTGCTCTGAGGGACAGCAGGTACACACACACACACACACTCTGCTCTGAGGGACAGCAGGTACACACACACAAACACACACACACACACACACACACACACACTGCGCTGAGGGACAGCAGGTACACACACACACACACACTGCTCTGAGGGACAACAGGTACACACACACACACACTGCTCTGAGAGACAGCAGGGACACCCCCCCCACACACACACACACACACACACAAAAACACAAACACACACACACACTCCTTCTCACTCCCTCTCCCTCCCCTGTAGTATCGGGGGTCACTCTATCAAACGTGGGACGCGTGTTTTGGTCAACATGTGGGCGATCCACCACAACCCCAAACACTGGGAGCAACCGGACCTCTTCAAACCAGGTAACACACACACAAACAACAGACTCATACACACTCCCGCACACGCACGCACACTAACTCACAAACACACATATACACTCTAACAAACGAGTGTGTGTTGGAGTATGAACATGACACTTGCTTTATCTTTCGTCCCAGAGCGTTTCCTTGACGACAAGGGTTGCCGTGTGACGCCGCCCTCTTTCCTGCCCTTCGGAGCGGGGCCTCGGGTGTGTGTTGGCGAATCGTTGGCAAGGATGGAGCTCTTCCTCTTCCTGTCCTCTCTGCTCCAGCGAATGAGCTTTCGGCTCCCAGACGGAGCCCCGCCCCCTGACCTGCAGGGCAGGGTGGGCGTGGTCCTACAGCCGCTTCCTTTCAAGGTGCTGGTCATCCCGAGAGAAAAGGGTCAAACCTAATGCAGCTGTTGGAGACTCTTGCTGTAATATACTAAATGCATTTTCCGAATTTGCAATGGAGAGGTTTTTATTTTGAAAATCTTCAAAGCAGCTACCAAGTTTGTGTGGGAGATTATCTTGAAAGTGCTAACAGAGAGAGAACTACGCAAACCGGCGTTAGATATTTAGTAATTTATATTTTTAGCTGTCAACAGTGAGTGTTCCACATTGGTAATAAACTTTAAATCATAATAGTATACAATCATGTCCCAGATTTGTGTGTTTTGTGCTAGCATTAGCCAAATGGTGCCAATAGTGTAAAATGCTCAGTGGACTCACCTGGTGAACTGCTAGTGCTGCAAAATGAGTGCTTCTGCGCCATGTTCTCCCAGGGTCCAGTAACAAGGCAGAGAGACATCGACAAATACATACAAGCTCAACAAAACTGAAATATGCAAACAGCAGAGTTGACTTTTCTTTGATTTGTTTGTGAATGTACAGTTGGCACAGTCAGGATATAGCCGGAACGTAGTCATAATGTAGTAAGAACATACACTCAGAAGAACATAGTCATAATATAGTCACAGCATAGCCATAAGATACAGTAACAACAAAGTCATAATGTACAGTCAGAACAGTCATAATGCACAGTCAGTGTTCAGTCCGAGCAGTCAGAATATATAGTCAGATCAGAGTCATAATGTACGTAAGAACTCTGGTCAGAAAGTAGTCAGACAACTCAAGTCTGAATAACCAGTCAGTCCAAATATGTTTGATACTTTTATTCAGTATATAATCACACACGATTAGAACAGACTGGTTTAGATAGGTTGCACGCACGCAAACACACACGCACACACACAGGGACATTAAGACTGAATCGATAAAATAACATTTGAAAGGAGAAATGAAAGAAGCGTGTGTCCCTCCTCGTCGTACGGGTTCATCAGCAGTAGCATCACACTAACGTCAGTAGACCGGGGTAAACGCAGGGTTAACTCGAGTTAACTAAGCACAACCACATCCCCCAGATAAGTCTCAGACCAGGGCAGTCATATACATGGTTTGACCTGTTAAGCTTCCTTTACCACAACTGTTACATCAATATTCAATCTTTATGACACCGGCCAAAGTGAGTCACAGGGAATTTAGGGACCTGTCTTTAAGGAGCCGGAAGGGCATCAAGGAGGCCTCGTGGTGTTCTGTGGAGCCTGTTCAGCTGGGAGTCCAGCACCATAAAGGCTTAGTGATGGTTCCACGTTGACTCAACGCAATGACCATGCAGTCGTGAACCTGTTTCGGTTCTGTGTGGGGTTTTAGTGAGTGGACTAATCACAGCCCTTGCTGCTGCGTCGCCTCGACGCAAGGTTATATTTTTTGGGAGGCGCATGTCTGGCCCTTGCGGTGGACGCAAGGAGGGCCTGCAAGGACATTATGGGTCCGTAAACCCCCTTGCATTGGGTCGACGTCCAACCATAACTGAGGCTTAACCCTACACTAGGAGGCCTCCAGGTTGCCTGTGGCACCTGTTCAGCTGGGAGTCCAGCACCATGACCCTACACTATCATTGCCCCTCATCAGTGGATTCCCAAGGCTTTTTATCCTGTCAAATCGTAACTCATTTTGCATTTCATTCATGCTTTCCGCCCTAAGATCAAATCCCAGATGACTCTCCAAGCATGCGGTTTGAACACAGCCCATGAGCAAAGCACCCTTACCCGGCCACTCACAAATCAACCAGAGAGAGAAATCACACACTCTCACACACACACACACACACACATGCACACATACGCACGCATAAAAATAACAGCTTTGCCTATCGCTTAGTAACAGTTGTCAAGTAGAAATGGCACTCTGTAACCATGGAGATATATAACCTTATTAGATCCCAGTAAACAAAATCAGCATCAAATCACAACATCAATAACAACAACATGTTGTTACGTCCCATCGTTCTAGAGTCCTGCACCAGATCCTGTAGAGTCCTGTACTGTAGTCCTGTGCTGTAGTCCTGTACTGTACTGTAGTCCTGTACTGTAGTGTAGTCCTGTCCTGTACTGTAGTCCTGTACTGTAGTCCTGTACTGTACTGTAGTCCTGTGCTGTAGTCCTATACTGTAGTCCTGTACTGTAGTCCTGTACTGTACTGTAGTCCTGTACTGTAGTCCTGTACTGTACTCCTGTGCTGTAGTCCTGTACTGTAGTCCTGTACTGTACTGTAGTCCTGTACTGTAGTCCTGTGCTGTAGTCCTGTACTGTACTGTAGTCCTGTGCTAGAGTCCTGTACTGTAGTCCTGTACTGTAGTCCTGTGCTAGAGTCCTGTACTGTAGTCCTGTACTGTAGTCCTGTGCTAGTGTCCTGTACAATACGAGTCCTGTACTAGTGTCCTGTAGAGTCCTGGTGAGTCCTGTACTGTACTGTAGTCCTGTACTGTACTCCTGTACTGTAGTCCTGTGCTAGAGTCCTGTACTGTAGTCCTGTACTGTAGTCCTGTGCTAGAGTCCTGTACTGTAGTCCTGTACTGTAGTCCTGTGCTAGTGTCCTGTACAATACGAGCCCTGTACTAGTGTCCTGTAGAGTCCTGGTGAGTCCTGTACTAGAGTCCCTTTAGGTCTGAGGAATGATGGAGGCTCTTAAAACCCACTCTTTTCCTTCTATCCCCCCCCAGGCCATCTGTGCATGTTGTCACGGCAACCAGGAGGGGAGAACACACCTCCCATCCCCCGGCATCTCATGTCTCCACCGCTGCCCTGCACTACCGGGGGGGGGGGGGGGGGGGGGGGGGGGCACAGCCCCCAGCAAAGTGATGTCCGCTCCCAAAGCCCATTGAGGGTCACACGTCCCGCCTCACCGTGTCTCCACGGCGACCGGTGCTGAAACAGCCAGGCTAGCTATAGAAAAGATATTGCTGTGTAAAACACGACCAGGACTAACAAAGTGTAGAAACGGGGACGGTCTCTCATGGATATATAGATATTCATGTTGCCGAAACTCATCACATCTATGCTGCTACACTGTAGGAAATAACATGTGACTAAGTGTGTGTGTGTGTAGTACTGTCTGAGGGCTATTGCTCGGACAATATGCCTGGTGATGTCAGATGGATAGGATGAGAGACAGAGAGGCAGAGAGAGAGAGAGAAAGAGAGAGAGAAGAAGAGAGAGAGAGCAATAGAATGACGTGTCTGTTCTGTCTTGTATCTTTGAGCCTGAATCATTTCTACTGTTCTGCTCTACTTACACACACACACACACACGCACGCGCACGCACGCACGCACGCACGCACTCACACACACCTCATGTCTCCGATGTGCGAGTGCTAACAGTGGCGTGGTGACGTTATCAGAACACCCATGACGCCGTAGCATCCATGTCACCATGACGACCACAGTTAATGCATTGACGGGCAGCAAGAGCTGTGATGTATAAAACAATGTCCCACTTCCTGCTTTATGTAAACGTATGTAAACGGTCCATCACACTGTCTCCACGACGATAATGACCTCGCCGGGGTCCTTGAGGGGGGCGGACGTGGGTGTGGCGTTGGGGGAGGAGCTACACGGCGGGGTTGGCACCAGAGCCCGCGCTGGACAGTCGGCGCTATCGTGGAGCATGACGGTGACATCACTTCCTTGTCTCCCGCCCTCCCCTCCACTCCTCAGAGACTCCTTCCCTCCTCCTCCTCCTCCACTCTCCTTCTCCTCCTCCTCTTCGTCGTCGTTGTCCTCCTCCTCCTCTTCCTCCTCCTCCTCCTCCATGCGACAGCGGCACACCTCGATCCCCGAGTCTCCCGTCAGCCGGCGGTGGCGGTACTGACTCTCGTCCGCGCCCACGTCGTCTTCGTCTCTCCCCCCCTCCTCCTCCTCCTCCTCCTCCTCCTCCTCCTCCTCCTGATGCCCCCCCGGCGCCCGGCCCCAGCTGGGGGGTCCGACCTCGTAGACGTCCACGCAGGGGGAGAAGAGGGTCTGCTTGGTGGTGGAGTGGGTGGGGCGGGGGGACGGAGAGAGGGAGGTCTTGGCTGACCGGCTCACCGGAGGGGCCAGCAGGGAGTCCAGCGTGGGGGCCAGGAGCAGCACTGGGGGAGGGGGGGAGGGGGGGGCCGGTCGGGGCTGGTCGGCTCCAGAGGTTGGGATGCAGGTCTGGGTGGACGGCGGGCCTTCACCACTTCCAGGGGCGGGGCTTACGTTAGGGGCGGGGCTAGGGTCAGAGGTGGGTCTTAGAATAGGGGTGGGGTTAGGGTCAGGTTGGGCCTTTTCTGGAGGGGTGTGGTTAAGGTTGGGGGTGTGGCTTATGGTAGGGGCGTGGTTAGGGTCAGGGTTAGGGTTCAGTGGAGCAGTGAGGTCAGGGCTTAGGGCGGGAAGTCCCTCTGTAGCGACTGTTTCTCCTGGACAGGCTTGCTCTCTCCCGGGGTGCTGACCGGTCAGGATTCCCATGGCTTTGGAGACACAGGCCGCCAGGTCAGACTGAGGCATTGTGGGAGACGCGGTGCCAGCGTCGTCTTCTCCAGGAGTGTGTGGCGCCACCGCTACCGACGGCCCAATCCCCGTCGCCGAGATGTCCGGCGCTGTGGTTGCCGACGCCGCGGTCTCCACGGTGACCGTCACCTCGTCCGCGACGCTTCCTGACACGCTTCCGTCGTTGCCGTCGCCGGGGTCGGCGGTAGCCACGGCGACCGTCTCCACGACCACCACCATGGACTGGGCCCCCCGGGCCGCATCCAGGGACACCCCCGAGGCGGCGGTCTCCGCGGTGACTTGCAGGGGGAGGGGGGGCACGCCGCAGGGCGTGGAGGCGTGGCTTGTGTCCGTCTCGTAGGTGACGTTCACCGAGAGGGAGGAGCTACAGGGAGACGACGGGCAGCAGGAGTCACAGGAGCAGCTGGAGCTAAGGCACACACACACACACACACACACACACACACAGGCACACGCACACAAGCGCGCACACGCGCACACACACACACACACACACACGGTGTCAATGGCAGCAGATCTGCAATAGCACAGTAGTAGTACAGTTGTAGCACTGTATTAGAACTGTAGTAGAGCACAATAAGTACTTCAGTAGTAAAGAGGTAGTACCGTCCTACAACTGTAGTAGTACAGTTGTAGAACGGTACTAGAACTGCAACTGATACAGTAGTACAGCAGTGGTACTAGTACTCAGCAGTACTAGTTCCAGTACCTGTTGTCGGAGCTGAGGGAGGACAGCATGTCGCTGCAGTGGGCCAGCTGGGGCCGCTGGTGGTGTGTGAGGAGGTGGGGGTCCCGGGCAGTGGGGGGCTGGGGATAGCGGGGGGAGGTGAACACCGAGCTGTAGGGGGGAGGGGGGGTGGACGGCTGGGCCGCGATCTCCTCGTAGCTGGGCAGCTTCAGAGACGCCAGGAAACCTGCAGACAGGCCGACGGACAGACGGGGAGGCAGACGTACAGACGGGGAGGCAGACAGGCAGACAGGCCGACGTACAGACGGGGAGGCAGACAGACAGATAGACAGACGTACAGACGGGGAGGTAGACAGACAGACAGGCAGACAGGCAGACGGGGGGGGGGGGGGGGGTAGACAGACCAAGTGAGTCTATGACCCTTTTGGGAGTGGGGTCAGAGCTCTTAAGTGACGATCCTAAATGTCAGACCACCTGACACCCACCCCCAGCTGCTATGTTTTGTGTTGTCATGGTGACAGACGGCCTTGATACCATGGCAACAAGGACATGTGACGGAATGTTTGTAAAGTTACACCCCGATATGATTTATCGGTCAGCCGTCAGACCCCCTGTCACACGCCCAACTCTTTTTTATTGTCGTTTATATTTAACCTTTCTTAAATCAAGTTAAAAAAGGTACAAAATGCTATTTATTTTTGATTGAAATGCGCTCTTCAACACATTATGTGGTATAGACACCCCAATGATTTTTATTTATTCTTTGTTTTTGAGGAGATGCCGGGTTTGGAGAGAGAAGGGAGAGGGAGGTTTGATGAACAGGGTATTTATTCTAAATTTAGCTTGGTGCTAGCTTGATACCGCATTCTTGCATATAGTACCTTTAAGTCTCCTTGAGAGACTAGGACTCTCAAAGAGACTAAGACTGGGCAATAATTCTACCAATAATCGTTTATTGGTATTGTGTAATCATGAAATAAAGATAGACTAATCCTGATAATCATCATTGATTAAGATTACGAAATCCTAACGAAATAAAGACATGCCCTAAATAGTATGAGGTTTTCATATGTCAGAGAGGAGAAAACTAGTTGTAGTCGGATAACATGTTACACATTTCATACGTCAATGTAATAATCCTTAGTGAGACTGTTTAGAATGATGTTTTGAACTCATAAGCATATCTTCCTATTTATGGACCTTTTGTATCAAATTCCCCAATGACAATCATGATAATAAAGGCTTTGACGTCGCCCAGTCCTACTTGCAACAAAAGGAAGATTTTGTGTCTGTTTTGTTGTTTAGTTGGTTTTACAAGAGCACTATTGTTGAGTGCAAACAACAGAGCCCTGCCTGTACACACACAATGAACAGAGTCTTACTCAGATCCAACATGGAGGCCGGGTAAACACAATGAACAGAGTCTTACTCAGATCCAACATGGTGGCCGGGTAAACACAATGAACAGACAGCTTCGGTCGGATAGTATTTTCTTCTTAGGAAGATTCCTTCCTAAGTGAAGTGACATGGTTTCTAAGTGGCAGCCATGATAAGTGCTGTACGTATTCTCTAAAAGCTAAGGGAAGATCTATTACTACTACTACTATGCTTCCTTTCTTATCGCCACATAGGGTAACCTGGACGATCCTTTATGGAAGTAAAACGAGATAAATCATTCCCGTAAATCCTTTAGGCAGCCATATTGGAAGAGATGCACCATTCAACCATTGACGAAAACAAACAATCAACATGGCCGACTTTATGTATACAATCGGGAAGCAAGTCGGGCTCGTACATGGTGACATCGGTATGAGTGCCTGTATTTCGATGGTATAGTCGATGTTATTGGTAGAAATGGTGTCATGGGGAGACATCACAGTGTTTGAAACTGCCACAGTTTTGATAAGCCTTGGCTACGGTATATTAACGTTTGATTTTACAGTACAACTCTCTCGTCATCACAAAATGGCGGAGCATTGCAAACTAAAAATCCCATGACACATTCTGATGTACAGGCTCTATTGAGTTTCAGATGGAAAATAATAGTGGACTCGGGTGGGCACTCTCAAAGTGGCAACTGTTTCATTTCTCGTTTAGGATGGTAGCCTAAATTCCTTTCCTAAAATTCCAACCTTGGTATTGAAGTAAAATTTTTCTACTGGTTGTCCATGTTTCATACAGTAGAAAAACACTTTAAGAATTCAGGGGTGGCAGTATCAAAGATATACTTTTAGTGGTCCGTCTCCGAAACATTGTAGTTTCACCACAGCAGACCCACATCCATAACATCCACCATCGCTTAATTACATACTCTAGGATAAGTGCAGTCGGATCATCTAGCACTGCGGTTGCTTTTCCCTAAGTTTTTGAAGATTTCCTTCAAGGTCAAGGAAGGTGGTTAGGAATGGACATCATCTTTCAGACTATTCGACCAGAGGTCCCAGCTTACTCAGATCCAACATGTGTGGGTGCACGCAATGAACCCAGTCGTAGTCAGCTCCAGCACTGAGGACGGTTGACACAAGGAACCATCTAACTCAGATCCAACATGCAGGTTGGGTACACACAATGAACTCAAAATGCCCTGAAGACAACTCAGAAGTTGTCCGAGTAGAACATGGAAAACATGTTTTTTACGAGCGCTGACTTGTCTGCCTCGAGGCAGGTAGCAACATCAAACCCGATGACCCTCATCATTAATGGGAATGATATTCTTATGAAAGTGTTTGTCAATGTTTTAACACACTGTTTGATTTGTGATTATTGAATATGTGTTTGTATCTGTTATATTTCTCTATGATTATAGCAATATGTGGAATCTATTTGACCAATTCAATCTGCTAGCCAGTAAACGTCTCTGCTCTTCTTCACGCGTTTCCAAAAGAAGCATAAATTGCTGCGGCTTTTATGTTTCCTATTCAGCCATGAGAAACAATGCCAAACTTCATTCAGGCATCCATGTTTCTTTTCAGAATGGATTGATGTCGGAGTTCTGAGTTGTTTTGAACGCGGTACATGTCTTACTCGGTTCCAACATGGAGGCCGGCTACACACAATGAACAGAGTCTTACTCAGATCCAACATGGAGGCCGGGTACGCGGTAGCCCCATGGTAGGCCAGCAGGCTGATGTCGGTCTGCCTCTGCTGCTGCTGGACACGCAGCTTGGCCCGCCGGTGGCGGTACGCACAACAACAGCTGAACAGGATGAGAGCCGACCACAGGAGCCAGAACCCTGCACACAGTGCACGCATATATGTTAAGTTATGTTTAAACACAGACACATTTACACAAACATTACACAAAGTCAACAGCCACAAAGTGGCAGTGTTGACTAGACACACATTATACAAAGTTAAACAAACACAAAAAGTATACATTAGTATACTACTTATATAGAGTTTTTAGTGCTTTATATACTTGTATAATGCTTGTTTACTACTTGTATTACACTAGTACTCTCACACAGAGTTCGTAATACTTTATCTACTCGAATAATACTAGTATACTCACACCAGAGTCCGGAATACTTTATCTACTTGAATAATACTAGCATACTCACTCCAGAGTTCGGAATACTTTACCTACTTGAATAGTACTAGTATACTCACACCAGAGTTTTTAGTGCTTTATATACTTGTATAATACTTGTTTACTACTTGTATTACACTAGTACTCACACACAGAGTTCGTAATACTTTATCTACTTGAATAATACTAGTATACTCACACCAGAGTTCGTAGTAGTAGGTACAGCAGCCCGACTCTCCACAGCAGTGTCCGGTCTCGCAGAGGTAGCCGCCGCTAGTGCCCCCACCGTTAACGATAGCTCCGTTACCATTAGCGCCGTTAGCGTTAGCCCCGGGGCAGAAGCGAGGTCTCGCCAGCAGAGGCAGGCTGCCACTAGCGTGGTACTCCATTCTCTGCTTAGCTACACGCTAGCCGCGCGCCACCGCTAGCTCCTTGCCGTTAGCCGTTAACCGCCAATTATCTGCTAGCTAGATACAGAATAATCTGCCTCTACGAAGGGGGGTTTACAACTACATTTTCTTTTAAGTACAAATGTGTTTAAATAGGGGGTATTTCAATAGCTAGTGGTGGGGTAAATCAAGCCATCTATAATTTTAATGAACTAGCAGATGGTTTTTGGTGTTATTTTAGTAGTCACACTTTGAGTCGTGGTGTCCCTTAGGGAACTCTGATGATCTCTCAGTGAGGACATCTTGGTGGGAAAGTGACGCCTGAATGGAGGCTGTTGTTGTTACTGGAAGGACATGGTGGCACATCTGGAGGGCTTGGGAGACCAGCACATCACTGCCTAGAGAGAGAGAGAGAGACAGACAGAGAGATAGTATGATACAATAATGATATAACTCATTAAAGACAGTGAAAGCTACCTGTAGTGCAGTCCTGTGAACATGTTTCAACTGATTTCACACACTTCCAAAAGATCTGCCCTAGTGCTGCAATGCTGCATGGCACCAGCACACGCTCAACCTAACACACACACACACACACACACACACACACACACACACACACACACACACACACACACACACACACACACACACACACACACACACACACATGCCAATGCACGAAATAAAAAGGAAAGCACTGCGAATGAAATGAATGAAATCCAGCTAATCTTATTTTCTGAACATGTCTGCGTGCAACGGAGCTTTTGTGCGTCACGTGCCATAGATAACACGATCATAATAATGATAATAATAATGATATTAACAATAACGGAGGACTCCGTAACAGGTTCCATCCCGGTGATACCGTGCACAGGTACAGGCCTCCGCACACGGGAGCGTGCACGTGCCAACACAGTACAGGTAGCGAGGCGACCCCCGTGCACGTTATCAAGCCGTCTTCATATGAACGGACGGCTGTCGTCTACTCGCCAAATTCTCCGCAAATGCGACATAAACACATAACAAACATACCTGTTAGTACTTCTCCGCGTCTGTCGCTGTTCCGCTCTACCGAGGTCTCGACGCGCCGCTCTACGCTCCTCGTCCCAGTGTGGTGGTCGGTGCTGGGCTCTTCACGGCCCTGGTTCTCCAGCCGCTCGGCTCCCCTTGCCAGGACCCTCCGCCTCCCCCACCGCCATTAACGGCAGCGTCAACCACCGGTGGCGGAGACACCACTTCCGGTGGGAAATGAATCTACGTTTCAAAATAAACCTACATTTAATAACAGAAATAAGAAAATTCAGATTGCGGACGTTTTTTGCAAAGATAGACCAACACCGTTGAGTAAAAATATACCAGACGAATGATACAATATTTTAAAACCATCTTAGATGACATGAAATAAAGTATAAAGCAAATAGCAGGTTTCTCAAGAAGAGCTAACTCTCGTGGCTTTTATTTTGTAGACAAGCCCAATCGGCCGGAAGATGTGTGTGCGCTTGTTTTAGCGCTGAGGGCCAGCCGCCGGTAACGGCCCGTAACCCCGCCCACTAAACCGGCCGACATAAAGAACGGGTTGTTGTCGGTCGGTGGTAAAATGGACGGATGGAGAGACGGATGGGACAGAGTGTCAGAACTGTCACATGTCACTCTTCATCAACATGTTAGGTTGGAGTCCCAGCGACCCAGAAGAGAGAGCATACTGAAAAGATAAATAAACCAACCGGTATTCTCCATCTCCTGAATCTACCTTTATCGACGGTGCTGGGGTTTCGGTCGCTGATGGCGGACTCATCCAGATGCGATTGGACCGTGGTGGCATATTGTCAGCCAATCAGAACACGCCCTGGGGGTGAGCCGCGGGATGCTGCAGCTCCTAGCAACAGCAGGAAGAGGTGTAGATCTCGCCACCCCCCCCCCACTCCTATTTACATGAGATGTTTGTCCTTTCTAAATAGTACAGACTGTATCTTTGAAGCTGTAAACAAACGTTGGTACACACAGTATTCATATGAAAAGCATGTAACAGCTATAAGTCTGCCATAGAAGTTGTATCGCTCGCTGGTTTCATGTGAAACAAGCTCCGCTGCGCCAGTGCGCGTGTTCACCATCAGAGGGCGACAAACGGCCCCGTTGTCCTGTGCGTGTAAATATTTGTCGCTCGTTAAATAAGTATTTAAGAAGTATCTATTTCCTTCATGTTCTCATACTCAGTTCTTATTTTACGTCAACCAAGCTGTCAAGTAAGGTCAAGGTGGCATTTTTAAGTTGTTTGAAATAAAGAATGCTATTAGGCTTATATAATTCTTACTTAAGATAACATTACATTCGCTCTATTAAACTGAATTATATGCGTGTATGTGTGCTTGTGCGTGTGTTTGTGTGCGTGTGTGTGTGTGTGTGTAAGGGCGGACGGAACGCGCGTACACACAAACACACTCAACCCCATACACACAGATCGAAATGACTCACCATGCCAGATTTTGAGAACAATATTATGTTTTCTTAGTACTGATCAAATTAAAATAAAAAAGCGATGCGTTGGCCGGGAATCGAACCCGGGTCAACTGCTTGGAAGGCAGCTATGCTCACCACTATACCACCAACGCCGCCATGCTGATGACGGTCTGTTTTGAAAACTTATACGAAAACCCGCCCAAAATACTGGCATTTCAGTCTTGCGTTTTTCCAAATGTGTGATGTCCAAACTTTAAACTGATTCAGAAAGTCGGTGTTTAGAGTCACTAGTTATTTACAACACCAATAAACAACACAGCAGCCAAGTAAAACAACGCATGTCTTCTGGAAACCTGTTTCTTCCTTCTCAATTAGGTCGTTATTATTTATCGTTATATTACATGTAGTGATTTTACATGCTCACTATTGGAGCGTTATCACTGGTAACTGTTGTGTAATAGAATTTGTGTTTTCATTCTGCATGGCTCGGCGATGTTCGTGATAGGAGAAAAGCCGCACATTTCAGCACATAACGAAAGTGAACATTTCAGAAAATGTAAATATTTTGCATTTCAATTGAATGTAAATATCTAAGCCTTTGAGCCACTTTATAGTTGGGTATATTTGTATGTTGGCCTAAATTTAATTCAATGTTGCCCACAGGTTTGTGAAGGTGTATGCATATTTTCTATATTTACTATATTTTATTACCCATTTTCTATTCTCCCTTTTTTATTAATATTTTTCAATCTTGTGACAGAAGCCAGTTCATTAATAATGATGCAAACGAATTAATAAATATATATACAATTTGTTATAAATATATGAAGTACTCTTTAGGCGCAATGGACCCTTGCAGCCGCCAGGTGGCGCGTTTGAGTCGTTTATGAAGAGACGTGAGCGGCAACAGAATGGTATCGTGGCCCTGTCTTGGGTATGCAACGCAAACGAAGGCATTGTCTATTTGGAGAAAAAAAAAACTTGCATTAAACACACAAACGGCTAATGCATTTCCTTCGTTTTTAGAGAACAACTACAAGTTCAGTGGACAATGGCAATGACAATTAGTGATGTAATCAGTTGTCATAATGGTATGACAATATGTAAAATAATCAGAGTATGGTATTTTAGCTAGCATTAAACGCCTTGTTTAAGATTCAAGTAGAATTAAACTACACCCCCAAATCCATCTTCCTACCGTCTCATGGCGGACGAGACAACACAATGCACGACATCTAAATAAAACAGAACCTGGAAGACACATGCACTTGGTTCCCCCTTATCTTATCTTATCTTATATTCAATAGTGAAGGAGCAAACTTCTCCTCTCCCTTCTCTCCTCTCCTTCAACACTCATCTACTCTCCCTCTCCTCCCCATTCCTCTCTATCTGTCCGTCTGACTGAGTGTTCGTCTGTCCGTCTGTCCGTCTGGCTGTCTCTGTCTGTCTGTTTGACTGTCATTCTAATTCACTTATATTGTCAGTCTTTTAAATAAGCCTCTAATTTAAATAATTGTCTAATCTGTTTTTTTATGCTGTGTGGAAATTATCAATAATGCTCAATAATGTTCGAACCCTTATGGGTTCTGCAATCATTAATCAATCCCTTAAATGTCTACAAATAAATATTGCCGTCTTTATTCAAACTATATTATAAACCTTTCTTATGTAATATATCTTATTGTAACCATCATACGTTCTCTATGTCTCTCTACCACTCTCTCTAATATCAGACCTCTGTTCTGGCTTTATCGTTCTCTATGTCTCTCTCCCTCTCTCTCTCTCGCTCTCTCTCTCTCTCTCTCTCTCTCTCTCTCTCTCTCTCTCTCTCCCTCTCTCCCTCTCTCTCTTCACAGCTAAAGGCAGCCAATGATCTACGAGGTCTCGCGCCTCCCTCCTGTTTTCCTCACCTCGCCTCGCGCCAATCAGCCCGCTCACCGCGCGCAGCGACGACACGAGACACGGGGAGGGCACGGCCGCTCCCGGGGGCTCGCCCACCCGCGAATACACACACACACACTTACACACTAACACACACACACACACGCACACAGGCACGCACAAACACACGCGCACGCACACACACACACACAAGCAGACACGTATACACACGCACACACATACACTACACCCACACGCACTCACACGCGCACTCATACACTCACACGTACACTGACACACACACACGCACACACACACACAGACACACAGACACACACACATACCTCCCCTCGAGCGCCCCGGGAGGGGCTCAACCCCTCCCCTTCCCTTTCCTCTCCGTTACTGAACATCAGCGTCGCGTGTACCCCCTCCCTCCCACCCCGCCATGCTCCCCCTCCCCCCCACCCCCTCCCTTCTCCCTTCACTCACGGCTCCTCCGTCGCGAGGACGTACCGTATCCGTTCATAACCTCCGCCATTATTCATTAGCCCCCCCCTCGTGCGCTATCTCTCCGTTTTTTTCCTTTCCTCGAGCTGATCTTTACGCTCCTTTTCCCGCCCCACAGGTCTCCTGTGAGCCGTCTCGCGACTCAGCTTATTTAGCCTCTCGTTCCCGCCTAGCGCCCGTGCCAAACCCAGGTGATTATCCATCCATCCCGTTCTCCCCGCGGTCCCGGGGAGAAACGACAGAGCGACAAATCCCTCCCGGTGCTTCTCTGCTCTCCCCCTCCTCCTCTCTCCCCCTCCTCCCCCTCTCCTCTCCTTCTCTCTCTCTCCTTCCCGCCAGCCATGATCCGTGGCGGGCTAATTCCCAGACGGTCTCCTTCTCATCACCCTCTTCCTCCTCGCGGGCCCGGTAAGTAGCAGCACGCGCCGTCCATCTTCTCCATTCCCGCCTCCTCCTCCTCCTCCTCCTCCTCCTCCACCTCCTCCTCCTCCTCCTCCTCTCCTCCTCCTCCTCTTCGCACCGGCGGACTGCATGCTGTGTTTACGGTATTTATCGGCTGTTATCGAGTTTTTTCATTGGCTTTTCTCCCTGGCTCGCGGCTGGGTTGATTGACCTCCCGGGTAGCTCGCGATGCGGGGGTTTAATGTGTCGCGTGGGAGAGCCGTCTCCCCTCGCGGCTGGTGGCCACCGTGACCTTCTGTCGAGCTCGCGCTGGCCCGGTTGACCAGACAGGGTAATTAGTTACGCCTCGGGGGAAGGCACGCTTGCACTTGCACTTGCACACACACAGAGACACACACACGCAGACACACGAGCACAAACACACAGACACACACACACACACACACGCAGGCACGCACACACACACATACACACATACACACACACACAAGCAGGCACGCGCGCACACACGCACGCATGCACACGCTTGCACACACACACGCGTGCGCGCACGCACACACACACATTGGCAGGGCCTGCGCCCAAGCAGGCTGTCAGCAAGATTCGATCTGTTTTTTGTACCAAAAACCGAAATGAAAATTTGCTAAATTGCGTGCGTGGGCATACGCAGTGCATATTGCAGACGCATATTCATAAATATGTACACATATTCATAGAATGATATATATATAAATAGGCTATATACACAACATATATAGCAATATTATGCAATATTTAAATAATATTTATTATGTATTTATATAAATATTTGTATATTTAAAATCTCAGAAAATATGCATAAATCTAAATAAACAAATATTTTGTTTTATGTTTTGTGCGTATTGCAAAGCAAGGCGAGAGATTTTTATGCATATTTACCTAATTCGAACCCGTAATTTGTGTATATATGCAACATGTAACATACACCAGTATCACTACTACATCTGGTTTGAACGTTGCTCGTTTATATTTAATTGTTTGTAAAACCAGCATTAGCTTCTAGAAATGTAAACAATTGATCAAATACCCACCGACCTAAGACAGGTGTGTGTGCCCTGGGCGCGTCTGTTTTTGAGAGGCTATGTTATGCTAGATTACAAAGCAATAGGCCACACTACGCCATGCTACTTTAGGTAGCGCTCGGACGTGTTACAATACACCACGCAACGCAGGTCTCGACTCTTGCACAACACACTGAATTGTTCTCAGTCATGACATCATGGTGATGTCACCACCAAGACCTTGCTGTTCATCCAATCAGATGAATCCCGGGGAAGGTCACACAAGTGATGTAGTTATTAGTAGAGGGGATCTATCATAAACCCCTCAAACTGTCTCAAGTAGCACAGGTAACAATGACATCATAGTGACCTCATGGTTATACAGGAACAATACAAGTCCCGGTCATATTCACATCATAGTGATGTAACAGGACATTCATATCCACAGACCAATCCCAAATGACATCTTAGTGATGTTACTCTATTTCCACAGAGCTAACCCTTATGACATCATAGTGACATCACAGAGATGTAACTCTGTCTGTGTCCACAGAGCAAACCTATCTACATCATAATGACACCATAGTGACATCACAGTGATGTAACTCTGTCTGGGTCCACAGAGCAAACCTATCTACATCATAATGACGCCATAGTGACATCACAGTGATGTAACTGTCTGTGTCCACAGAGTAAACCTATCTACATCATAATGACTCCATAGTGACATCACAGTGATGTAACTCTGTCTGTGTCCACAGAGTAAACCTATCTACATCATAATGACTCCATAGTGACATCACAGTGATGTAACTCTGTCTGTGTCCACAGAGCAAACCTATCTACATCATAATGACACCATAGTGACATCACAGTGATGTTGCTCTACGCTTGTGTCCACAGAGCTACCCCTAACGACATCCTAATGACATCACAGAGATGTTATCCCCTGCTTACGCTGGCAGGGCTAATCATAATGACATCATAGTGACATCATGTTACATGTTTATGTCCACAGAGCCAACCCTAACGAACGCCCGCAACTAACTCGCCCAACCAAGCTCCTCCGGCTGCCTGTGTGTGTGAGAGAGAGGGCGTGAGTGAGTGTGTGTGTGTTTGTGTGTGTGTGTGTGTGTGTGTGTGTGTGTGTGTGTGTGTGTGTGTGTGTGTGTGTCGTCATGTCGGGGATGACCAGCGGTGTGTGTGTGGACAGCGACCTCTCCTCCATGCTACAGAGGGGAGGCCCTACACACACCCATCACCCCAATCACCATGGTTACGGCAGCCAGGGACAGGTGAGTGACATCTGCATATGTTTTACAGACACGGGGTCAAAGGTCAGCGACCTACCGATGGAGGGATGCTAGAGGAGAGACAGAATGATGTAGAGAAGATGGAGGAGAGACAGAATGATGGAGAGAGGATAGAGGAGAGACAGAATGATGGAGAGAGGATAGAGGAGAGACAGAATGATGGAGAGACGATAGAGGAGAGACAGAATGATGGAGGGAGGATAGAGGAGAGACAGAATGATGGAGAGAGGATAGAGGAGAGACAGAATGATGGAGAGAGGATAGAGGAGAGACAGAATGATGGAGAGAGGATAGAGGAGACAGAATGATGGAGGGAGGATAGAGGAGAGACAGAATGATGGAGAGAGGATAGAGGAGAGACAGAATGATGGAGGGAGGATAGAGGAGAGACAGAATGATGGAGAGAGGATAAGGGAGAGACAGAATGATGGAGAGAGGATAGAGGAGAGACAGAATGATGGAGAGAGGATAGAGGAGAGACAGAATGATGGAGAGAGGATAGAGGAGTGACAGAATGATGGAGAGAGGATAGAGGAGAGACAGAACGGTGAATGGACTCAGAAGGATGGAGGGATGACAGAGGAGAGGAGGCATAACGATGGACAGATGATAAGGGAGAATGATCAAGGGAGGATAGAGACAGATTGATGGAGGGATGACAGAACAGAGTGACAGGACGAAGGAGGGATGACCGGGTGCTTACCCTGATCCTGACGCCATCGCCCCCGTCCGCAGGTGGGCTGCTCCAGCCTGGCCCCTTCCATGCTGGACTACAGCGCCGAGATGGAGCGCTACCGCTCCTCCATCGCCAGCTTCTACAAGACCAACGTCAACATGAACGTGGCCAACTTCCCGCAGTCGGCCAAGCTGGCCGCCCGGCTGGCGGCGGCCACGCCCATCTTCCCGCCCACCGCCGCCCGGATCAGCGCCATGGCGTCCGCCCCCTGGGGTTGCCCCGACAACATGAACGTCAACATGAACCACCCGGCCGCCATGTTCTGGGGCCGGCCCAAGTCCCACCACCCCCACCACGCGGCGGGCGGCGCCGCCGGCCACGTGACCACGCACCCCCACCGGACCAGCATGCACCAGGGCGTGGGGGCGGGAGGGGGAGGAGCGAACGACGGGGAGGGACCCGGCAAACACGGACACGCCGCCACCTCACTTCCTGCCGCGCAGGAAGCCGCACACCATCATCCCATGGCGCACAGCAACGGCAACTTCCTGCCAGGTTACGGTGGAGGGGGGGGGGGGGGGGGAGTGCGGGGGGATGAACAAGCAGGGCCACGCCCTGCCGGACATGATGGGCCTATCGGACGGCGGCGGCTTCCTTGGGGGGCTTGGCCTGCCGCCCGGGGTCATCGTCATGGCGATGGGGTCGCCGGGGGGCGGAGTCTCGGACTCCAGCAGCGCCTTCCAGATGACGGGCGGCCAGCAGCAGGCTAGCTCCTCCCCCTGCCCCTCCTCCTCCCCCTCCTCCTCGGGGGTGGCGGGGGCCGGGGGCGGGGCTTCGTCGTCAGGGACGGTCGCTAAGAGGAAGAGGAAGCGTTGCGGGGTGTGTGGGCCGTGCAGGCGCCTCATTAACTGTGGCGTGTGCTCTTCCTGTCGGAACAGGAAGACGGGTCATCAGATCTGTAAGTTCAGGAAGTGTGAAGAGCTGAAGAAGAAGGCAGGAGGACTGGAGGTACACACACACACACACAAACACACACATACACACACAGACAAAAACATTAATACACAGACAGACACATATACATACACACACAAATTTAAGCAATTCTCTAAGCACTTGTTCCATTACTGGCTGACTAAGAGAGCATGTGTGTGTGTGTTTGTGTGTGTGTGTGTGTGTGCATTTGTGTGTATGTGTGTGAGTGTGTGTGGGTGTTAACAGTTAATGTAAGGTAATAGATTATTGACGTCAACGTTAGAAAACACTGATTGGCCAGACACTTTGTCACTCTCATCCTCTCTCTCTTTTTCATCAGTGTGTATGTGTGTGTGTGTGCATGTGTGTGTGTGTATGTGTATGAGTGTGTGTGCGTGTGTGTCTATATGTGAGTGCATGTGTGTGTGTGAGTGTGAGTGTGTGTGTGTGTGTGCGTGTGTGATTTCAATACAATTTCACAGTCTTGCCTCATTTCTCCTTTGTGTCTTTGATGTAAGAGTGACTTTGTCTCAGCCAATCAGGAAAACATTATGAATCTGTGATTCCCCAAGCCTTGTGGGAAGTTTATTGTGACCCCGTCTCTCTCTCCCCAGCGCCCCCCCTCCGTTCCGACCGGCGAGGCGTTCCGTTGGTTCTTCTAGAACCCTTCTTCTCCAATAGGAGATCAGAGAGAGGACAACCAGGAAGTTGGCGGCACCGTAATGTGTCCCACAGTCAGGATATTTGGATTACGACCGACTGTTTACAACCCCAATGCAATTTGTACAAACTACAAATCAAATGTTACCCGAATCAGGACTTGCTGAAAGAGGAGGAGATGATGGTGGTTCCATGTTGGCTTAGTCCGATTCAGATCTCACCCACTAGCTAGCCTTGTTAAACCAGCTAGCCATTTTAAACCAGTTAGCATCGTTAAAAAAAGGCCAGCCTTGTTCATCAAACTAGTTTTATTCAACAAGCTAGCCATGCTGAACAAGCTAGCCCTGTGAATCAAGCTAGCCTTGTGAAACACGGTAGCCTCGTTCAACAATCTAGCCATGTTAATCAAGCTAGCCTCGTAAAAAAGCTAGCCGTGTCAATCAGGATAGCCTTGTTAAACAAGCTAGCCTTTTTAGCATTTCAGATGAATACCAGTTAGCGTCGGAGCAGAGTCAGTCAGGCTAGCTGGCTAGCCATGTTACTTGTCTCTTCATACCTCTCAGTATTCAACCATTAACAGCTAACGACTAGCAGTACTTTACTTTCAGTCCATCAATGTGATCTTTACCTCAACTAAAAGCCTGGCGTTATTATTGTGTAAAATTGATCTAATAGCCCAAATCAGGTGGGCAGCATAATCCTTCCGGAGAATACATTTAGCAAGTTCAACAAAATGACGTGAATGGGGAGCATTTCCTACACCGCCAAGATTTGTCACTTTCGAAAATCTCTGTTGAGGACGACAATCCAAACGTTGTTTGTGATTGGTCCGAAAATCAAGGAGGGCGTGATTTATTTCGGTTTTATTTACCGCAATTCCGATTTCCCTTCTCCATGGAGACTGCTCTTAACTCATGGAACAGTCGGTGATCAAACTACAAATCGAGTTTGCCAACAAGAAACTTCTTGCATCTCAGCCAACCAAAATGTTTGTAACTTATTTTGAAATATGCTGACCGCTTAATCCAAACTTCTCATTAGTGTGTCAGCTCACAGCCAGGTGTCTCCTATCCTCCCGAAGAGTCCAGACTATCTCTGTGGAGCCAACAAGGACCAAGTTTTATAAAGACTGTACCCTGTAGCCCTGAAAAGGCCTGCTAGGAACCAAACAATGAACTACAACTTCTCCAGGACTACAATACCCATATCACTGTTGTGTGTCCCCACTGTCTACCTCCTGGGCCAGAATTCAAAATGCACATTGTCGACTAAAGGACGATTGGTGACTCGCTTTGACAAACACATTGACATTGCAGCTGTAGACCAGAATCGAGAGAGTCTGGATGAAGCGTCTACACTGGATTGGTCGTCGGTGTGTAAAACACTGTTGGTGAACTTAGGGGAGGGGCTTATTTTATAGGGGTGGGGTTGGGGTTCAAACTGTGAAACACACATGCACACACACACTCACCCACAAACACACACACACACACACACACACACACACACACACATACATTAGGTATAAACATGCATTAATTAAAGGTATATAAATACAACATACATACACTTAGGTCTACAGAAGGACATATACTTTGTACACACACGCACACACGACAGGTAACGGCGATGGTGACGACGGCTGCGACCATATCACCATCTGTTAAGCACCCCATCACCATGGTAACCTCGTCACCACGGTAACCTCATCACCATGGTAACAGGACAGTGTTACAGAAATATGTCTCAGAATAAAAACAAAGTTCAAATAAACTGCCAGAAAGTTGTGTTGGACGGCTCATTGTTGTAATCGTTACATCATCAGGCCCTGGTACTGGGTAGCCAGGCAGGACTCCTCCCTGTGCTTGGTACCATCCACGACTTTATTCACACGCACCAGAAACACACACGCACACCTGAAGCACACACACACACACCTGAAACACACACACACACACCTGAAACATACACACAATGGGAGCAGCAGGAGGAGGAGGACGAGAAGGGGGCAGTTTTTTTCTTTGTATAAAGATTTAACAAAAGAAAATCTTTAAAATCTCTGTGTGTCAGAGAGAGAGAGAGCGGGAGACAGGAATGAGAGAGAGACAACCAGAGAGAGAATAGTTAGAGAGCGAGAGACAGACAAAGAGAGAGAGTTAGAGGGATAGAGGGGGATAGAGGGAGAGGAAGCTACTGAGAATAATGGACAAAGATGGATGAGAGAGAGATCAAGAGATAGATCAAGGGGGAGATGGAAAGGGAGAGCGAGAGATTGGGAGAGAGAATGTAAACAAAGTGTCTGGTGATTGCATCATAGAGTACTCAGAGCCTTCAGAGCTGTGTGCATGTGAATGTGAATGTGTATGTGAATGTAAGGTGTGTGTGTGTGTGTGTGTGTGTGTGTGTGTGTGTGTGTGTGTGTGTGTGTGTGCCAGAGACAGAGACTGAGGCAGAGGAAGGTAGAGCAGCCATTAAAATGTTTTTGTGTGCATGCATGCATCAAAGATGGCACCTCCATCGGTGTGTGTGTGTGTATGATGGTGTATCCATCATACAGCAGAGAGAGACTACCTCCCTCTCTCCATGACGACCCTGCCGTGTTGCCTGGCAACAGTGGTAACAATGGAAGCTGGTGCTGGTGTTGTGGAAGGTGGGCGGAGCCTATGCTTCCTGTTCATCTCTGATTTCCATGACAGAGAGACAGAGAGAGAGAGCGAGAGCGAGAGATTATTCATATGTGAAATACAGCAGCAGCAGAGAGAGAGGGGGGAGGATGAGACGGAGAGGAAGGCAGAGAAAGGGTGAGAGAGAAACAGAGAGGGATAAGACAATGTGAGAGTGAGACAGAGACGAAGGGGAGGAGGGGGGCTGCCATCTTGGAAGTGTCATCTTGCTCTACTCCCCATTCTGTCCATCTTCCTTCTTCTAAAAATCCTACCATCCTTCCACTTAAAGTCCCAGCCCTGTTTGTATGTGTGTGTGTGTGTGTGTGTGTGTGTGTGTGTGTGTGTGTGTGTGTGTGTGTGTGTGTGCATGCCAGTGTGTGTGTGTGTGTGTGTGTGTGTGTGTGCGTGTCGGTGTGTGTGTAATAGCCATTTAATTAGACCCTGATGGTCTTAATTAGTGTGGAAACACCAGACCTCTCACTCTCTAGGGCCTCTCTTTTCTCACGCTCCCCCCTCCCTTCCTCCCCCCCTCCCTTCCTCCCCCCCCTCCCTCCCTCCCTCCCCCTCCCTCCCTCCCTCTCTCTCTTCTCCCCATAACCTCTAGAGACTCATTATGTTTGGTTTCCTCCTGATGGAGAGGAGAAAGGAGGAGCGAAGAGGAGATGGGAGAGGAGAGTAAAGGATAGGAGAGGAGAGAGGAGACGAGAGGAAGGGATGGCAAAGGGAGAGGAGAGGAGAGAAGGAGATAAAAGAGTGGAGAGAAGGGGAGAGGGGAGAACCACAGAGGGGAGATGAGGGGAGGAGGGTAGAATAAAAGACAGGAGAGAGGAAACACTGAGGTGGAGAACATGGAGCCTATAGCCTAGTGGTTAGGGTGTTGGTCGCACAGCAAGAAGGCTGTGGCTTAGATAAAAGACGCGTACAGAGATGTAAATCCTGCCTAGGTTCCTAGCCTCCTGCCATCTGAGTGACGCTCCAGGAAATAGACGTGCCACCACTAATGGGCGACTTAGGGCAGAAAGGCCTGGGACAAGTTTTATAATCATTATATACTATATATACGTATATTAACAACAAACGTTTGAATCTCCAACTTCAACTGAAGCCCTTTAGGATACGCCGTAGATTGAAGCAGGCCTTTGGTTCCCCCTGGTGTTCAAACAAGTGGAGTACATCTGTGTTTGCATATATATATATATAATTTATATACTTACGTATATACACGTATATATACATGCATGTGTATATACACACATGTATATATATGTATAAAATAATATATTCTTATATATTCAAACGTATATTGTATAAGGTATTGTACGTATACATGTTTATGTATGCATATATATATATATATCCTATTTACACATATGTATATATAAACACACACATATATACACACACACACTTGAAATAAATATATTTTAGTAAATAGACACAGACAATATAGACAACAGAGACAATATGATTCTGTCCAAAACATTTATTCTGCTCATTATTTGTTCTTCAATTCACACACACACACAGTGTGGGGGTCACCCACACTTACCACAGGTGGTAAGTGTGGGTGACCCCCAACTAGACACAACGCTCGGAGGAAGTCTTCCTAGAAGATACGGCACAGATTCAACGGCAGTTTGGTCAGAAGAACTCGGTTCGACTGCAATCATTTCTTCTTTATCATCTTCTCGATCAATACATCATGATTGGCTGAACCTGCTGTCAATCTCTATGATGAGCTCCAACCAGAATAGTCATTAAATAGTGGACCACATTTCCCTTTCACACGTCCACACACACACACGGGATCTACCGATATGGATTTTTTTAGGGCCGATACCGGTACCGATTTTTTTTCCATCAGCCTTAGCCGATAACCGATACGCCGATACCGATTTTCTTGAGCCGATATTTGGAGCCGATAATACTATGGAAATCCAGAGTTCTCGCGAGAGCACAATTTGAATTTGCTCAGCGAGTCACTCTGGGAACGAGCAATATACTCGTGTATATTCCGGGCCTCCCCTGGCCCAGAACATCAGTCAATCACATCGATGTATCAATATATGCGGGCCAAAAGCGTTGCTGTTTTACCGACCGGATACGGCAAGAGTCTTATCTATTGGTTAGCTCCACTGGTCTGGACACGTCACCCCTTGTATTCTTCTGATATTTTCAAATGCATGCTTGGTGCCGCCCCTCGAGTTGGGCCATTTTCATTACTCGTTGCCAGACCCTACAGCTTTCTAGATGTGGGTCTGGATTCCCAGGCTTAGCCTCCCTCAATTAACATCATAAAAATGACACATTGATGATAACAAATGTTACAATGTCTCAATTTAAAAAGAATTACATTGATTGAACTGTCTGTAAAACAAATGATTAAAAATAATTTTAAGAAAAATCGGTATTGGCCGATACCGATACACGTAAAAAACGCAAATATCGGCCGGCCGATATATCAGTCGATCACTAACACACACACACTATACAGTACGGAATGAAAAGTGATAATTCTTATAAAATTCCTCATTGTTCAGTTTGAAACCCGTTGGTTGTAGTTCGTAAGCGCACAACACACGCCTACTCCATATGGAAGTCAGTGATGTGTGTGTGTTTGGCGGCACCAGACACGCACGCCGGCCCCACAGGATGCTGAAGTTTTAAACACTCCTGCCCGGGACCCCGGTCGGAGGTCCCGCTCTGAGAGGGGGCGGGGCTTAACGAAGGGGAGGTGGAGCTCTCCCGGTCTGGGCGGAGCTTATCTGCGGAGGCGTTGACAACGCCGTTAACGACCGGCGAGGTCACAGCGGGGGGCGGGGCTTCAGAAGAGGAAGACAGGGCGGGGGGGTTCGATGAACCGACTGGAAGCGATGAGGCGGTCTGATCGACGGCTGCTTCCTGTTTGGGGGCCGTCTCATTCAGTGGCAGTGGAGTCCATTCAAGGGGGCTTGGCCTGTCGAGGGGGTGTGGCAAAGCGGGCTGGTGTGTCCATTCAAGGCGTCTGTGGTCACTGAGGGGGCGGGGCTTGGTCCATTCCAGCAGGCCCGTGTCAACGGGCTGGCACGTCTCCTCGAGGGGGTGGTCCCATTTGAGGGGGCGTTTCCCATCAAGGAGGCGCGTCTCTGGGAAGGGGCCGGGATCACAGAGTGGGCGTGTCCATTCCAGTGGGCGCGTCTGATCGGTGGCAGGCGTCTCGTTCAGGGGACGCGTCTCAGAGGTGTGGGGAAGATCTGCAAGGGGGGGTGGAGGGGGGGCTGTGAGGTCACTACCCTCCACTACCTTTCCCTGGGTCCTCTTCCTCCTTTTGGCCTTCGTCCCGGGCCAGGGGAGGGGTATGCGTGAGTTCTGGCCGCACCCGCCCGGGTTCAGCTGGGCGATCTCGTCCAGGATAGTTGCTAGGAGACGGCTTTCGTCTCCGTCGCTGGCCCCTCCCTCGTCTTCCCCCTTCCTCTTCTCCCTCCGCCTCTCTCCCTCCCGCTCATCGTCGTCCTCGTCTTCGTCGTCGCTGATATCCACCGCCAGCATGTCCGAGGACTTTGATTGGTGGTTGGCCTCTGTGTCCGAGCCATCGGATCCTCGGGCCAGGATGTTGACCGGCAGCTCGCCGACGTCGGCTCCGAGGCCGACGCCCACTCCGCCCGGCTCCACCAACTGCAGGGCGGGGAGGTTGCAGGCGGAGAAGTCTATTGGCTGACGGACGGCGAGGTCCGAGAACACGGGGAGGCGGTTGCCGTGGCCACCATCATCGGGACTACTTTGGCTGTCGATGGTGATGACCACGGGAGAGCTGAGACAAACAACACACAAGGTTGTCATAGCGCCCGTCTGTCCGTGACTTTGAGATACAAAATACCACTAGGGCTCCTCGATTACGGCAAAAAGCTAATCAGGATTATTTGGTCAATATTGAAATGGTGTTTGACAACATGATGCATTTATTCAGCATTTCTCTCACAAAAACAACTCCATGTAACTGAGAGCTTTGTATTTTCCCCTTAAAAAATTACAAAATATGTTCGTCTAAAATTTTAGATGAACATAAATATAAAACATTTCATGAAATCGAGATAAAATTGTGATTCATTGCAAAGCCCTACCCCACGCATTATGACGCACGTAGAAGGCTCTCATCCTGTCTGTCTCTGTCCCTCCATCAATCCCCCCCCCCCCCACCTCTTTGGGTGGTCTCAAACACGACGCCACGGGGATAAGTCCTCAGGGTACCGTACCTGTTGTGCGGATGCCTCCTGTGGGGGCGTCTCTTCTTCCGCCGTTGGTTCCCAGAGGGGCCGCAGGGGCCCAGCTTCCCCTCGTAGATGATCTCCACGCTGGGGCTGCGGTGGTCACCGCCCGCCCCCCCACTGCTGCTGCTGCTGCTGCTGGGGGAGCGGAGGGGAGGACAGTCACATGGAGGTCCTGTACAGTAGGACCACCTGTACAGAAAGACCCCCTGTACAGTAACACCACCTGTACAGTAGGACCACCTGTACAGTAACACCACCTGTACAGAAAGACCCCCTGTACAGTAGGACCACCTGTACAGAAAGACCACCTGTACAGTAGGACCACCTGTACAGTAACACCACCTGTACAGAAAGACCCCCTGTACAGTAACACCACCTGTACAGAAAGACCCCCTGTACAGTAGGACCACCTGTACAGTAACACCACCTGTACACTAACACCACCTGTACAGTAACACCACCTGTACACTAACACCACCTGTACAGTAACACCACCTGTACAGTAACACCACCTGTACAGCAACACCACCTGTACAGTAACTATTCCTGGTCCAAATCAATATTGCGGGTCAGAGCTGCACTAATATTATTAGGGCTAAGACCATATGGCCAAAAGTGTGCATACTTATGCTGACCGAGGTCGATATAATAATGTTAAATTGAGTGTTTTAAGAGTGCCCTCCTTAGGACAGAACCCTGGAACCCAGAAGGTCGATCATGGTGAACACGCGCGCTGTTGGCCGCAGTAGTAGGCCCTCCACCCCGGTGGTCATGGCCGGGGGAAGGGGCTGGAGACACGGGGCCACCACATGCGTTCGGCTCCACTGCTGTACCATTGGCGTTTGTGCCGTTTCGATGTAGGCAGACTAAAACTGACTCAGGGATAACTGTAAAGAGAATAGACCTCACACATTCCACATCGCTACCACGGAGGATTTTATCGGTTGAGTAGCGTTTTAAATCGCCCAGCCTTAATTATTATCACCACGAGCTTATCGACTGTTATAACGATTGGTCTCCAGAGCGGCCTTACCTCTGGTCCTCACAGACACTGTTGTGCTTGTGGGCGTCCCTCCTCCTTTCCCGCTCCCTCCGGCGCCCCCTCTCTCTCCCCCTCTTCTCCGCCCTCTTCTCTTCCTCTCCTCCTCCTCCTCTCTCCTCGTCTCCACGGCGACCAGAGCCGGGCCTCCAGGTGGGGTCCCCGTCCTCGTCCAGGTGCCGGCTCTTGTACTTCCTCTTGCCCCCGGGCTTGTCGCTGTGGCGCTGGGGGGGGCAGGGGGGGGAGGAGGAGGAGGGCGCCGTGGGCCGGCGGGCGTGGGGGCAGCCCCAGCCCGCGGCGTCGGGGCTGGAGGCCGAGCGGGGGCGGGAGCTGCTGGAGGAGCGGGGGCAGTCCAGCCCGGAGCAGAGGGCGGAGTAGAGCGAGCGGCGCTCCCTCTCTCCGCTCGCCGCCCTCCTCCTCCTCCTCCTCCTCTTCCTCCTCCTCCCGCCCTCCCAGCCGCCGGGGGAGTGCGGGGCCGGCCGGCTGCCTCTCGCCGGCGGGCGGGGCGAGCCGGAGCTGCAGGACCCCGGGGGCTGGGAGGCGAGGGCCGGGTGCGCGGGTCTCTCCGTGCTGGAGGAGGAGGGGGGCGTGGAGGCCGAGAGGAGGAGGGAGGGGGGCGCCTCCTCCTTGGGGGGCTTGTCCTGCTGCTCCTCCTCCGTGTCCGAGGAGAGCTGCACCAGCTCAGGCGTGCGCTCCGCCATGGGCTTCACGTAGCCCACGATCAGACACTCCTCCTCCCCGCCGCCGCCCGCCGCCGGGGGGGCCGGCGAGGGCGGGGCCGAGGGCGGGGCCGAGGGCGGGGCCGTGGAGTAGGAGGGCCCGGGGGTGTCCTCGTCCCACGTGGCGAGGCTGAGGAGGCCGGCCGTCCCGGCCGCCGGCTCCTCCCCCTCCGAGATGGCGATGACGGAGCTGTGGGCGGAGCTGCTGAGGCGGCGGGCCGGCGAGGCGCGGGCGTCGGGCCCGAGGGGCTCGTACACGGCCTGGGCGTCGTAGCGCTCCATGCTGAGGGCCGAGCGGGCGAAGGCGGCCAGCTCGTGCAGGAAGTGCTGGGTGCGCGCCAGCAGGAAGGGCCGCAGCTCGTCCTCCAGGCCGTGCGTGCGCTCCAGGCCGTGGCGCGTGACGCGCGACGTGATGATGCGCTGCACGATGTCCACCAGGGAGCCGTGGGCGCCGTACAGCACCGTCAGCTCCCGCCGCAGCCAGGGCCGCAGCCGGGCCAGCTGCCCGGGGCTCCGGACGAAGCCCTCCGACGACACGTCCCGCGGCGGCGGCGGCGGCGGCGGCGGCTGCTGTTGCCCCGGGTTTCCCAGGAGGGCGCGCACGCCGCTGCGGTAGAGCGCCCGGCGGAACGCCAGCATCTCCCGCTCCCGCAGGCGGCGCGGCGCCCCGCCCTCCAGCTGCACGCGCCGCCGCGCCGCCAGACGGCTCATCAGGTGGCGGGCCGAGCGGTCGCCGGGGGGGGCGGGCCCCGACGCCCCGCCCAGCCCGGCCAGCCCCTCGAACAGAACCCCCCGGTCCCCCGGCTCCTCCCCCCCCGGCGGCGGCGAGTCCGGGGAGTAGGGCGCCAGCGAGGGGAGGGGGGGCGGCGCCGGGGGGAGGCCCGCCGGCGCCTCGGCCCGCCTCCCCCCGCCCCGCCCCCCGGCTCCCCTCTCCCTCCTCCTGGCCCCGCCCGACTCCGGGTCCCCCCGCCTCCTCCGCCTGGTCCTCTGCGGCGGCGGCGGCTCCTCCTCCTCGCCGCCGCCGCCCGCCGCCGCCGCCGCCGCCGTGGCGAAGGCAGTCACCATGGCGACGGTGGCGGCCAGGCTGGCGTTGGTGGGCGGCGGGGGCCTCAGGGTGTACTCCTTGAAGTCGTCGTGGGAGCGCACCGAGTGCAGGATGGAGGTGAAGGCCTGCTTGCAGAGGGGGCACTCGGCCTTGTTGTGGGACCACTCCTGGATGCAGGGGAAGCAGAAGCGGTGCAGGCAGCGGTCCAGGTAGGCCAGGTTGTTGAAGCGGTCCAGGCAGATGGGACACTTGGAGTCGGGCGACGCCTCCTCGTCCCCCGACGGCGCGGGGGAGGAGGGGGGCTTCTTGCCGCCGCCGCCGCCCCCCTGGACGCCGCCGGCTCCGCCGCCGCCGGCTCCGCCCACCTCCACCTCCCGCTCCCCGGGCGCCGCTCCGCTCTCCCGCCGGCGCACACGCAGCTTCATCTTGGTGGGCGCCATCACCTGCACAAACACACGGCTGACAGTTACACCCCTGGTACACACATATCCAACACACCCGGAGACAGACACACACATATCTAACGCACCCGGAGACAGACACAGACATATCAAACACACCCGGAGACAGACACACACATATATAACGCACCCATAGACAGATACACACACACACATATATATATATATATATATATATACATACATATATATATGTATATATATATATATATACATATATATATATATATACATATATATATATATATATATACATACATATATATATGTATATATATATATATATACATATATATATATATATACATATATATATATATATATATATATATATATATATATATATATATATATACATATATATATATATACATATATATATATATATATATATACATATACATATATATATATATATACATATATATATATATATATATACATATATATATATATATATATATATATATATAAAAAAATAAACACACCCATTGGCAGTATACACACAAATTCCTCTCATTTGAAACGTCACTCTGCAAACGTGAATATCTTTGCTGGGCAATGGCAAAACTTGTTTGCACATTATGAACAGATTCTGCTTAGTGCTGAGCTTTAACCTCAGTGTTTTCTCTTCACCAAAAGGCACCTTGTATTGTTTATCATATCAAAAGCAGGTGAACCAAGGTCAGCCTTCATGGGTTATTTTATTATGTGCAGTAGTGTTGGTACGGTCCACACCGCCAGATGTCCTTAAGAGTTCACCTGTAAAAATGTGTTGATACACACTGAGTATCTTTACCTACATGATTCGGAGTCGCCTGTGACCATAATTTTTTCCTTTTAATTTCTACAGTGTTCTTTTAATAACTCAAAAGTCCAAACTAACGTTAGAATAGTGGGATCCACTCATCGGTCCGAGTTACCTCCAATTATCCCAGAGCAAATAAGTGATTTGAACATGGTGCAAAGTTCAGATGTAATCACACGATAGAACTAATTACACACATAAGCTAGTGTGGGTCACGGATCACCAAAAAGGAAAAAATAACGTTATCAATCTCCATCGAAGATATAATAATATATAATAATTATTAATGACTTTTTTCAGTCTCCCTCCGCTGACTTCATCCATCGCCGCCGTATCCGTGTTTGAATTCACCGAATGACTCTGTAAATCAGATACAGGTCCGATTTTCTGCTCAGTCGGAACGGAAGGACAGGTGGACTTGGGACATGTACTGGGTTTGGGAGTCATCAACAACAACCCTCTCCCCAAACAGTCTCTCTCTCTCTCTCTCTCACACACACGTCCTTGTTACCAGTCTGGGTCAATCCCACTACCAGCCAGGGTCAACCAAACACACATCCGGTTATCCGTCAGTGTCAATATCCCGTTACCAATCTATTCTCTTTACATCCATATTATCCTGACCAATCCAGGTTTATATGACTGAGCTCGACCGACGGGTATCAAGAGGGAGAACAAAACAAACAGCAGGCACACTGCTGATCCCAGAGCCGGTGTGTCGCTGGTTCTCTGGTCCGAAAAGCGGACTACTACCCTATGACATCTATATCGGTACTAAACGAAGAGACTTATCGATGATCCAAAAGTTCGTATTTGAGACAATTCAGAATAGTAGCCTCAGGATAAAACAGTATAGAAGCATCAGGAGTGCTAACAGTATTAGCTCCCCTCCACCGTACCTTCCTACCGTCTCTCTGGGTCTCTCATGCGTCTTCCTCCTCGGGTATACGGATTGTTAATACTATGGATTGCTATTAATATTGGCAACACTCCCCGGGAGGTGGACTTGTGGGCTGTCGACGGCCCTCGGGCGTTCATGGGCTAGAAAAAACAGTAAATAGAGTCAACTTTTCACTCGGTGTGCCTCGGAAATAGCAGGGAACGACTGGGAGACGCCGCAGTGCATTCTGGGATGTGCAGTGCATGCTGGGATACTGCAAGCCCTCTCACGCTCACGAAGAACAACAAGGCGAGACTCAGCATTGCCTCATAGCGGCCTGGAGGAACAAAACAAGACCTTTATCTTCATCATCATCATACCGACTTTATATTAATACTGGATGTAAATGGATGTGATGCCCCGGTTGGATATGATTTAAATCATATTATTGGCGTGCACTGACTGTAATAGAAAGAGTCTCAATACGAGAAAAAGCTTAGGCAAAATGTATCAAATATGAAATAGCATTCATCGTTGTATCAATGTATGTAACCAGGGGTCCGCCAGGGGGCGACGTAACACCAACAACGCCACCAAAACTAGTAATCCTCGCATTACTTCATCATCCCGGAGCTTTACTTACTTATTTGAATGACACAATCCATAGTTTCTCTGCCATTCGTCGGTCGAATAAGTAAACCATTGAGCTAGTTAATATTATTAGGTTATTTAATCGGGAGTCATGATTCTAAGCAGCAGATCTCTAGAGAGAGTCTTCTCCTTTGTAAGCATCACCTAGCCTAATTTTGTGTTTGTCTGCGACTAGAACAGTACATGAGTTAAGGCTGTTGTGAAACTGAATGTTGTGTTGTGAATCATCATATCTTCTTGTTGTTACTGCTTGGGATCGCTAGGGTGGATTATTATGGTGTGGGAAGAACACGTTGTGTCACCTGGAAACCCTCTTGCATGCTCGTGTGTATTAGGGTATATAAGCGGTGATCAGTGTGTCGTGTCCCGGTCCCAGGTCCTGCTGGCCCTGGTGGTCTTGTCCTGGTCCTATGTAATCTACGCCAGCCGGGTCGCTGCCCGCTGGCAGCTGGAGAGACGAGACCAGGTCTCCCTGTAGTTGGTGACGGGTCCAGCGCACACCGTCGATACGGTGGGTCTCGTAGCTTTATAGAAATAACATCTACTGTGTCTCTAAGTTGTCCAGGTTAAACCGCGCTGGAATATATGTATAATATATTTTTCTCTCTATCTCCAGATCCAGTAGTCTGGGTGTGGGATGAACCCTGGACCTGGTCCGAACCTTCCAGGACTGGAAGGAAATCTCCGCTCCAAAACCCTGCTGAACACTTTACCACAAGAAACACTTTCATAAACACTTTCGCACTGTTTGAAATTATATTTATTTTGTACAGTTATTAACTGAACAAATGCAATAAATAAAGGGTGAAGTGAACGTCTGTGCTTTATTAATGAATTGTTTGGATGAAGTCGGGATCAGGTCAGAGGTTGGTCTGAGCTTTGGTCCAGATTTTCAAGCTTAGTTCAAAGATGCTCGTCTCCATGACGACTGCATCCAAAGACCTGAGGAACTATTTGGGACCAGGTGAACCTTAGATCTATTATTTGACTGGTGTATATGTGTGTGTGTGTGTCTGTGTCAGTGTGTCTGTGTGTTTGTGTTTGTATGTGTTAGTGGTTGAGTAACCCAGGGTGGTGGAGGGATGTTTACACACAGTTAATTAGAACTGCTTTGATGTGTGGATGTGTGTGTCCCCTTATATGTAAATCCTCCTAATAGAATGAGTAAAGCAGATGAGAGGGAAACATCTTTTGTTGCTCTGTACTGTGAACACGCATTTCATTAGGCAAAACACTCGCTCTCTTTCATTCACAAAGACACATCTCTGTCTCAGTTTTCCCCATCCCTCTATCAGCAACACATTGTCATCACACTACATAACCACCTCATCACAACCGTGTGTGTGTGTGTGTGTGTGTGTGTATGTGTGTGAGAGAGAGTGTGTTGACTCATCTGCACGAGTGGAATGAATTCAATCACAGATGCAGATGGCAGCCCTCTTAGATTCACACACACACATTTTATTTTGCAGTATCACATTAAGAATTAAAATAGATGGCTCTATTACAATGAGTTAATAGTTCATAATCTTTAACTTTCAACGGAAATGTCTTATATTGAATCGTAGTTTATTCATCTGTTTTAATTAAATGTGCAATATAGAACGGTAGTTTATGGATCTATACTAAATGTTTTTATGAAATGTCTTGAGAAGTTTATTGATCCTTAATACATTTCTTTACAAAAGGTCTAATATGTAAATGTATTTTACTGATCTATCTTCAATGTTTTAATTAAATGTCACATATTGAATGATAGTTTATTGATCTATATTGAGAAGTGTGTATTCATTAACAGTGGTGCACTCTATTTTGTTTCATGTATTAAATATGAATCGGTTAACACTTAACCCTCTCCTCTCTTCTCCTCCTCCCCTCCAACAAACTTTCACCTCCTTTCTCTCTATTCCTTACCCTAGTCTACTCTCTTCTTTCTGTCCCCCGTTTCTGTTCCTACCCTCTCCTCCCCCTCTCCTCTCCTCGTCTCCTCCTCTCTACCGACCTCTCTGCTCCTCTTCCTCTCTCCTCTCATGTTGGAGAGGATTCTCAGACCATCTGTGTGACCATCTTCCCCGCTTCTCTCTCCCCCCTCCTTCAGTCTATTTAATCTCCCCTCCTTTTCCTCTTCACTACTATCCCCTGAATATTATGTCTCCTCTCCTTCTCCGCTCTTGCGTTGCTCTCCTCCTCCTCCCCTCTCCTCCACCCTCTCTTCTCCTCTCCTCCTTTCCTCTCACCTCCCCTCTCTTCTCCTCTCCTCCATTACTCTCACCTTCCCTCTCTTCTCCTCTCCTCCTCTCCTCCCTTCCTCTCACCTCTCCTTTCTCCCTCTCGCTCTCCAGCCAGTGTTGCCAGATTGGGCTGGAACTCTGGCCCAATCTGGCAACACTGCTCACGATAGATATCGGTATGGAGTCTGAGTTGCAGAGAAAAAACATTTATTAGCTTGAGCAGTTTTACATCCCCCTCACCATGACAGCCCATGGGTTCGGCTGCTAAAACACATAATACGCTAATACTGATAATCTCCATCAACACACCCACATCACGCAAGACACCTGGTTATACAAGTCTGACATCATAAAACCTCAATGATCTGATTGGTTATTGCCGGCCAACTGTGATGAATGGATACACGACTCCAACATGTTCAAAATGGTACAAACTGGTTCTAGTTGGTCCTAACAGTATCTAACAGGTTCTTATGTGCTGTAACCTGTTGTTCTAACTGGTTATTAACGGTTATACATGGTGATGACTGATTGTAACAACAAGATTTTGTAAGTACGTTTTATTATCCAAGCAATATAAGTATATATCAAGTTACTGATCAGCTGACCTTTAAACACATTCATATTGACCCAAAACCACTACTCTTTGTAGCAGTCTGTGCACCCCTAGGAGGTCACAGTAAGCATGCGGTTGGATTCAGAGTGATAACTCTTCTGTATCTAGTTAACGGCTCTCAAGCGTTCTCTAAAGACCAGGTTCTTCTTACATCTCCCATGTCGGATCGGCGGGGGAACAAGACGATCTAACGGGTTTCTACAGAGAGCCACGCGGCCCAGAGCGATGACATTACCGAGGTCAGGGGTCACTCTGGGTTGAGTAGGACGTCGCCGTTCACACTACCCGGGATGGAGCCCAACAGGTCTCCCTCAGTCTCCATGTCCCTGAGCCCTGGCTTGGCAGGGCTGGGGTTGTCGGGGGCGACGGTCTTGTAGCGCAGGTCACCTTGTTTCCCCTCCAGCCAATAGGTGACCATGTCTCCCTTACCCTGACAGACGGACAGGCAGAGGGACAGACAGAGAGGCAGTGAGACGGACATAACGCCAGACAGGGAGACAGACAGGCAGACAGATGGACAGGCAGAGAGAGACCGACACACACAGAGAGACTGACAGGCAGACAGGCAGACAGACAGAGAGACAGACATGCAGAGAGACCGATAGTGAAACAGGCAGGCAGACATATAGGAAGACAGTCAGGCAGTCAGGCAGACAGACAGAGAGACTCCCAGTCACTCTCCCAGTATAACCAGTGTAACATGTCAGATATGGAAGTGGATGCGTTGTGCTGAGTGGTGAACCACAGACCTTGACCTGCTGAACTCCTCTGCAGTGCAGGACGTAGCCTCCGACCTCCTCCAGCAGGAAAAACACACTGGAGCTGCACTGCACCTTCAGAGCTGCACACACTTAGCATTAGCATCTCATACAGCCATCTAAACCCATGATATCCCCTCCTTAGCATTAGCATCTCATACAGCCATCTAAACCCATGATATCCCCTCCTTAGCATTAGCATCTCATACAGCCATCTAAACCCATGATATCCCCTCCTTAGCATTAGCATCTCATACAGCCATCTAAACCAATGATATCCTCTCCTTAGCATTAGCATCTCATACAGCCATCCAAACCCATGTTATCACTTTCTCAGCATTAGCATCTGACTCAGGTAGCTCTTTATAACCATTGCCTATGATGTTGTTTCTGAGCTTTCCTAGTGTATTTTTACCTTCGCTAGTGGACTCCATCCTGGAGGCCGTGTTGACGGTGTCTCCAAACAGACAGTAGCGTGGCATCTTGGTCCCCACCACTCCTGCTACTACTGGTCCTAGAGGTAGATACAGGCAGATCTATACAGACAGATCTATACAGACAGATCTATACACACAGACCTATACAGACATATCTATACAGACAGATCTATACAGACAGATCTATACAGACAGACCTATACAGACAGACCTATACAGACAGATCTATACAGACATGTCTATACAGACAGATCTATACAGACAGATCTATACAGACATGTCTATACAGGCAGACCTATACAGACAGATCTATACAGACATGTCTATACAGACATGTCTATACAGACAGATCTATACAGACAGATCTATACAGACATGTCTATACAGACAGATCTATACAGACAGATCTATACAGACATGTCTATACAGGCAGACCTATACAGACAGATCTATACAGACAGATCTATACAGACATGTCTATACAGGCAGATCTATACAGACAGATCAATATAGACATCTTAGTCACCCCTTCTGCTGCTACTACTGGTGTTATAGAAGAGCTGGGTAGGTAGATAAAGCTAGATATAGGAGGTGTGTAGGGCATATGTATAGGGCATATACAGTAGGTAGATATAGCTAGTTATGGCATATATATACATCTACCTTTAACTAGCTAAATCTACCTATATGCCCTATAAACCTTGTATATCTAGCTTTATCTACCTATTTATATAAATAGATAATTAGAAATAAATAGAAATAGATATAGGTATATACAGTATACAGACGTGTGTGTGTGTGTGTGTGCGTGTGTGTGTGTGTGTGTGTGCGTGCGTGCGTGCGTGCGTGCGTGCGTGCGTGCGTGCGTGCGTGCGTGCGTGCGTGCGTGCGTGCGTGTGTGTGTGTGTTTGTACCAGCGTGGATCCCAGCTCGTATCTGTAGTTGTGTGTTGGGTTTATGAGGGATCCTGAAGGTCTTGCAGACGGAGACCAGGTCCAGAGCCATGCTGGAGATCTCTGCAGCGTGGAGGATCCCATTAGCACGGGGGACCCCCGATACCACCATGTCTACAATAAAATAACATATAGAATATATATAATAGATATCATTTATATAATAGATAATGAACCCTTGACACCCCCCTGTCTACAATATAATAAAAATAATATATTCAAAATACAATATAATACATACATGGTAGACAGGTATATTTGATCATAAATACATTTTTAAGTTATATTATATTATATACAAGGTATATTATATGTATATCCGGTTTTTTATATAATATGTATAAGGTATATCATATAATATATAAGGTATATTATATTATAAACATAAGGTATTTCATATAATATGTATACGATATAATATGTATATAACATAAACTGAATGAACCTACAGGCGTCTCCGATGGTCTCCACCTTATAGACGTCGTAGTTGTCGATGATGTCATCAAAGGTGGTGTAGAGGTTGTTGAGGAGGTCCACCACCTGGTAGGGGGTGCTGGAGCTAGACAGCTGGGTGAAGCCTACGATGTCACTACAGACAGACAGACAGCTGGGTGAACCCATGATGTCACTACAGAGAGACAGACAGCTGAGGGAACCAATGATGTCACTACAGAGAGACAGACAGCTGGGTGAACCCATGATGTCTCTACAGAGAGACAGACAGCTGGGTGAACCCATGATGTCACTACAGAGAGACAGACAGCTGGGTGAACCCATGATGTCACTACAGAGAGACAGACAGCTGAGGGAACCCATGATGTCACTACAGAGAGACAGACAGCTGGGTGAACCCATGATGTCTCTACAGAGAGACAGACAGCTGGGTGAACCCATGATGTCACTACAGAGAGACAGACAGCTGGGTGAACCCATGATGTCACTACAGAGAGACAGACAGCTGGGTGAACCCATGATGTCTCTACAGAGAGACAGACAGCTGGGTGAACCCATGATGTCACTACAGAGAGACAGACAGCTGGGTGAACCCATGATGTCACTACAGAGAGACAGACAGCTGGGTGAACCCATGATGTCACTACAGAGAGACAGACAGCTGGGTGAACCCATGATGTCTCTACAGAGAGACAGACAGCTGGGTGAACCCATGATGTCACTACAGAGAGACAGACAGCTGGGTGAACCCATGATGTCTCTACAGAGAGACAGACAGCTGAGGGAACCCATGATGTCACTACAGAGAGACAGACAGCTGGGTGAACCCATGATGTCACTACAGAGAGACAGACAGCTGGGTGAACCCATGATGTCACTACAGAGAGACAGACAGCTGGGTGAACCCATGATGTCACTACAGAGAGACAGAGAGCTGAGTGAACCCATGATGTCATTACAGAGAGACAGACAGCTGGGTGAACCCATGATGTCACTACAGAGAGACAGACAGCTGAGTGAACCCATGATGTCACTACAGAGAGACAGACAGCTGGGTGAACCCATGATGTCACTACAGAGAGACAGACAGCTGAGTGAACCCATGATGTCACTACAGAGAGACAGACAGCTGGGTGAACCCATGATGACATTACAGAGAGACAGACAGCTGGGAGAAAGCGACGATGTCACTACAGAGAGACAGACAGTTGGGTAAAGCCTACGATGTCACTACAGAGAGACAGACAGATGGGTGAACCCATGATGTCACTACAGAGAGACAGACACCTGGGTGAAGCTGACGATGTCACTACAGAGAGACAGACAGCTGGGTGAAGCCATGATGTCCCTACAGAGAGACAGACAGCTACTAACATAGCTCTGGGCATGAGAAGACACACAGGTACCTAAAGAAGACAGACAGGTACCTAAAGAAGACAGACAGGTACCTAAAGAAGAAAGACAGGTGCCTAAAGAAGACAGACAGGTACCTAAAGAAGACAGTAGCACTAATGTAGCTCTGGGCCTGAGAAGAGAGAAAGGTACCTAAAGAAGACAGACAGGTACCTAAAGAAGAAAGACAGGTGCCTAAAGAAGACAGACGGGTACCTAAAGAAGACAGTAGCACTAATGTAGCTCTGGGCCTGAGAAGGTTTTCCCTGTCGGAGGTCATCAGCTACCTGCTTAGGAAGCATACCTGCAAGACATAATAATAGGTGTTATTATATATAAATATGTGTGTGTGTGTGTGTGTGTGTGTTTGTGTGAGGGCAGGCATGCATGCCCGTCTGTCTATGTGTACATGCGTGCTTGTGTGAGTGTGAACGTGTGTGTGTGTGTGTGTGTACTGTAGAGCAGTCTGTCTGTCTTCTGTTTCTCGTGCATGAGGTCCTGAGTTCTCTCAGCTACCAGAACCTCCAGGTGCCGGCTGTACTTCTCCATCTGACACACATACACACACACACACACACACACACACACACACACCATAACACACACACGCACACACACACACACACACACACACACACACACACACACACACACACACACACACACACACACAGGTAGAGGCTCAGGGGTCAGGGCGTTAAGGGTTAAGGGTTAGGCTGTGGATCATGATGCCCTCTGCAGGGTTCTTAATGACGCGAGTCATGGTGAGATGAGGCGTTATTCATGTATGATGGTTGAGGGTTAAGGGGTTATGGTTAAAGGTTAAGGTTTATGGTAAAAGGTTAGGTCAAGGGTTGTGGTTAAGGGTTAAGCGTTGTGGTTAAGGGTTGATGTTAAGGGTTAAAGTTGAATGGTTAAGGGTTAAGAATTGTGGTTCAGGGTTAAGGGTTAAGCGTTGTGGTTCAGGGTTAAGGGTTAAGCTTTGTGGTAAAGGGTTGTGGTAAAGGGTTAATGGTTAACGGTTAGGGGGTCAGTACCAGGTTCATCATCATGTCAACAGGGCTGACTTTGTCAGGGTTAAGGGTTAAAGGTTAAAGTTTAATGGTTAATGGTTAAGGGTGAGGGGGTCAGTACCAGGTTCATCATCATGTCAACAGGGCTGACTTTGTCAGGGTTAAGGGTTAAAGGTTAAAGTTTAATGGTTAATGGTTAAGGGTGAGGGGGTCAGTACCAGGTTCATCATCATGTCAACAGGGCTGACTTTGTCAGGGTTTATTCGGTTCACAAACTTCCTGATCTGCTCGAAGGTCGGTCTGTGGGCGGGGTTCCCGGTGCGACATCGACGAATCAGCTGTGGAGACACACACATACACACACACACACACACACACACCCACACACACACACACACACACACACAAACACACCACACATCAAGAGCACATAGGTGGAAATATAAGACAACACACACACCAACCGGGCAACAAAGGTGGAGGAGACAAGGCAACACACACACACACACACACACACACACACACACACACACACACACTCACACACACACACAAACACACACACACACACACACACAACGCACCTCTACATAGTCAGCAGGGCAGGGGCAGCAGCTGTCAGTCTTACTGGAGATGAGCTCTGGAAGAGGAGGACACCATGCACACTCCAGACTAGAGTCTTCCACCTGGAACACAGGAGAACACACTAGAAAACACAGGAGAATACACCAGAAAACACAGGAGAATACACCAGAAAACACAGGAGAACACACTAGAAAACACAGGAGAATACACCAGAAAACACAGGAATACACCAGAAAACACAGGAGAACACACTAGAAAACACAGGAGAATACACCAGAAAACACAGTAGAATACACTAGAAAACACAGAGGAATACACAATAGAATACACTAGAAACAACTAGAAAACACTGAAGAATACACAGTAGAATACACTAGAAAACACAGAAGAATACAATGGAAAACACAGCAGAGTACACTAGAAAAGACAGCAGGATACAATGGAAAACACAGCAGAACACACTAGAAAACACAGCAGAATACAATGGAAAACACAGCATAATACACAGTAGAATAAACAGTAGAATACACTACAAAACACAGCAGAATACAATGGAAAACACAGCAGAATACACAGTAGAATAAACAGTAAAATACACTAGAATACACTACAAAACACACAAGAATACAATGGGAAACACAGTACAATAAAGTAGAATATACAATAAAAACAGTAGAAATCAATGGGAAATACAGTAGAATAAAGTAGAATATACAATAGAAAACACAGTAGAATAAACATTGAGACACAGCAGAATACACAGTAGAGTGAAGAACTGGCAGTAAGCCAATGAGAGGACTAGTTTACTCAATTAGTGACAGGACAGTAAGCCAATCAGAGGACTAGTTAACTCATTAAGCGACAGGACAGTAAGCCATTCAGAGGACCTCTTTACTCATTAAGTGACAGGACAATAAGCCAATAAGAGGACCTCTTCACTCATTAAGTGACAGGACAGTAAGCCAATCAGAGGACCTGTTCACTCAATTAGTGACAGGACAGTAAGCCAATCAGAGGACTAGTTCACTCAATTAGTGACAAGACTGATTGCAATCAGAAGAGCTTACCGGAACTGGGTCGCTGCGAGTGGCGATCTCCAGTAGGATTACAGAAAAACTGGAAATGCAGAGGGTTAGTTACAGAGAGGAGAGAGAGTGTGTGTGTGTGTGTGTCTGCGTGTGTGTGTGTGTGTGTGTGTGTGTGTGTGTGTGCGCTACCTGAACACATCTCCGGCCAGTGAAGGCTCAGTATCAGGGTCTTGACATTCAGGGGGCGTGTAGACCTCCAGTAGTCTCTGCTGATAGGAGGAGAGAGGCTCCGCCTTGTCCTGCTTACGATAGGTCCTCAGCCCGTAGTCTGATTGGCCAACCCACATGTCAATCAATAAATAAATTATTGTTCATGGGAGTTGTAAAGCATGCTTCGTATCAAAAGTCTCTAGGATATGAATATATGAATGTATAGAGAGTGGATTACAGACTTGAGATCTGATACCCCACAGTGGTCTACAGTAGACTATATGAATAGAAAGACCTGAGATCTGATACTCAACATAGACTACAGTAGACCGCATGAGTAGACAGACCTGAGGTACGACACTCAACATAGACTACAGTAGACTATATATTCAGGGTGCAAATGTCAGGATATGTTGTTCAAACATACGGCCCATCAGAAGGATAGCAGGAGAACATCAGGACTTACATGTATGTGTGAAAGCAGCTTATATGAGTGGACAGACCTGAGATCTTGCAGACCCAGCGGTCGTCCAGGACACAGTTTTGGGAGCGCAGG
>NC_136953.1:8861735-8864235 GCF_949987615.1 Pollachius pollachius | reverse complement strand
TGGTCTAGTCTAGTATAGTTTGGTCTGGTCTAGTGTAGTCTAGTTTTGTCTGGTCTAGTCTAGTTTGGTCTGGTCTAGTCTAGTCTAGTCTAGTTTGGTCTGGTCTAGTCTAGTCTACTTTGGTCTAGTTTAGTCTAGTCTAGTCTAGTTTGGTCTGGTCTAGTGTAGTCTAGTCTTGCCTGGTCTGGTGTAGTCTAGCCTAGTCTAATCTGGTCTGGTCTGGTCTAGCCTAGTCTAATCTGGTCTGGTCTAGCCTAGTCTAATCTGGTCTAATCAGGTCTAGTCTAGCCTAGTCTGGTCTGGTCTAGCCTAGTCTGGTCTAGTCTGGTCTAGCCTAGTCTGGTCTAGTCTGGTCTGGTCTAGCCTAGTCTGGTCTGGTCTGGTCTGGTGTGTACCTGTGAGGGAAGATGTCCTTCTTGATGGCCCAGTCATAGAAGGCATCGTGGGCTGTGACTGTGTAGGTGACGCTAAACACCTGACCACTCTTCACCTCTTCTGGAGGACGGACAATCCAAGACATCTCTAGACCTACACACACACACATTGAGAGAGAGACACAGCTCAACAGACAGACCGGCAGACACAGACAGACAGACAGACAGACAGACAGACAGACAGACAGACAGACAGACAGGTAGAAAGACAGGCAAACAGATAAACAGCTAAACCGGTAGACAGCCAGACAGGCAGACAGACAGACAGGTAAACAGAAACACAGACAGAGAGAGAGAGACAGCTAGGCAGACAGACCGGCAGAGAGACAGACAGACAGGCTGACAGATGGACAGACAGACAGACAGACCGGTGAACATCAGACAGGTAAACAGTCACCTCCACAGTCTATCATGTTGTATTCATTAGGCTCGTCCAGAGGCCAACAGTCGTATTCACTGTTGTCCAAGTCATGCCAGGAACCGACTGGGGGGATGGACAGCATCTAGAGAGAGGAGAGAGGAGAGAGGAGAGAGGAGAGGCGATAGAAGAGAGGGGAGGAGAGGAGAGAGTAGAGAGGAGGGAGGGGAGAGAGGAGAGGAGAGAGGAGATAGAAGAGAGGGGAGGAGAGGAGAGAGGAGAGAGGAGATCATAGAGAGGAGAGGAGGGAGGAGAGAGGGAGAGAGGAGAGGAGGGAGGAGACAGGAGAGAGGAGAGGAGGGAGGAGAGAGAGAGAGAGGAGGAGAGGAGAGGAGAGAGGAGAGGAGAGAGGAGATCGAAGAGAGGAGATGAGGGAGGAGAGAGAGAGAGGAGGAGAGGAGAGGAGAGAGGAGACAGGAGAGGAGAGAGGAGAGAGGAGATCGAAGAGAGGAGATGAGGGGGGAGAGGCGAGGAGAGAGGATGGGAGAGGAGAGGAAGACAGGAGAGGAGAGGAGAGTTTTTACAGTTGGACACTAGAGTTGATCTGACAGTTACCCATCAGCCTGTTGTTCTGCTGTCACTCTCTAGTACATCCTACAACAACCTAATGAAGTGAAACAAGTCCTGCTGATAAAGTGACCGTTAAGACCGACGGAGCTCACCAGCAGTAGAAACACTACAGAATATTCCTTCTCCATCTTCAGGAACAACCACAACAACACGTTGAGGGTGAGAGCGAGAGAGACCAAGAGACCGAGGCGGACTTAGCGAGCGAGGCTGACAGACAGACACTGAATAGACAGCAGAACTAGAGGAAACATTACCAAATATACCATCCAGAGAGACAGGGCGGAGAGAGAGACACCGAGAGAAAGAGAGAGAGAGGGCGGGAGGGAGGGAGGGAAGGATGGAGTGTGAGAGAGAGGGAAGGATGGAGTGATAGAGAGAGATATACACAGAGAGCTTGTTGTCATTTTATTGACTCAATATTTGACTAAAGCAATGTTTGTGAAGTTTTAGTTCGGAGCTGAACTGTTTACGATATGTGTTTCATATCTCCAAAAACTATTTTTTAAATGTAACGGAGATTCATTTTAAGAGCTGGTGACACGAAAGCTCCATTCATGGTATTACACCCCCATCTAGTGGCTACATGGTGTTACTAACGGTATGAACCCTACCTGCTCCTTTATAACCTGCCACTTTACTTTCTAACCCTACCTCCTCCTCATTAACCTATGACCTGGAATGTCATTTGAAGCCCTGGGCGTGGAACGGACTCACACAGACATATGTATACACACACACACTTGTACAAGGGTGTGTGTGACACACGTACAAACACACACAAATACAAACAAACAAACACACACACTCACACACACATTCCAGAGTCTGTAGTCTAAACAGTGTGTGTATGTGTGTGTGTGTCTGTGTTTGTGCATTCGTGCACGCTTACCTCCATGTGTGTATGTGTCTGTGTGCCTGCGGGCATTCATGCGTCCACGTGTGTCAGTATTTGTGCGTCAGAAGCAGAGGGAAATTAACTTCCCCTCTAATTGTCTCAGTAAAATACTGTGGCCTTCAATTGGATAATTAGTAGTCATGGTAACGGGCCGGTACTGTATAACAATGCGTTCAACAAGTA
>NC_136953.1:8821735-8856735 GCF_949987615.1 Pollachius pollachius | reverse complement strand
TGACAAAGAATAATAAATAAGAAAACTAAAACTGTATACTTATTAAACGTAATCATTATGGACAATTGATATGCTGTGTTTATGTGTATTCATGATTCTCTCTCTCTCACCATATAAAACAGTCTCTATCCCTCCCTCTCTCTCTCTCACCAGATAAGGACACTCGCCCCTTCTGCGCCCTGAATCCATTCTCTCCTAAGTGCCGGTGTAGAGGCCGCCACTGTAGAGGTACAACTATTCTACCTCTTTAAGTCCTGGTATACGTACAACCAAATCTAGAGTGGTGGGTTTATACAGGAAAAAAACTGCCGCTTCGCAAACCAAACCTTAGCGCTGCAATGGGTTCCCATCCCCGAAGTGTGGGCAGAATACTCAGCCAAACAGGTCTAGCTGTTCTCACACGCCCTCCAATGGACCGCTGCCTGCTATTGGTCAACGCTACAACATGATGACTCTTGTCTCGCAGTGACTCGCGTCATGAGGAACAGCCCGAATAGCGTAGAGACTACGTTGTACCCTGTTTTGTACTCATCGTGCGCCACAGCGGTTTCACAGCGTATGAGAACACACCAATCTATATGGATGCATATCTTTCCTGTGGTTGTGTCTTGTTTTGCCACTCACTGAAACATCAATTGGTTTGATGGCCTCTGTTCCAACAGAAGTGCCCATGGTTACCCTGCTACCTCCCACACCGAGGACAACAAAACCAGCCCCTCCGAAAACTACAACCCCCACCAGGAAGAGCACAGTGAGCAGAACTACCCTAATGATGACTAGTACCAGTACTACTCCTAGTACTGCTGGGACTCTGGCTCAGCCAAACAACACCCCGACAGCCACGGTCTCTGTGGCAACTACCATGGCTACAACTACCCCGACAACGGCTGTCACTATCAGCCAAGCCCCTGTAACTACGACTACACCACAGATATTTACTACTAGTACTTCTGAAATAAGCACGGTATCGGGCCGTGTTAGTACTGCCACTACTGCTGCTACTGCAACTAAACACATTTTCATTACAGCGAATACACCTTCAGTACCTAGTACTACTACGATTAGTACTACTAGCACCACAACTCACACACCAAGTACTACTACAGCTTGTACTCCAACACCTAGTACTACTGTTAGTACTACAACAACCCCTCCTCTAACCACTAGTACTATTTATACTACGACTAGTACTCCAAGACCAAGTACTACTACTACTACCAGCAGTACAACTGCTACCATTGCAAGAACCACTAGCACCACATCACCGTCAACAACTACAACAGAAAAAATACCACCCACCACCGTCGCCACGGCAACCGGCTTCTCCACACCAACCACCAACTCCAGCGGTCCCACGACGACCACACTGGACAACCGCATCAACAAGGACCTGACCCAACGACCCAGAGGAGACGTTCACAGTAGATACACCCATACACCATTACACACACACACACACACACACACACACCATTACACACAAATCCACACACACACATACCGTAAGACACACATCATAACACACACACCATAACACACACACAAACAAACACATACACACACACACAGCATAATAAACACACACACACACACACACACAGCATAATACACACAAACACACACACACAAACACAATAATACACACAAAGCATAATACACACCATAACAAACAAACACACACACACACACACACATCTCAACACCAATGTGTGTGTGTGTGTGTGCGTGTGTGTGTGTGTAGTTCCTCGTCAGACTACCCAGGTGTGGGAGTTTGATTTTGACATTGAGCTTGGAAACACAGCAGAGATGAAAGACGACCCAGGTAGTAAACTACAGCTATACTCTGATAATAAATACCACTACACCAATGCTATTTCCCTCAGTATTATTCTCAACACTGTTCTCACTATAGTTATCTATGTTTGTGCGTGCATGCGTATCTACTTCTATGTGTTTGTGTGTGTGTGTGTGTGCATGCGTGTGTGTCTATTTCTATGTGTGTGTGTGTGTGTGTGTGTGTGTGTTTGTGCGTGCGTATCTGTGTGTATGTATCGGTGTGCGTGTATGCATCTGTGTGTATCTGTGTGTGTGTGTGTGTGTCTGTGTGTGTGTGTGTGTGTGTGTGTGTGTGTGTGTGTGTGTGTGTGTGTGTGTCAGCGTCTGGAGTGCTCCACTGCTCCATGGACAGGGGAGTGTGTGATTGGCTGTCAGACAGAGAGGGAGACCTGGACTGGAACACTGTACAAAGCTCCTCAGGTAAAGACACACACACAAACATACAATAACCCACACAATACAACATACACACATATGGCCACATACACAAAAGACAGGGAGAGAGAAGTACGTTGTAACTGGTGACTGTCTCACTGTCTTTCTACCTGTCTATCTGTCTGTCTATCTGTCTATCTCCCTGTCTGTCTGTCTATCCGTCTGCCTGTCTGTTTGTCAGGGGGATGGTATCTGTCTGTCGCAGAGCTGAAGGCGGGGCAGAGGAGTGTACGAGGTGCTCGATTGGCCGTCATGTTAGCCCCGCCCGGGAACCAGGAAGATATGTGTTTCTCCTTCTCTCATTGGCTGACAGGACATCATGTGGGAGGACTACAACTCTTTATCAGGAAGACAGGAAGCAGGTAGGAACCAGCACAACCACAGTCTTCTACTGGTTTAACTGGGAGCTGCCCAGTACAGCCTCAGTCTTCTATTGTTATACTTGGATCTGACCACTACAACCAGTATTCTGCTGCCCAGTACAACCACAGTCTTCTCCTGGTTCTACTGAGCGCTGCCCAGTACAACCAGAATCTTCTACTGGTTCTACTGGGAGCTAACCCATACAACCAGTTGTCTATTAGTTCTATTGGGAGCTGCCCCGTACAACCACAGTCAGCTACTGGTTATACTGGAACCTGCCCAGTACATCCATGTTTATTTGAGAGCCACAGAAGCGTTCCCTGTGTGATTGGCTGATACATACATCTGCCTCTGTTTGATTGGCTGTCACAGGTATAGCCCCGCCCTCTGGAGCAGGACAGAAGGCCAGGGTTGGAAGACCACACTGGTCAAGCTGGAGAGAGACACAGAGAGAGTGAGACACACACACACACACACCAACCCACACAAAGTCACTCACACACAATTTTTTGCGAATGTCTGTTCACGTCTGTGCGTGTGTGTGTGTGTGTTTGTGTGTGTACACGTGTGTGTGTGGGTCAGGTGTTATTAAGGGCTGAGAGGAGGAGGGGTCAGAAAGGTCAGATCGCTGTTGATGACATCACACTGAAGAGTGGATCCTGTCGATGACCTCAATCAAGTGGGTGGAGTTTGATGTCAACGTCAAAGGACCAATGGGCATGGTCCTTCGCCAAATCCACTGGGGGCTGTTTCATCACTCAGTGTCACACGTTAATTTATGCATTGTTTTCAAATGGATTTGTTATTGTTTTAAATATGGCTTCGTTGTTGATTGGCTGTTGATTGTCGGTTGTTGTGTTTTTTACTGGACGACTCCAGTTCATCCGTTCAGCTGCAAACAAAGAAAACTATTCCACAGTTGACCCTCTCATAAACTGAAACAGTATAATATTATATCAATAATATAGCATCCTATTATGTTCATGATCCACCGACAATAGGCTGGTGGTGTTTATACTGAGCTCTGTGTAACATAATACTGTACTGCAACGATAGGCTGCATCAGCCTGGAGGTCACTAAATAAAGACGATTTAAACATATGTTGTCACTCTAGAATCTTGGTCTGTGAATCCCTGGCTTGATGGAGTCCTGGACTCTACAGACATTTAGTAACTCCCATTCATTACAACATGCAGTGAACTTCCACACATTACAACATGCAGTGAACTCTCATTCATTACAACATGCAGTGAACTCCCATTCATTACAACATGCAGTGAACTCTCATTTATTACGACATGCAGTGAACTCTCATTTATTACGACATGCAGTGAACTCCCATTCATTACGACATGCAGTGAACTCTCATTCATTACGACATGCAGTGAACTCTCATTCATTACAACATGCAGTGAACTCTCATTCATTACAACATGCAGTGAACTCTCATTCATTACAACATGCAGTGAACTCTCATTCATTACAACATGCAGTGAACTCTCATTCATTACAACATACAGTGAACTCTCATTCATTACAACATGCAGCGAACTCTCATTCATTACAACATGCAGTGAACTCTCATTCATTACAACATACAGTGAACTCCCATTCATTTCAACATGCAGTGAACTCCCATACACACCATGCAGTGAATTTTCCATACATAACAGGCAGTGAAAAGTGACTGAGTGTTGGTAGAATCGACTGAATACAGGTGTACGGGGGGCAGCAGATAGGAGGACATGTGTCTGATGAGCTAATAAGGGGTTTCCGCCTCTTTATGGACAGACGAGGAAGTGAGAGGGAGGGAGAGAAAGAGACAGCGGAAGCAAAGGTCAGTGATTTTCCCCTTAACATCTGTTTCAAAAATGTGGGGAGACTTTGCTACACGCGCACACGCAGACACACACACACACACACACACACACACACACACACAAAGACACCGGGATGACGTCCCATGTAAAGGCGGGACAGAAAGATTAGCACCTTAGAGGGATAGATTCCTGCATTTAGACACACACCTCTCTCTTACTCACACACACTCTGGGAGCAGCAGTGTGTAACAACTGCTTCAGGTTGTTAGATGTTGAACCTGTAATTACCAAACACCCTGTTCTCTAATTGTTCCCTTTGTCTCTCTGTGTCACTCTCCTCTCTCTGAAGTCCACCTCTCTAAAATCCCTTTGTTCTCTGTCCCTCTTTCTCTCTGTTTTGTCTCTCTACTCCCTCTGGCTGCTAGGCTCCGTCTCTCTGCTCGCTCCCTGTGCTCTCTATGTATCTCTTCCAAGTGGCAGAGTCTTCAAACAACAGGTCCAAACACAATAAAACACAATAATGAAATCCAATGGAATCAACAAATGACTCAATCCAATATGAAAAATAATATACTGGAATAATAACTTGAGTTGACTCTCGAACAATAACATTTGTGACTCTAAAAAGGCGCCCCCTCCTGGTCACAAGGAGGTACTATGTGGAACCAGAACAACCACACATGAACACTCTGAACTCACCAGAGTGGAGATCCTTTCGCTTAAATGAAAGGATCATTCCTCTCTCTCCCTAATCACTCATCTCACACCTCCATCACGTCTCTACCACAACTCCCCATCACTCCTCTCGCTCCTCCATCTCTCTATCAACCCTCTACCCCTCCTCAACCAATCCTCTACCCTTCCTCCATCAATCCTCTATCCCTCCTTCATCACTGCTCTATCACTCCATCTTTGCTCCAGCGCTTCTTGAGGATTCTCCAAAAAGCATCAGCTCACTACATTTGTTGATGTGTAATTATGCGTGTGTGTAAGTTTACATGAGAAAGGTTATTGACACATGCAACCAGAATCCCAAGCCAACGTGTCACACACTCACACTATTCATCCACATGTGAATCATCGCAAATGTAAAAATGAATCTACTGCGCCATGTGGTTCAATATCCAGCATTAGAAAGGAAACGGGTCTTTGTGTAGTTTCATAATAATATTTGTTCACAAGTTTATTAGTAAATCATCAGCTCCGTCGGCATACACGCATCCCAAGCACAGCATACATGTATTAACATTAGAATTGTGCTGCTGTGTCATTGGTGTAAACAGTGCATAGTAGTCTGGAGCTTAGAATACTGTGAACGCAACGCAGACAGAATTTGGACCCTGCAGCTTCCAGTTGTACATCTGAGACGACAACACTGCACGTTTATAGAGGTTCCCTCTTCGTGGCAACGCATCAGCATCCTAGCACGTACCATGAGATGCAAAATGGCAGACATCTTGGGTGTACCATTGGAAATGACAAGGACAGCGGTGCAGACATCTTGGGCGTGCTATTGGAATTAACAGGGCTAGAGGTGGCAGACAATTTGGGTGTACTATTGGAATTGACAGGGACAGGGTGGCCAGATATCTTGGGTATACTATAGGAACTCAGTAACGATTTAAAACAAACAACCAAAGGTCCAACATATAATTCAGCAACCATGTTACAGTGACAGGGGTAGCCCAACATGTTACGTTTTCAACGACACAAGGTGGTAACAACAACAGTCTGAACGTCACACAATGAAGCATCATCAGTTATATTACAACAATAACAGTTTTACTCTTAAATAGAAACACTGATGCAGTACTTGACCAAGGAACCAGTTGTTCCTTAATACTTTGCATTGCTTTAAGGCATTGATGAAGGTCATTGTGAGGTCACACACACACACACACACACACACACACACACACACACACACACACACACACACACACACACACACACACACACACACACACACACACACACAGACACACACACACACACACACACGACTTGAGAAGGAAATTAGGGTTACCAGGCCGCTTCAGGTTTTCAGTCCACACACGTGGACTGAGTGTGAAGATAATGGTTACCGGGTTTCTAAAACGTTGTGATCCAAAGGCAGGAGTTTCTCAGTCAGGTCTTCTGTCCCCACTCAGGTTCAGACAGGAGCCGTGGTTTAGAGTCCTCATAGTGGTCCTTGTAGTTGGTCAGCAGAGTGAGCCGAGGAATCTCTCGGCTGGTTGGCACGAGAGGTAAAGAACGGGCACGAGAAAGTATTTTGGTTGGCACGAATCCCCGTCTCCATGGCAGCAGGGCTACATGGCTAGCTCGTCCGTAATTCCGCTATCCAACTGGTCCCAGTATAGAGGAGGAGGCAACTGGCAATTGGTTTGCTATTGGTGGGAAGACGGCAGTGTCCTATTGGTCGGCTGCAGGGTTAAGTTGCTCTTCAAAAAGTATTTCTCAGAATTTGGGAAATATATTTACTTTCCAAACGCCACCATATTTTACATGTCAGGCTTCAGAGAGACAGAGCAACGTGTTCTTACACGGACCAGGTTGACGTAATCCTGGTCTTTTAGAGAAAGATTACTCCTATCTGAACCAGACTCTGGGACAAAGGGCATGGACCGGGGACCTGTATGCCGTTCATTTTGCAGAACACGGCTTCAGCTAGAGCGCACCCTGCAAGACTAGCTCCAACCCAACATCACATTTGTCATGAAAACGTGCTCTCTAGCCACAGCTTTATTGCAACAATACTGATTCTAGCTACCTCCGCTAGTCTCTCTCTCTCTCTCTCTCTCTCTCTCTCTCTCTCTCTCTCTCTCTCTCTCTCTCTCTCTCTCTCTCTCTCTCTCTCTCTCTCTCTCTCTCTCTCTCTCTCTCTCTCTCTCTCTCTCTCTCTCTCTCTCTCTCTCTCTCTCTCTCGTGTCACTCGTCCCGTGCGGACGTGTCCACGCTGCGGTACCGCTGTGTGCAGGAGGAGGGCAGGGTGATGGGCCAGGAGAACACCACCGGCACCGGCTCCTGGACGTTGCGCTCCAGGAAGTTGAACACAGGGTTCCACCAGGTCCTGGCCAGCAGGTTGTTGGGCGCCCGCCGCAGCGCCTGCGCACAATATTAGCCGTTAGCATTAGCAACAACAAAAGGTGTTCGATATTTAATAAATAAAATATATATATATATTTTATTAAAATAAAATATGAATACAGGAATGGCTGCCTCCGGAAGGCTTTTAAAGAGCCAGTGAACCCCACAACGTTTTCTATTTGCTTACGACATGGTGATGCATCTCTCATGCTTGTCAGCAAAAGGAATCAATCCAAGCCATTTTATAACTTACTAAAATAAGTTTCAAATAAGTAATCCTATGTTTTTTCAAGTCTCCCAAATCACTATGTAAACATCACTCATTATAACGCTCAAAAACAAGGACAGTACTAAAATTATATTACAAAGTTGCCCCAGGTCGGGAAAATCTCATTGTGTTCATGTCCCAGTTGAAACAGTGGGTTCACTTGCTCTTTAAGTCTTTACCAGTGTATGTGTGGGTGTGTGTACACTGTGAGGGCATGTGTGTGTATGCGTTTTAGCCATGGGGTGTCACATGCCGTGGTAGGTGTGTGTGCATACGTGTGTGTTAGCCAGGTAGTGGTGAGTGTGTGTTGGCCATGGTGTGGTGAGTGTGTGTACATACGTGTGTGTTAGCCATGGTGTGGTGAGTGTGTGTACATACGTGTGTGTTGGCCACGGTGTGGTGAGTGTGTGTACATACGTGTGTGTTGGCCATGGTGTGGTGAGTGTGTGTCCATACGTGTGTGTTGGCCACGGTGTGGTGAGTGTGTGTACATACGTGTGTGTTGGCCATGGTGTGGTGAGTGTGTGTACATACGTGTGTGTTGGCCACGGTGTGGTGAGTGTGTGTACATACGTGTGTGTTGGCCATGGTGTGGTGAGTGTGTGTCCATACGTGTGTGTTGGCCACGGTGTGGTGAGTGTGTGTACATACGTGTGTGTTGGCCATGGTGTGGTAGGTCCAGAAGACCCTGGTGGTGACAAAGTACCCGACCACCACGTCCACGCTGTAGTGCTCATGGCCCACCAGGATGCATACCACCCCCGAGGCGCTTAGCAACCAGCACAGCCAGCGGTACCACCACAACCGCCGAGGAGAGTCTGGACACACACACACACACACACACACACACACACACTTTAATCCCGTGCTCCACCAGACATTGTTTATCAGCCCAAAGCAAACAGACCTCCAGCTATCAGCCAATAAGATCCTCACTCTCATGTGACTGTAATTAGCCAATGAGGAGCATGTGGTGGGTTGCTAACCACTCAAGAGGAAAGGAAACAGGGGTTAGGAGGGTAACAAGAGGTTAGGATGAGGTTGCGGAACAGTACATGTTCTGTTCGGAGGCAGTGGCTCTGTGTGTGTGTGTGTGTGTGTGTGTGTGTGTGTGTGTGTGTGTGTGTGTGTGTGTGTGTGTGTGTTTGTGTGTGTTGCAGGACTCACACTCAGCGATGAAGAGGTAAGCCAGGGTCAGCATAACGGTGTGTCCACTGTACAGGAAGTCCCCACACATGAGGTCGGAGCCAGTCAGAGACAGACCTGGAGAGACAAGTCATCCACCACCATTACTATCGGCATTATACCGTCCCTCTAGATCTTGGTTAGGACTGGTACCACTGGCAGTCAGTTCTGAAGGTCTGACACCACAGTCAGGGACTGAGGGTCCGTAGACCAATACCTAAAGTAAACCTCAAGATATTGGTCTAATACTAAGGCACTACAGCTCAAGATGATGGTCTAATACTAAGATACTACAACTCAAGATGTTGGTCTAATACTAAGGCACTACAACTCAAGATGATGGTCTAATACTAAGGTACTACAACTCAAGATGTTGGTCTAATACTAAGATACTACAACTCAAGATATTGGTCTAATACTAAGGCACTACAACTCAAGATGATGGCCTGATACTAAGGCACTACAACTCAAGATGTTGGTCTAATACTAAGGCACTACAACTCAAGATGATGGTCTAATACTAAGGTACTACAACTCAAGATGTTGGTCTAATACTAAGATACTACAACTCAAGATATTGGTCTAATACTAAGGCACTACAACTCAAGATGATGGCCTGATACTAAGGTACTACAACTCAAGATAATGGTCTTATACTAAGGCACTACAACTCAAGATGATGGTCTAATACTAAGGTACTACAACTCAAGATGTTGGTCTAATACTAAGATACTACAACTCAAGATGTTGGTCTAATACTAAGATACTACAACTCAAGATGATGGTCTAATACTAAGGTACTACAACTCAAGATGTTGGTCTAATACTAAGATACTACAACTCAAGATGATGGTCTAATACTAAGGTACTACAACTCAAGATGTTGGTCTAATACTAAGATACAACTCAAGATAATGGTCTTATACTAAGGCACTACAACTCATGATAATGGTCTCAGACTAAGGTAATACCACTCAAGATAATGGTCTAATAAAAAGGAAATAGAACTCATGATAATGGTCTAATACTAAGGTACTACCACTCAAGATAATGGTCTGATAAAAGGTACTACAGCAACATACAAGTAGAGATGTTGGTCTAATAATATGGGTACGTATACCCATACATTGTGTTCATCTCAAAACATTTGTCTAACACTAAAGGAACCTAAAACAAAATATATTGTTCTAAAACGAAGGGAAAGAACACAAATATCTTAAGCACAGCTCAAGATATCAGTCATACCCTAAGGGAATGCCCAACTTAAGACATTGCTCCACGGTCCCTTAGTATTCAGTGGCTGGCACACACAATGACTTAATCTTTAAGCCACAAACCAATATCCAAACTTCTTCAAACGTTGTGTAACGTGGCGTCGTTTATCTTTACCGATAAAAACGTCTTGCTTTCCAACGACGTGTGCAGGTATCCCCGTTTATCAGTCCCCTGTTAACCCCTAGAAGATGGATTCAGAGAACCAGTTCACTGCTCTCCAGTTAGCATTCGTCGCCTCTTAACCTAAGATGGCCTCGGCATCATGTGAACGTCTTGGTTACAAGGAGGGTCTCTTACCTCCACCAGAGATCAGTTGAAGAACCCTCCAGATCTTCCCTGTAGAGTCGTTGTACAGCTGGACAGAGTGACGGACAGATGTGTGGAGAGATGAATAACACAACCTAGATCTTCGTAATAGCACAACATTCATGTCTATTCACTAACATTCCTCCATTATTCTGTCTTGTTGTGTCACATGTACGGTCCTCTTGTCTCTCTTTTCTGTGCGTGTGTGTGCCTCGGTATGTGCGTGTGTGCGTACCTTGGGTGCACAGACCATGTGCTTGCCCGGGACGGGCAGGGTGGTGATGTACATGGTCACACAGCGGTACATGTACAGAGTCCCAATGAGGAAGAAACACCGCCGCGCTACAATAGACCTGACACACACACACACACACACACACACACACACACACACACACACACACTTCCCTGAGTGAGTGAGTCTCTTGAGTGAGCCCGTGTCTCAAAGTGAGGAGGACGGGTGAGCCGAGTTCTTACTTGTGCTTGAGGAAGAGCCACTGTATGAAGAACAGTCCGACCAGCATCAGCCCGTTGACCTCGGTCACGGTGAAGGCCCAGGGCACGCGGTCCATGTAGTCGAAGAACTTGTCGGGCAGCGGGGGGCTCACTGACTTGTCGGGCACCCGCTCGTGGACGAAGGTGATGATGACGGTGGTGAAGAGCAGGTTGAAGAGGGCGTAGAGGAAGGCCACGCCCGTCTTCCACCACTCCTGCGGCAGCCGGTTGGCGCGCTCCTGGGGCACCGCGATCTTCACGTAGTCACGGTGACGCTTCAGGCCGCTGTGCAGGCAGCCAATCAGGCGGCTCCGCGAGTTCTCCAAGCTGGCGGACTTGTGGTCGCCGGGGCGACGCGCGCCACTCGGCCCACGCGGCACCCCTGACAAGGGCGAGGAAGAGGAGAGGTTGCCGTTGGCGACCAGGTGAGTCATAGGAAGGGGAGGTGGGGGGTCCTCTGTGATCAAAGTGACCTCCAAGTTATTCGGCGTGTCATCTGTGTCCTGGATCAGCTCCGAAGCGGCCATTAGCAAAACACACACCCGCTGACGTGACACTAACAGGAAGTCCGTGGATGGACCATTCAACAATCACTTAAATAGCGGCCCCACCAGGCATGGTGCTTCTGTGTCGTGTTGGATTGGTTAATCTGGTCTGGTATCCACTACTCCGGTCTGGAAGATGTGGAAATCAACACGTTACCCTGAGAGGAGAGGAAGAAGAGTCAGCCCTGCAGACAGGGAGGAACAGGGATAGGTGAGTGAGGTCTGCCGACCAAACCCAGAGTAACAGCTTCCCACTTAGCTTGCTGCTGCTAGCTCCCAGTGTCTCGCTACTGGTCAGACCAGTTAAACAGCTCAACTGATGCTTTACGAAAATGTTTTAAATAGCTAAAGCGCTTTACCGTTGACCTCAAAAAGGGAAACCCCGAAAACGATTGTCTGCGACTTCCTCTATCGTTTGATTAGAAAATAACATTTCTCACCTTTGTCTTCAACAGAAGGGGAACCGATAACCGAAAAGGTTTCTGATGTTACTGACCCACTTCTCACACACACACACAGACACACACACACGGCTTTGTTTGACTTTGAGTAACCCAAGGAAGGCACTCCTTAAGTCACTGACACACCCACAAAGTTAATGTTTACACAGGTAAAGAAATGGAGCAACAGGTTTTACAGCATCGAAAAAGGAACAGGGGGCGGGAAGAAACGTTGTGATAGATTCTTTTTAAGAAAGAGAAAGTGAGGAAATAGTTACACAGACAGTTCGACTTTAGTTAATATCATTTTCAGACTAGTCTGAAGGAGATTTCACACACACATGCCCGCGTGTGTGTATAGGGAGAACATATTCTAGTAATAGTGATTAATTATTACTATAATTATAATATAAAAGTTATGTTTCAAGCTGTCCGTTTTCTCACGTATGTCAACGTCGCAATATTTCCTGGTCAATACAAAACTTTTTAAAAAACAACACAATGTTTGTATCCTATAGAGATAGCCTAATACTGATAAATAGCTAATACTGATCCAGTGATGAGCAGTCAAGTACCGGTCCAACAAAGCCACCATGAACAACGAACACAGCCCAGTCTTACTGGACCTAACATCACAGTCATCCTCCTGATGCATGGACATTGGACACATTGGGACAGTGTCCCACTGTGCTTTAAACCGTATCTCCCTTGGGCTTGGTGTATTTCAGATGTGTTGGGATTGGGAGGACACGGTCCGAGCCACTTTACCTGGCAGCCAGCTAAAGAGGCTCGCGCCATACAAACACCGGAATTTAAAACCCGTGAAAACACACACGCAAGCACCACAACACACCTGTCGAGAGGTACACGGCGTCTGTGCTTCTTATAGTCATGAGTGTGGGACCTTCCATTGCCAAGAAATGTAGAAGACACAGTTACAGGTGTGGAAACCCGCGCACTCACCTGTTGCGGGAGGGAGGTCGTCTTTACACTTTTTCTTCTTCTTCTTCTTCTTCTTCTTCTTCTTCCTCTTCTTCTTCTTCTTCTTCTTCTTCTTCTTCGCGGTCCTTCTGTTGGACTCTCGGTGCGCTCGACCTGGCCCCGCCGATCTCAGCTCGCCCTCCAATCAAACAACGAGGAGCAAGGTCTTGCGGACGCGCCCATGTCCATATTTGGCAGCCCCGGCTCTCCTCCCCGTTGACTCATCGATTAGCTGTCAACCTAGCCGACGTTCCGAACGAGATAACAGCATGACGCACAAGGAGCTATTGAAACTTTGTTAGCTAGAATTTTGCTCAGATGTTAATAAATTACTTTTGAGATTTCTGAATCGATTTGGGCACCAGTTCCACATAACGTAGCTTGTGAAGAGAAAAGGTTATGAAGTCACTCGCGCGACTTTTGGATGTGCTTTCTAGTTATTTTAACCGACTTTTTAAAGACTTTCTTGGCCTGCAAAATGATCTTTAATTGACGAATGTGTAATTCATGGCACTACCATACATTTGAGTGATAAAGTGCCACAATAACAGGACTCTGTGGAGTTGTAGGTGGAGTGTTTATGTGGTTGGTGGCTGGTTAGTGTAGCCTCACCTGGCCCGGGTCTGGCTGGTTTGAATCTGGGGTTGGTTGAGAGGCAGCACACCTGGTTACTCATCAGGGCACGCATACTGAACCAGCCATCAGCACACACACTCTAGAGGGAGCTCTGACCCTCATGATTCAACACCTGCCCTGATTTTATCATCTTGCCAGCTCTCAAATAAACAGCGTTTCCGCAACCTCTCCTTGTGTCCCAGTGTCGCCTAGTAATGGCAGTGGCGCAAATTACAAAGGTGACATATTATACCACCAGTTGTGAGTGTGAAAGTGTGTGAAAATCTGCCTGTTCTGACATCACAAGTGGGCGTGTGATGTCCACTTAGATGTATGACAGATAGATGACGCCGGAGAGTCAACTGTCGCATGAACAATCCTGTGGCAATTTAAACAATGTATTCCTCTAATGACGAGTTGTTACATGAGTCATTATTAAGTTACCTAAAAAACATGACTTCTAACGTTCCAATGATCCTATGCTTTCAAAATGGTGGCGTTTGTGATGTGACACCGTGATGTACAAGCCCTATTAGGATTAGTTCCTAAATGTATCATACCATATAACAGCCACTTAGGGGCGCCTCTGTCCACAAATACATCTCTCTCTCTCTCCCACGCTCTCTCTCGCTCTCTCGCTCTGTCGTCTTTCTCTCTCTGTCGTCTTTCTTTCGCACACATCAGGAATTCATCTTTTCGTTATCTCTTTTCATCCAGTAACAGACTCACAAACACACAAGCAAAGAGAGAGAGAGACATGTGGATGCCAACTCTTTTTTGACATCTGACCTCAAGCAGAATTTATATACATCAGGGCTGCCTGTGAGAGAAAGCAACAGCTGAGAGAGAGAGAGAGAGACAGAGAGAGAGAGAAAGAGAGAGACAGAGACAGAGAGAGAGAGAGAAGAGAGAGAGAGAGAGCTTGTGTCTGTGTGCGTGTGTGTGTGTGTGCGTGTGTAGACAGGGAGCAGGAGAGAGTACAGTTAGTTGTGTGAAGGTCTTTGAGGAGACATCTTACTATCTTACGGACCATCCTCTCCTACAACATGGCTGACAGTGGAGACATCTTTAAACCAAGGTACCACCTGCACGCTCTCAGAGAGAGACAGAAAGAGACATCGAGAGAGAGAGAGAGAGAGAGAGAGAGAGAGAGAGAGAGAAAGACTGTGATTGTTGGGATGAAAATGTGAGTGTACTGTGTGCCTATATCTGTACAGTAAGTTTGTTTTTGTTTTTATGTGGTTGATGTGTGTGGTGTCGAAAATGAACATAGAATGTGTATCACTTCTATGAAACAAAACTGCTGAGTGTTTTTCTGTGTGTGTGTGTGTGTGTTTGTGTATGTGTGTCTGTGTGTGTTGACATCCGAGCAGCCGTAGACTATATTTAAAGAAAGTCTTCTTGCACCTGTTAACCCTCTCTCTCTCTCTCTCTCTCTCTCTCTCTCTCTCTCTCTCTCTCTCATAGGAGAGTTATTTCTATCTTGAATAAGTTGACTATACCCTATCTGCACTGCCAGGTCTGCCTGTAGCGGCCTGTTTCTCACTGAGCCCGTAGTTAGTTGTGGTTGGCTGTGTTCAGGTACTCATCTGTCGTTGTAGGGCCAATACAACTAACTGTCTTGTCCCAGTGAGTGATGGCATTTAATATCTGGTGCAATGTCATTTGACTTAGCTTAATTTGGTTGATATCAACCGTTCTTTGTGTGTGTGTGTGTGTGCTTGTGTGTGTGTGTGTGTGTGTGACACCTTGTGCGCAGAATGTTCCCCAAACACACCTCCACCCCTCCACTTCACACACACTTGTATGACACACACGGCTATGTAAAGCCTCATTGTGAAAGACCTGATGTAGTGTAGCTGTGTGGGTTGATTGTGTTTCAGCGAGGGTCTGTGGGTGTGTGCGTGTCCGTGCGCACTTCCGTGCACTTTTTGTAGCAATATTAAAATGTTGATCTCATATCCAGCTGTGATTCACGTCAGAAATATGTCTCTCGCCACCAGTATGCAAAAAATGCCCTGGGTGTGCGTAGGTGTGTGTGTATGTGTCTGAGAGAATGTGTGTGTTTGTGTGAATGTGGGAGAGAGAGGGTGTGTGTTTATGTAGGCGATTTACATTTCATTTCCGATACCATCATCCACAGACACCGAGCGAGAGGGAGTGGGAGAGTCTGTGTTTTCATGGTGTTTTTCCATGTCTCTCGCCCAGCTTTGCAGCAATGCTCCACAAGCTGGACCCGGATGACAGTGAGCAGATCCTGGACTACTTTAAGACCAACGTCCTGCTGATCAGGGAGAAAGCCCGTAAGACACAGACACACGTCGTATCTCTTAGAAACTTGTACACCGGTGTATGCTCCCCTCTTATGACCCCAGCCCTGAGCATGACCCCAAACAATGGAAGTGAAGGAATGCTAAGGGGAGCATACTAACACGGTCAACACATGATGGCCGTCCAGCGGCGTGTCCGACGCTAGGTGGGGCATTCAGAAGAGCCGGCCCACAGCTGGGACTTCAGGGTATTGGACTCATAAAGCCATGCAAACATTTATTCAGGTTGAGGAAGCCCTTGGTGTTTCCATTGCGTTGGTTGTAGAACATCCAACAAAGCTGTAATCTGATTGGACGTACTGCGAAAGGTCAACAATCCCAGGGTTGCCCCGACACTAGCGGAAGGAATGAGGAAGAGGAATGCATTGTTGAAAACACGTGTGGACCACTTTAGCATAATCACTGATCTGTCGGTATGTGCTGGACCTTCATGAGACGCTTGTAACTTGATTATTTTGACCAACAATGTGTCTTCACATATCCACATGTAAGTGGAATGCAGGTGAGCCCAAGTGGGGTCCCGACCCACATGCTGGGATCCTGATGTAAAACGTATGATCTGGACAGTGACTTAATGCTGCCCCCCTGTGGTGGAGGGGAAGCATCGTTGCTGAAGACAAACTACCGACTTGGAGAAAAAACTATGTGTGTGTGTGTGTGTCTGTGTGTGTTAGTTCTTCAGGCTTCAGTGCGCGAGGAGAAGAAGTTGTTGGTGGAGAACGCTAGGCTGAAGAATGACATCGCCGACCTTAGAGTCCAGCTGCAGGAGAAGAACAAGAGGAAGATAGGTACCATTTACACACACACACACACACACACGCACACACGCACAAACACACACACACACACACACACACATAGAGACACACACACAAACCAAATTTAACCAGCATGTTGTCCTTGAATATCACAGCTCTGGGGTTTTAAACCACTAGCCCCTCTTTCATCTACCTCCTTTTGCTCCTCTTCTTCCACTCTTTTCTGCTTCTATATATGTCTCTCCGTCTGTCTGTCCCTCGGCCTCTCTGTCCGTCTGTCTGTCAGCCAAGGCTCTGTTCGCCCCAGTCCCGCCCACTGCTAAGCCCGCCCCCAGCCTGCCTGTCCGTCAGTCAGACTCCGCGTCTCCTGCCTCTGCCTTGGAGGAGCGAGTGGAGAGACCTGGGAGAAGGAGGAGAGGAGAGAGGCGAGGTGAGTACACCCAGAGACGTTCTCTCCATCTATTTATGGTTCAACTACTTCGTCTTTTTGAGATCCTCTGCTCGACCAACAGATAGGATGTTGATTTGACATCCCGAGCCATTTCAATATCCCATTTGTGACATCACAAATGGAGATGTCCACCCAGATGCATGACTGGACAAAACAGGGGCGCTTAGTAAAGTTCTTGACTATCTCTCTCAGCCCGACCAAAGTCAGACACTCTGTCTCTGGGGGAGGAGCCACGGGTGGATGTTTCTCGTCTTGACATCCGGATTGGTCGGGTGCTCAGCATCCGGAGACACCCATTGGCCGAGACCCTGTCCGTCCAGGTGGTGGAGCTCGGAGAGCCCGCCCCTCGCACTGTGGTCAGCAAACTGAACCAGAAGCAAGACGTAGAGGAGGTGAAACAAACACACACAAACACATAGAGGGGGTAACGCACACACACACACACACGGGTATGGGATATTCCATGACAAGATAATGCACAACTCTAGGATTGTTTGGCCATGGTAGAAATACACATATGATAAAGGTATTATATCTGTCACATCATTTTTGTACATCCCTATCTGTCTGTCTGTCTGTCTGTCCATCCATTCATCCATCCGTTCTTCCGTCCATCTGTCCATCCATTCATCTCTCTCTCTCTCTCTCTCTCTCTCTCTTTCTCCCTCCCTCCCTGTGTCTCTATGTCTCTCTTCAGCTCTGTGGTAATCTGGTTGTGGTGCTGTGTAACGTGAGACCCTGTAAACTGAAAGGCGTGGTCTCGCAGGCCCGCCTACTCTGTTGCTCCACCTCCGACAACAACATAGAGATGTTAGCCCCGCCCCCTGGCTCCATCCCTGGCGACAGAGTCACGTTTAACAACTACCCTGGTAACCATGTTGACACTGTAGCAACCACTAGTACAAGTTATCAACTAGTATTTTGTATCTGTGACATTATGTGACAACATAATAAGTCAATATTTCTATGTTTAATTTCCATTGTGTTTGTTTGTATGTATATGTGTGTGTGTGCGTGTGTGTGTGTGTGCAGGTGAACCAGACAGAGAGCTGGTTTCTAAGGACCGTGTCTGGGAAATTCTTCAGCCAGACCTGCAGACTGATGGGAGGGGCGTGGCTAGCTACAAGGGGGCGTGGTTTGAGGTGAAGGGGAAGGGCTTGTGTCGAATCCCTACTCTCACAAACTGTTCCATCCACTAGATACAAAGCAGAGATACCACAGAAGAAGAAACTGTTCGTCCACTAGATATTCACCAGAGATACCACAGAAGAAGAAACTGTTCATACACTAGATACTTACCAGAGATACCACAGAAAAAGAAACTGTTCATACACTAGATACTCACCAGAGATACCACAGAAGAAGAAACTCTTCATTCACTAGACATTCACCAGAGATACCACAGAAGAAGAAACTGTTCAACCACTAGATACTCACCAGAGATACCGCAGAAGAAGAAACTGTTCATACACTAGACACTCACCAGAGATACCACAGAAGAAACTGTTCATTCACTAGACACTCACCAGAGATACCACCGAAGAAGAAACTGTTCATTTACTAAACACTCACCAGAGATACCACAGAAGAAGAAACTGTTGAACCACTATACTCACCAGAGATACCGCAGAAGAAGAAACTGTTCAACCACTAGATACTCACCAGAGATACCACGGAAGAAGAATAAAAGCATTTTTTCATCTATGCTGTTGTTCTTTGTCTATGAATGTTTGATATGTAGATTACATTTCATATTAATCCTCATATTTGGAGAGCGACACAAACAAGAACTAGAATTATGAACGGAGAAAAGCGCAGAGAATTTCAGCTACGAAAATTCAAAAACAATATTTTGCGTCTGTTCCAACCAAGACATGTGTTTTATCCAGGTCAGTTAGGTCATTATAAATGAAAATAAAATAGACATAATTAAGAAATGAATACAAACATAAACAAAATTCAGTTGGAGAATACATGATTTTATTCGTTTCGTAACTCGTAAAAATGTATATCTATTTATCACCAAAACCTGCACTGACCTAATAAATATCAAATTTAAAGTAACAATATCAATGTAAACATTGTTTACATGACGGTGAATGACATTATATCAGGTCTTTAGTCTGGTTGTCATCAGGACAGAGTGATGGTTGTGAGCTGATAGGTTCAACACTCTTTCCCTCAACGGAGCTCCGCTGGTCACCGGCCAATCACTGCTGTTGTCCATGTATACGGCCCCACCTCCCACCATGTCGGCCAGGGTTCTTAGCCAAGGAGGTGCCTGGCTGAGGTAGCTCGCGGGAGTTAAACCCGCCACCTTCAGGCGGTCAGCATGTGTAAGAACTAACACAGCATGGTGACACCACCTTGGACCCCCCAGGGACTATACAAACAAAAACACACACTCACACAAAGGCATACGCACACAGAGACACACGCACACACAGACACCCCACCCCCCCCCCACACACACACACACACACACAAACACACACACTTATTTCATGAAAAAAGTATATACAGCATATATCTGTGTGTGTGTACATGTGTGTGAATGTGTGTGTGTGTGTGTGTGTGTGTGTGTGTGTGTGTAGGTGCATGCCTGCGTGCATTTGTGTGTGTTTATGTGTATGTATGTGTCAGAGATGAAAATTAACTTTTTTGCCCACCAGCCACTGTGGCTGGTAGATTTAAAAATCTACCAGCCACTCATCTTTTTTACCAGCCACTTTTTACACGCTATATATTTTTTTTAATATATGCGGACATTTAAAACAATATAATAGTAACACTAGATAAGAAAAGTGTTTTTCATACACATCATTTTTTCCATCAGAAGTGATTTTTACTGTAAGTAGGCACTACCAAGGAACTGAGTTGAAAATGTTACACTCTTACCGCATATGATAAACAATACACAGGTATCTGCCATGTTAAGTCATGTTTATTTCAAAGGTGTTACGATGACAAGTTTGGGGATAATTCATCTATACAAAGTATTTTCAATAAAAAACAAATTGACATATTAACAATAAAACAACATGGCTACACCATCATAAGTCAATAGGAACATTTGTTCTTTCAGTGCACTGGCCTTTTAATTTCTTCAATTCAACCAGATGTATAATGAAATCTGCCCCTATAATGCAACAGATCTATCCTCTCGGTATAGGAAGACTCATACTCTGCCCATGCATTCGAAATTAAACATTTGAAAACAGGCCATGAAGAAACAAGAACAAGAAACAATGACTTAATAAGTGCAAGACACATTGAAAAACGTCAGAATATATTAAACTATATATATATATATATATAGGAACTCGTTAGTGTATCTGTTTGTGTACGTTCGCTATGCAGCCCTGCTATTGCACATTCACAGACTGGCTTTTGTCAAAGGAATACCCGGTCAATGATGGATTTAATATGGACACAAACGACTAAACATTGGATCTTTGTATGGATTTATATGCACGTTACGGGATGAATTGATAAGCTCCTGTAAGGGCTCTGATGGCACAGTTGACAGCTGATTTGGAACGGAACAACAGCAAAGTAAGGAACCCCGACTTTTTACTGTTCAATTATTAATGTTGTTTTTGAACGAGTATTGGAATACTCGCTCGGAATATCCAACGAGTATTCTAAGTCTTGTGGCATCCCGCCGCTGGACCTCGGACCGGACGGGTCCGAGGACACGCAGTAGACCCGGTTTACTGTCGCCACCCTCCAGCCGGCGACAGAGAGCACCACGTCTCTCCCCCCAATCAGCGCAATCAGGGACACCTGGCCGGAGGAAGGGAATGGACCAGGAGCCGGCATAAAAAGGGGCACCAGACCGCACCAACGAGAGAGTGCCACGGAGAGAGTGCCACGGAGAGAGTCCGCACCACAGGGAGAGGGACACAAAGGGAGTAAGCACCAGACCGGGCGAACGGCAAGGGACGCGGAGGGAGTACGCACCAGGGCGAAGCGACACGGAGGGATTCCGCACAGCGCCGGACAAGTGACACGGCGGGAGTACTCGCTAGACCGGGAGAAGGGCGAAGCGACACGGAGGGATTCCGCACCACGCCGGCGATCTAGAGGCTCACGGAGACCCTAGCACGAGTATACAGACTATTCATTCTGTCGAAATAAACGCAGACTGCGGCTTTAACCCCTGCTTTCCGCGTTATTCCTACCGGGTATCTGACAATCGGGGAAACGGGTTGCCACATATGGTGGAGAATGCAGGCAACTCGACCGCGTTACGGGCCGGTCTTGTGAGGGAACCCCCTTCAGCCGGCATGCAGAACCCGGATGGGACCGCGGCGACGCCCGCCCAGCAGCAGCAGCGGGAGACCACGGAGAGTCTGGCCCTGCTCTACGAGGTCGTACTACGGCTCACCGAACTAAGCGCCGCGACCGCCGCCGCAACCGCCGCCCCGTTGCAGCCGGAGACGACGCCGCCGGAGACGACGCCGCCAGAGACGACGCGGCCCGAGATGAGGCCGCGGGAGGCGAGGCCGTGGGAGGAGGGGCCGCGAGACGAGCCACGCCGGCAGCAGACGCAGCCATGCATGCGAGCGACCTGCTGGGCGCAGGGGACGTCAGGAAGCCCGACCATACCGGCGCGGGTGATGAACCGGGACACGCAGGCCCTCGTGGATACCGGCAGCCTGGTCACTCTCCTCCGCCCCGACTTGGCGGGCGGGAAGGAGGGCGCACCCATAGAGGTGACCTGCATACACGGGGACACCCGGACGTTCGAGACCTGCCACGTCGTCATCCGGACCCCGCACGGGGTATTCACGACGCGGGCAGGGATCGTACCCCACCTACCGGTGCCGCTGCTAATCGGGAAGGACTGCCCGATCTTCCACCGGCTACAGGACCCGGCGCGTGAACTCCGGAGCCGGAGAGAACCACCCCGCAGAGGGGTGAGGGGAGCTCAACAGGCCTACGGGGCCACCAGGCCTCCGTCGCCCCCCGGAGGGCGAACAGAGGAGGCTGAGCCCGCGGCCTCACCGGAACCAGAGGCCGTGGCGCTGCTCGAGGCCGACTTGGAGCCAGAGCTCGAGGCCGAGCCAGAGGCCGACATCAACACCGAGCCGGAGGCAGAGGCAGAGACGGAAGCGGCAGAGACGTCAGTCGGAGCAAGGGACTCCGCTAAAGAAGCTGAGGACGACCACCTGCCCGTGTCGATCCCCAATGAAGCCACCATCACACTGGACGTGGATGGGGACGACCTCCTTGATACAGGTAAACCTGTGAAACCTCCAGATCCCGACGAGAGCTCTGACGACCACCTGGTCCCCTCTGGACCCACGGGCCACGACGATGACGACGACGACGACCTGATGGAGGAGGTGACCAAGGACCCCGGCTCCAAGAAGGCGTCGACCGCCAAGCCGCTGCAGCGAATCACAGTGGACCACGAGTGTGCCTATCAAGGCCAGAGCCGGTGGAGGGCGGAGGGAGGTCATCCTGGTCACCGACCACGCCCCCCTGAAGCGGATGGCCGGAGCCAGGGACACCAACGCACGAGTGACGCGGTGGTTCCGGGCCCCCCGAAACATCAGGTATTATCTCCTAGGGAGGGAGGTCATCCTGGTCACCAACCACGCCCCCCAGAAGTGAATGGCCGGAGCCAGGAACGCCGACGCCCTGTCACGCCGGGATGCCTGCCTGAGCGGGTTCACCGAAGACCAGGGGCCTGAGCAAGCGGTGGAGGAGTGTGGCATCCCGCCGCTGGACCTCGGACCGGACGGGTCCGAGGACACGCAGTAGACCCGGTTTACTGTCGCCACCCTCCAGCCGGCGACAGAGAGCACCACGTCTCTCCCCCCAATCAGCGCAATCGGGGACACCTGGCCGGAGGAAGGGAATGGACCAGGAGTCGGCATAAAAAGGGGCACCAGACCGCACCAACGAGAGAGTGCCACGGAGAGAGTGCCACGGAGAGAGTCAGCACCACAGGGAGAGGGACACAAAGGGAGTAAGCACCAGACCGGGCGAACAGCAAGGGACGCGGAGGGAGTACGCACCAGGGCGAAGCGACACGGAGGGATTCCGCACAGCGCCGGACAAGTGACACGGCGGGAGTACTCGCTAGACCGGGAGAAGGGCGAAGCGACACGGAGGGATTCCGCACCACGCCGGCGATCTAGAGGCTCACGGAGACCCTAGCACGAGTATACAGACTATTCATTCTGTCGAAATAAACGCTGACTGCGGCTTTAACCCCTGCTTTCCGCGTTATTCCTACCGGGTATCTGACAATCGGGGAAACGGGTTGCCACAGTCTGTAAAATGGTATTCGGGACAGCCCTATGTCTTAGCACACACACTTGACATGTGTTTTGACCAGACTGACAGAGAGCAGCTGTTTGCCAAACAAGTGAGCAGAGCTCTAAGGTTACCCAACATGCTAGTTTTTCGACAGCAACAAACTATTGCATAAGGCCTAATAGAAAATAAAAAATTAACTTACGTGCAATGCCGTTCAAAGTCTTGAAATGGCCTTCCCTTTTTAGCAATTGCGTGTGCATTTCGAAATAGTAGAGCCATTCTATCATGCTGGGCTGTTGTGAGGCTAACGAGCGTCCTCATCGCTGTCGTGGTGTCAGGCGCTGATTTTCCCTTGGCAATTTTCAAAACGTGAAGGTGACTTTTTGAGGACTCGTGGTCCTTCACGGCTTCCAATTTTTTTTCTTCCGGTTTTGTGTCCCACTCACAAAACTATTGGACCTGTGGCCATCCGAAGCATGTTTACGACAGAGAGCACAGAACATTGTCTGGCTCGTCCCGTCAAACACCAGCCGGTCACGGTGTTGCCCATTGTCCGATGTTCGCCATCTCTTATTATAAATATACCGAATGTTGATACCGGCATATTATCTCTATGGTTACCGGTATATTATCCCGGATGTTGACAGTCGCAGTTCAGCAAAAGAGGCATAGAAGAAGAAGGGGGCTGGATGTTGACAGTAATGGTTGTGGAACTGTGCAGCGCCGTATGACGAATGTATTAAATATGCAAATTTGAACGGACCTAACTGGAAAGTATTACCCGACACAGTGGCGGGTGAAGTGACGCAATTCACCCGCCACCATACAAATCCACCCGCAAATGGCGTGTCGCGGGTGTTAATTTCCATCCCTGGTATGTGTGTGTTTGTGATGTATGTGCTTGTGTGTGTGTGTGTGCGTCCTACCTCTGCAAAGCGGCCTATCTGTGCGTCCTCACCAGCAAGGTCGGCCCTCACCACAAGCAGCAGCACGTGCACACTCTCAGGGACCCACATGCACGCTGCGGGTCCGCGCTGGGAGGGGCGTGGCAGGGGAGGGCTGTCCGTCACCACCAGTCGGAGGTCAGTCTCCACCCCCTTCCTTCTGAAGAACCTCCGGAAGGTTCTGGACCTGCGGTCCGTTGTCCCGGAGATGTCCGAAGCCCAGTGCCGAGTTTCAAACTCCTCTCCCCCTGTGTGATGACATCACAGCGCCCGTGGGGTCGTTCATTACAATGAGCAGTTCAAACCTTCATTGTAATAAAGTGCGTTGTGGAATGGGGAGGGTTTATCAATGTTGTACGGGTGCTTAAATTAACGTAAGTTAGGCCCGAGCAAAAGCAAAATTAAAACACGGCTTAGAATCTCAATTTGTACACTGACCAATCAGGGCATTTCCCACAGAGCTCCTCCCACTTTGCCTGTTGCCCAGCAGCAGCACATTCAAGGACAGCACCTCAGAGCCGTCACTGATTGGACGAGCTTGAAAAATGAGGTTGCTGAACAAGTTGTCATAGAAGCCACCATGGCGCTCCCCAATCGCTGTGGTTTTATTGGCAGGCTTCTTATCAGAGGCGGAGTCTGGCTCAGCCATTAACATTTCTGTGTGGAAAAAAAACACTTCCTGCATCCATTGTCTCTTGCTCCCACAGCCATTATTCTTTATTTGTATATAAGTATATACTTTATATATATTTATATATACATCTAAATATGTATATATAAACTTAACACCATCACATCTCAACATAACACCATCACAACTCAACATAACATCATCGCAACTCAGCACAACATCATCACATCTCAACATTACAGCATCACAACCATCTCTACATATTCTACTCTTATATTCTATTAATGAACACAAACTATTCTACTCATACATGTTCTAGTTAGTTAGAACAACACAGAACACCATCAATTAAAATAGATCAGAACTATCAAGGTTGGAAACCTACCTGCCCAGGTGAACAACAGTACTAAAGTGAGTAGAGATGTCTGTGTGTGTGTGTGTGTGTGTGTGTGTGTGTGTGTGTGTGTGTGTGGTTGGGTGGGTGGGTGGGTGTTTGTCATCAATTCTAGTGAAACATTAACCAAAGTTGTCTGACACCTTATCTGTGAGGTTGTAAAATAGTTTTTAAAGAGACAAGTGCACCATTGTAGCACAATCGCTCTCCCAGTATAAACATTAGAAGACTGTGGTTGTACTGGGAAACTCCAAGTAAAACCATTGGATGTGGTTCAGGGTTCGAGTTATGATTCCATCTATGTGGGGGTCTCTAAAATAGAAAAAAACGATAGATGCTCAAGTAAATATGTAAGGGATAATGAATAGAACGCCGGTCATTATCGGGAAGGGGCTTATTTTCGATAATGACCGGCGACGTTAAAACGAAAAAATAACTTCACACGGTGTGTCTTTCTACAATTACCATTCGTAGTGTTGATCAGTGCTGTTCCACAGCATTGAGAATAGCCATGTAATAAAGGCTATTATTACACGGCTCTTCTCAATGCTGTAGAATGCTCCGTTCTCTTGCATAGGCCTTCCCGACTTCCGGCCCTCAATTATTTTTTGATAATTGACCTTTGCTATGCATATCCGCTTTCAAAGAAAGTGGATTTTTTGCCTCTGATTCACGTCTTTCGTATCCAGTGACGGACTGGGATCCGCACTTTTGATAGCCCCAGTGATGGTGAACTTGAACTTAAATGTGTTAATCAACTGCACCAAAACATGGACATATCAATGCACAACCCCAATGCAAAATCAATAGATCATCAGAGCCAGCCGCTCCATAATAAAAACATGTCTTACTGTCATGCAGTTAACAAAGTACAAGGAGCTTGGTCTTCTCCGCAACCCTGTCATCCGAATCCAAGTTCATAAGGACCTTTCTCTGGCGCCATTACTGATGGCGCCATCACTGATCAACTTCCAACTGATGTCGCCATCAGTGATGTCGTCATCACTGATGGCGACAGAGTATAGGTTCCAAATTCCAACTTCCACAGTATTGCTTCCAACTTCCAACAACCCCAAACACGCAGACACGGTCTAGCCTACTCGATTCGGTCTTGAAATCCCAAGAAGTCATTGCTTCATTTAAACTTTTGCAAACAAATAATCAAAGAATGAAAATACAGGTTTATTTGTTTTATTTCAAACCATGCAAATTTTCATCATCTGAATAAGAAATTTGGCTACAAAACAATGTAGACTGACCAGAATGCAAGACCGCCCAGTCCGTCATTGTCCGTCAATTAGTCCGGTAATTTATCAACCCCACCGTATTCGGTTGCTAAGCGACGTCACCGTCTTTGGCGGTGACGTCAAAGACGGTGACGGTGACTAACCCCAACTATTTCTCTGCTGATCAACACTACGTATGGCGACAAATAAATTGTAAAAATACACACCGTGTGAAATTATTTTTTCATTTTGGCAAGTAGCCGTGTAATAAGCGGGATAATGCTTCAGGTCGAAGAAGACACCTCTGCTTCGCGTCGGTGTCCGGTTCGCCCCGTTGGGGATTATTTTCAAGATAATGGCCAGCGTTCTATACATTATCCCTTACTTATTATCAATATTACTCTGTATGTGTAAGGGAAAATAGCTTTATTTGTAATTAAAATATTATGCTGCTGTATTTTCAGAGACCCCACAGATATTTGAGTTTGCTGCTTTCATGGAAGCCAGACCTCTCTCTATGGGAGCTCAGCTCCCACTGGCTCCCACCTAACTCGACCCCTGATGTGGTTATATTTGTCAACTCCCATTGCAACCAGGAGCAAACTGTGGTTGGACTGGGCAGCTCCCAGTAAAAGGCATGTGGTTGCACTAGGGCGCTCGCAGAATAACAACGCAAACTGTGGTTGTATTGGTCAGCTCCCATTGTAACCAGTAGCATACTGCGGTTGTACTGGGCTTCTCCCAGTAAAACCAGTTACAGACTACTTTATATACTAATGTGAGGCAGCTGCTGGCTCATGGTGTTTGGTCATAATGAGGGGGTTGTGATGTCACCCAGGTCCTCAGGCCTTGTGAAGGAACAACTGGGGACTTACCGTTATTGTTAGATAACACACACACACACACACACACACACACACACACACACACACACACACACACACTATCAAAGTGCGGGTGCACAGAACATTGTGTGTTCGTGCGTGTGTGTGTCTTATGTAAACCTCCCTCAACTAACAACAGAGATGCCCACAGCCATCCACACATACAAAGATTGATATCACACACACACACACGCACACACACACACACAAACACACACAGACACACAAACACACTCACACAAACACACACACACACACACACACACTCACACAAACACACACACACACATGCACACAAACACACACACACACACACGCACACAAATACACATTGTTCTTAGATCTTAGCTACATGATACTGTTACAGCCCAGAAGCAAGCAGATTTAACACATTATGCAAATCATCCATACGACATGACATTTATGGGCAGTGAATGTTTCCTTTCAGAGTCAAAGGACACAACGACCGTTGAGTAGCAAACATCTGTTTATTATAAAAGGATTTCTATAACTTTAAAATAATAAAATGTTTACACATACACACTCACATGCATGCTCAAATCGAGGGGAGTAACATCACTTAGTGGGGTGGTCCCAGTTTCAGCTGTGTTGTCATGGAGATGAGTTCTTAACAAGTAATTGATACTAAGCCCCCTCCCCCCCCTTCCCCAACACACACACATAAACTTAGGAAGCAACTTGCTTCCTAAAGTCTGCCTGTTGAACTGGATATGTATTAAACATCTTCTCTCTCTCCCTCTATCTTTGTCTCCCCCTCTCTAACTCTCACTCTCTGTCTCTATATTTCTCTCTTTCTCTCTCCCTCCCTCCCTCTCTCACTGTCTCCCTCCCTCCCTCCCTCTCTCTCTCAGTTTCTCTGACATATGTGAAGTCTTGTCTTCACAGCCGAGGATGACGCTGATGACGGTGAGGACGACGAAGAGCTGGACAGGAGAGATGTGTGGGGGGAGGCGTGGCGGGCATGGGAGGAAGAGGAAGGTGGCGATGGTAATAATGACAAGGCGGATGCGGATGAAGAGGACGATGACGATGAGGAAGGGGAAGTGGCCGGGGGGGATTCCTGCCGCACGGTCCTGCAGCTCAGCTCCGGCCCGCACTGGCAGCGCTGGAAGATCTCCAGGTGCTGAACCTTCCGGCGCTGCCGCGTGCACACCTGGCCCTCCTGCAGCACAGGCTTACACATGCGGTTCCAGAAGTGTCGGGCGCAGCACAAGCCCAGGGAGCAGTCTGTGGAGCGCAGGCACATGTCTCCTACCTGGCCTGAAACACACACACACACACACACACACGCAAACACAGACACACACACAGTAAATCTCCCTGGACTCTCAGAACGCCCTTCTCCGGTTTGATTACGACCATTCGGGACCCAGAATGGGTGCTTTTATTGTGTGGTTGGGTCCCTCGGCCACACTGAAGCCCACCCCCTGCTCTACAAACACGGACCCTCTCTGGTCCGTGGACAAGGAGGAGGGCAGGGGAAAAGGAGCAGGAGGAGGAGGAGAGAGATGAGGAAGAGAGAGGAGAGACGAGGAGGAGAGAGGAGGAGAGGGAGGAACGAGGAGGAGGAGCGTTTTACCTCGGACAGAGGGAAGCTTGGAGACAGCTCCTCTCATCTTCCATGGCCTCTTCTCTGGAATCAGCTCCTCATCTTGGATGCTCTGGGCCAGGGAGCTATCCAGAACACACATGTCTGGGAGAGAGGGAGGGAGAGAGAGACAGAGAGAGAGAGAGAGAGAGAGAGAGAGAGAGAGAGAGAGAGAGAGAGAGAGAGAGAGAGAGAGAGAGAGAGAGAGAGAGAGAGAGTTAGTACTGTGACACTATGTTGGTCTGCATTGCAGTACTTATATACATTGAGCCAATATTTACACGTTCCATCATTCATCAATACATTTTTTAAAGTTAATTTCTTACTGTTGCTACAGCGATGGCCGGCACAACACATTCCGTCCCTTTGGCAACGTCTCTTCCTCTGGCGGCAGGCCTTGCAGCGGGAGTAGAAAAACCGCTTTGATGGCGCGTGGCAGTAGCTGCCCTCATGACACTCCAGGTCACTGATGCACTGGTAGAGCTAGACAGAGAGTGGGTGAGAAAGAGAGATCTTTTAGGATACATAAAAAGGAACACAGAAAAATATGTTTTTATTGTATAGAAAAGGAACCTGCTGGAAATCAGTTTTATACTGAGTCAAGCCCCTTTTTTAAATTGTAAGTGTGTTACCTTTAATACTTTCCTGAATAATAAAAATAAAATAAACTTGTTCGTGTATTCGTATCGTTCATTATTTACCTTTGCAAAGTCTGCGCCGGTCACGGGGCTTGTGGTCCGGTTCACTGGCAGCGCGTGGGTCTCCCGTAAGATTATGGTTCTGATGGAGTTGAGCTTGACACGCGCCTCTCCGCCGGTCCATCTCGTCACAAGCACGAGGGAGAATAGAGCCCAAACGGCCCTCATTTTTTTCTAAAGACGGAAAGAAAATCCAAAAGAAGTTCCGGAGAATAAAACGATTATGATATAATATATGAATGTCCGTGAAGAAAGCCCAGGTGGAAGCCCGGTCGTCGGCGGATGATTATAAAGTCAAGGTGAACGATCCGAGTTGAGGCAGTTCCCCAAGTGGGAGGTTTGGGCTTGCTCGACCGCCGGATTCAGAGGATGCTGCGGACTGACTGGTCCTCTCGAGACCCGCACCCGTTTATACCTGCCTCGCGCACTCCCCGCCCCGACCTTTAATCCCGTGCGTGTGTTTTTGTGGGTTGAACCAATGGGCACTAACCATTAAAAAATCCACCTGCCACCCCCCTCCCTCCCATTCACACTCCAACACACGCGCGCAAGCACCGATACTTGTTAATGCGCCCATCGATACAGCGAGGGAGCGAGAGAGAAATCACTTTCCCGTTCTTACATCCTAAACACACACAAACCACTTCCACAATTCCTTTCTTCTCATGTTTCTAACACACACACTTGGTGTGTGTGTGTGTGTGTGTGTGTGTGTGTGTGTGTGTGCGTGCGTGTGTGAGAGAGACATACCTTACTTTATACCTGCACATTCGTGAGCTGTGCACGTTCCTTTATTGTGCACACCAATATGTGTGCTTAAGCTTGCGTGTGTGTATGTACGTGTGTGTGCGTGTGACAATCACTCATTCATAACTACAGACAAAAAATGCATTCAAATATCACATTTCCTATTGTTACCCCATCCCCCCTCTCTCTTTCTCTCTCACTCCCCTTAATCCCTCTCTTTCTCTCTCTCCTTCCATCCCTCTTTTTTTCTCTTTCTTTCTGTCCTTCTATCTTTCTCTCACTCCCTTTCTTCCATTCCTCTCCATCTCATTTCTTCCATCTCTCCCTCTCCCTTCTCTCTCACACAGATATACACACTTCTCTAACACATCTGTAAGTGACGTGTGTGTCCTCTGTCTGTCCGTCCAAATACGATTATTCTCCCTTTCGTCATTTGAACCGAGAAATATTAAATTTCACTTAAGACACACGCACGCACACACACACACACACACTGTCGAGTATTAAATGGATAGGGGTGACGTATTCTGTGTGTGTGTGTGTGTGTGCGTGCGTGCGTGTATGAATGGCTCTTTATCTTTGAGGTGTTATAGCTTTGATGGTATCAGCACAATTAGATACCTGTGCAAACACACACACACACATAAACTGTGTGTGAAGTTGAGTGAATGTGTGTAAGCACATGTTTGATTTTTGACGTGTGTTTCTGTGTGAGTGAGTGAGTGAGTGAGGGAGTGAAAGAGTTACTGAGAGTGTGTGATTGTGTCTCAGTATCGAGGCTGCTGGCTGTTTCATTATACCCTTCATACCCTACAAGAACACACACACCAGCCACACACACACACACACACACACATACTATATTAATATTGTGGTGGGAATATATGCTGGTCCGATATGAGCACTTTCGATTTTAGAGCCACGACCCTCAACCTCTACCAGTAGACCAGCGCCACGCCCTCTAACCTATACTAGTAGAATAGGGCCACGCCCCCTAACTCCTACCTGTAGACTAGAGCTGCGGCCCCTAACTCCTACCTGTAGACTAGAGCTACGCCCCCTAACTCCTAACTGTGGACTAGAGCTGCGGCCCCTAACTCCTAACCAGTGTTGGGAACGTTACTTTAAAAAAGTAATTAGTTATAGTTATAAAAATAACAAGTTACCAGGGAAAGTAACTATTTGCGTTACTGTAAAAAAAGAAAGTTGCTATATGTCAAAGAATTTGGATTTTTCTGAGCAGTTTTCACTTGGCCTTGATGTGTTAATGGTTGAAATGCCCATTCAAGATATAATTCCAACTAAATTTTTATTTGCTTAGTTGCAAAGGCTGTGGAACATCTGCCGAATACTACAGAAAATGCCAACTTTTCATCGGATTGCTCCGGACTCGCCATTTCTGCTGCTTCATCGAATCTGTTTGGTGTGTGCGTTTGCGTGTGTGTGTGTGTGTGTGTGTGTGTGGCGTGCGTGTCCTGGCTTGTGTGTAAAAACACTAACACGATTGGCTACCATGAAACATGACTCTGCCTTAGCTTATCATAATCGCTTATCTCGTTGTTAACCCACCCGGTCTCCTCACTAGCAGTTTGTGTTTGGAGCCAGGGGTGCGTTCGGATTACGCAGGTTATTCAATCAATTCATAGTAACGCACCGCAATTAACGTACAGTAATGGTAACGGCGTTGTAACGACGGAAACAGTAATGAGTTAGATTACCCCGTTACTGAAAAAATAACGGCGTTACCTAACGGCGTTATTTTAAATGGCATTATTACAAACACTGCTCCTAACTAGGGCCACGCACCTAACTCCTAACTGTAGACTATAGCCACGCCCCCTAACTGTAGACTAGAGCCATGTCCCCTTAAGGGCTGATTATGTTCCCACGTAACGCAATGCAAGGAAAACGCACACGCTTCGACGCAGTCGTGAACCTGTTTTGGTTCTGAGTCCGATTTTAGTGAGCGGACCAATCACAGCCCTTGCTGTGATTTCTGAAAGACGCACGTCAGGCCCTTGCGGTGGACGCTAGGAGGGTCCGCAAGGACGTAACGGGTCTGTAACCCCTTGCGTTGCGTGAACGTGGGACCATAATCAGCCCTTATCTCCTAACTGTCGACTCAAACTATGTCCCCTAACACCTTACTGTAGACTATAGCCACTCACTACTAACTGCAGACTAGAGCCATGTCCGCTAACTCCTAACTGTAGACTATAGCCACTCACTCCTGTCGACTAGAACCACGCCCGTAACTCCTAACTGTAGATGAATACCACGCCCCCTAACTATATGCTAGAGCCACGCCCCCTAAACCCTAACTGCTCCTTAAAGACATGGATCTGAAGGTACTGCGGGTCACTTTGGATCAAAGTGTCAAACAGAAGATATAAGTATAAATATTGAGATTCCCGTCAGGGCCATTTTGTTATTATATGAAGGGTTAACAAAATAAAACATGCAGCTACAGAGTAGCCAAGCAGGTTGAGCTGAGATTTTGTAACCTTATCTTAGTATCTTATTTACCCCGCGGCCATCTTCGCTCTAATAGCTGATTGGATAAAGTGAAAGCAGAATTCTGCATTCAGTTCCCCTACCCAGTTAGCATTTTGACCCAAGATGGATTACCTTATATTTACACTGTATGACCACCAGAGGGCAGCACATTACCACCATGATGTTACCCATGCATAGAATTAATGGTAAATCATTTTTCATATATATAATCAGTTTATATCAGTCATGGCATTATTGAACTTAAAATATTTTTTCAGATTCACGTATAATATAATAATCTGTGAATAAGTGTGCATGATTGGGAATTATGCATCCCTTTCATGTAAATATTACAATAGAAAATATTCAGACATATCGCCAGGTTTAAGATTTTGTATAATAGGCACCAAGAACAGCACATGTTGAATAGAGTAGGCATTAATGTTTCCACCTTTATACATGTCAAGCGGACATAATCGTTACGTCATCTGTTCCTGCGCGGCACCAGACACACATGGCAGGCCACGATGAACTCTGCAGACTAAACTAACAAAGGCGATGCAATTTGGTCTTTCAAAGGGAGTTACATAAATTTAGCAGAGAGCAGCTAGCTCTTTCCTGTCACCATGGCAATGTCTACAACATGGGGGGAGGGGGGTAACACCCAGGGTGTAGTCGTTTTAGGGTGAGGAAGCGTTGCAGGGTCCTTTCACAGTAAAAGTCCCAGATTGGAGTGATCCTCTCACAGTAAAAGTACCCAGGATGTAGTAGTTACCAGTGGTCCTTTGACAGTAAACATACCCAGGATGTAGTAGTTACCAGAGGTCATTTCAAAGTAAAAGTAGCCAGGTGTAGGGGGTACACTTGGTCCTTTGACAGTTAAAGTACCCAGGATGTAGTAGTTAACAGTGGTCCTTTGACAGTAAAAGTACCCATGATGTAGTAACTACCAATGGTCATTTCAAAGTAAAAGCAGCCAGGTGTAGGAGGTACACTTGGTCCTTTGACAGTAAAAGTACCCAGGACGTAGTAGTTACCAGTGGTCCTTTCAAAATAAAAGTACAGAGAGTGTTGGAAGTACACTTGGTCCTTCTCACAGTTCAAGTATACAGAGTGTAGAAGTAAAACATGAGGATCAACAGAAAAAAAGTACCAAAGTTTTCTTACAACAGGAAGGAGCAGCTGTCTGTGATGTCAGGTGTTCTTCAGATTCACAGATTTAATAGTTCTACGTTTATTAAACCCCATACTCCTTCATTAGTGTGCTTATTGTTATGTGTGCTTGTTCGCGTGTACGTGTTTGTGTGTGTGTACACGTGTATGTGTTTTAGTACTAGTTTGGGCCAACAGGTGGCAGCCAAGAGAAACACACAACAGCAAAGAGAAGCGCTTGTTGATTCTCTATTGCTGCTTAGAGTGGGCCTTCAAAGCTGTGTGTGTGTGTGTGTGTGTGTGTGTGTGTGTGTGTGTGTGTGTGTGTGTGTGTGTGTGTGTGTGTGTGTGTGTGTGTGTGTGTGTGTGTGTGTGTGTGTGCGCGCGCGCGCGCGTGTGTATTGAGTACATAAAAGCCACTGTTGGTGACAAGGCTTCAATTGCATGTGCACGTGTCCACAATGGTCGTGCACAAATGTTGTAGAAAATAACCAACGCTTACATTAAATACTAAACACACATTATATATATTATATATACGTATGTGTGTATAAATACGTCCATATATACACACATTCTACATATTATGTGTATGCGTGTATACATTCGTCTAAATAAGGTTATATATACACACATTATATATAATATATGGATATATGTATAAATAAGTCTATGCATACAAACACACAGGCCAGTCCATGGAGGAGGAAGAATATTTGTATCCACAGAAACAGCCGGGTGGCATGCCCTTCTCT